>NC_056749.1:818687425-818939925 GCF_019279795.1 Protopterus annectens | reverse complement strand
ACATGTAATAGGCATCACAATGTGGGAGCAGATTGTAAGAGGAACACACAAATTTGAATGATTCACCTGACAGGCCACTGATTCTGTACAGTCGAACGCCATGCCATTGCCTAATAGGCAGCGATTCCTGATACTGTATTCATGTATTCTGATGTAATAGGCATCACAAGGTGGGAGCACATTGTATGAGGTACACACAAATATGATTGTGTCACTGGACAGGCAGCTGATTCCGTACAGTCGAACGCAATGCCGTCAACTAATGGGCAGCCAATCCCGATACTGTAGTCATGTAGTCCCATGTAATAGGCATCACAAGGTAATATTGTGGTCTTCGCTCACGCCCAGGGGTGTGAGTGACAGATACAAGCACCAATGTTGGTGCATTAGCAAGTGCAGGAGCGAGCGGGTGTAAGTGTGTTTGGCTACCAGTATGTGAGTATTGCACTGCTTAAGCAATGTAGAGGCTAAACGAGCATATGAGGCTGTAACCAGAGGTCAGCAGTGCCTAACACTGCACAAACCCACGCACACTCACTCCCAACTGCTTTAATGTGCCTTTCTCCCTCCGTATCCAATGGGCTCGTTCTGCCCTGCAACCAACTAAACATCCTTCGTAAGGGTCGGAACCATCACCCTGCGCACACAGCTAATGTGTATTACCAATACACCATGGCAGATATACAGACAACAGACAGTACCACAAACATATCATACAGTGCAGTCATTCAACAGTATAGGAATGTATCCCATCATGTAGATGTACATGTGAGTGTTTATGTCCAGCATATAGGTACATACATATATAGAGATGTATCAGGAACATACCATGTGGCAACAAAGCATTACAAATGAATGAAACGGGAAACACCAGCGATGCCTGTATTATGTAGTGGTGTTGCTCTATCTGATCACAAGACTCCCTCAGACCCATGTGTCAGTCATACATGCAATTAGTTGCACATTGGCCGTATATATCACTCTGTGCATGTAATGTACATTAACACAACAGTACGTGTCCAATCATTATGTGTGAATAGTACTCTTGCAAGGTGCTGTGTGCAACATCATCATCATGATAAAGGTAAATGGGGTAACCATAGAGGGACCGCTAGTGTTTTGTGTACAATGGGGTTGTCCTCCTCACGTGTACCTGGACCATGTAGGAGTGATGTGCATACCAGGATCGTGTGCCTGAGGGACAGGGGTGAGGATAACAGTAGTATGTTATGATGTATATTACAAGGGTTTCATGTGTCCAGTGGGCATGTGTGTGTAATGGACAGCTATGTATAGGGCAGATGGTGTCCTAGGAGCCAAATGGCCTTATGTGTCCATAGGTCAGGGTCAGATGTTGGGGAAGAAGTGTAGGTATGGATGTGGAGAATAGGTATGAGCACAGAAAAGACAGCATACAGGTTTGGTATATGACACATGTGAGAGGGATACACCGTGGATGGGGATGGGTCTTCGGCATTCAAAAGCCCATGGGAACAGTGGAACGGAGGTGCCCAGCCATAGGCAATTGCCACTGCACCTATACAGCTGCAAAGGAGGCAGTGCTGGGAGCTGTCCAGGAGGGGCAGAATCACCCTGTAAATGTGACACTCCGCCCTTGCACTGGCGTATCTGGCTTAGTAACCCCTTAGGGAGCCACCAATGCAACACGTCCAGGACCACATGACAGCAGATATGTACCTGTCTGGTCCCGCTCCCAAGGGGGATATGCTCCATCCTCAGTGGTGGTACCACCAGAAGGTGGTGCAGAGCCAACAGAGGTTGATGTCTATGGCAGGGCCCCAGATGTGCTAGTGCCTGGTGCCATGGTCAGCTGAAGTGGGACATGAGGTTCTGCCACAAACTCCCATCCCATTCAGCCTATGGTGTTTCATTTTAAACCCACATATGGCTTAGTGATAGACAACAGCATACAGGATTACCTAGGACAGTATGCATAGATATCACCAGCAACCCAACACAACAGATGGTATACATTAGCAAAGGGAGCATAACACATGCAAATATACAGCATGCCAACTATACAATGTGTAGTAGAGGTGTGACCGCAGCTATGAACAGTTACCCATCATTGGCTTGTCACTGGGAATTTCACACAGTGTCAGTCATACCACTGTCTCATGTGACACATGTCCAGTCAGGGATACGATGGCAGTAACACATCCCTATCATCATGTACTGTCTGCAATCCTCACACCATGCTTCTGCTGTGCACAGGAGTGTATTCAGTGTGTAACACAGGAAACAAATGGTTGCACACACTGACCAGTTCACAGATGGCTCTACAGATGGGGGTCCCTCATGAACAGAGTACTGTCATATCTGTATTATAACATGCAGAATAGCCATTACCACACACATGTTAAAGAGGCAGTAGTCTCATTGCAGCATAGCTACACTTACACCCTGTAGTTGTGTGGCACATCACCCTCCTGTCTTTAGGCCATTTCCCACTGTGGAAAATGATTGAGGTACATCCAGATATCATCTGTGATGCCATGTTAGAACACCACATCCAGGTACCACTCACAGCGACTGTCATGGCCAGATAATAGCATGTTTCCCTAGATAGTGTACTGTGTTTATCATGCGGTTGGCTATGGGAACACCATCACAGCTATACCACATGCAATCACATAGAGGAGGACTGCAATAGGTGCAGAGGCCATCACCTGACCATTTCCATCTCTTACAATACACATGCTGCTGCTGTGCAGGTGTACACCTTCACATCCACCAGAGAGTGTGTGGACGGGACAGGCAATGTATACCAGGGAAGGGCTTGGAGACTTAACCATAAGCATCATCCACCACACGCCGAATAGTACAGGGGCAAACACCTGACTACTCATTACTATTACATGTGCATGACGTTACTACATGTACCACAAAGGCAACATGTTGCTGTGCTGTAAGAACATGTGTGTAGGTGAGTGAGTGCCATCTGCAACAGATATAGTAGACATACAATAGGTGTGGCACATATGTCAGTCCACGTAAATGGATGCCATTGTCACCATAACCACACTCTCTAATGGACACACATTTACACCTTTTCCAGGGCCACAAATACACAACATAACTACTTAGTCTGCCACACTGCAGTAATGCACAGGGCCACATGCACCACAGGGGATATCTGGAGGTTCTATGGGCTAGGGCATGTGAAAGTGCTTGACAACTGTTGGTATGCCAACGAGGTTTATACTGGGAGTGACTGTGGTTGGGAGCATCACAACCCATATGCAGACACAGGGTGCCAGTACTGGCATGCAGGTATGCATTGCTCCATGTGTGTGTAGTGTTTGGCTGTGCAAGATGGCTGTACAAGGCTGGGTGAGGGGTGATCCCTGCCATCGTGTCACCCGACAATGGTGTGCAGTGCAGGGGTGTAGTATCTGCAATGTCCCACACAGATGGGTACTGCATTATCTGGCCTGACATCCTGGTTACCAATGTGTAGGGCCATAGCTTTGCAATGCATGCCATGTCTGTGTTTGATAGTCCTTCACATGGACATTGCCTGGGATGTGCATGTCCCACAATACTGTACAGTGACATGTACAGGTGTACCTGGTTTGGCAGACACATGTAGTGTACACAGCCTGTTATACCCGATATGCCAATACTGGCCTGGTGTGGCGAAACCTGCTTATAGTGAGCAGGTCAGCCCTGCACCTGCATAGATAGTATGATACAGGTATTCCATGGTGTCAGTGGCATGAGTCCATACAGGGCACATATGTACAGCATTGTCTGGCCTTAGTGGATCACATTTGATGGCACCACATATGTTGCAGGCATTCAGTGTGGAACATATTGAAGGCACATTGCCCGCATATATGTGCCTATTGTACCGCTATACAGGGTGCCATGTCCTCTGCAGGCCACTGCATTCACAGCATGCCTATTATCTGTCCTCAATGTGCATGTTACTAGCAACATAGTGGGATATCCTAGACAAGGTTGTATGTGCATGGCACAATGGTGCGGGACATATAACGGGTACTAGTAGAGCTGCATACTTAGTTCACCAGGCCTTTTGCCAGATGTATGGGTATGGCTTGCCAACACAGTGTCGTGGCTGACTGACAGCTGTACTCCTGGCTGCATACTTAGTTCACCAGGCCTTTTGCCAGATGTATGGGTATGGCTTGCCAACACAGTGCCATGGCTGACTGACAGCTGTACTCCTTGTGAGGTAGCCAATGTGTCATAAGACGGATACCATATAGGAAAACTACAAAACCTGCTCCCAAACATGTCCAATGGTAAGACAATCACGGCCACCTCTACACAGGCTCTGACAGACAAACACACACTTGCCATGTCCTGTATATAAACCCCTACCGTATCACACTGCAGCAACATGTAGGTGCTACGGCGAATACTACAAAGCACTGTACTTGTCTCATGCACACACACACACACACACACACACACACACACACACACACACACACACACACACACACACACACACACACACGCACACACTTGGCATGTCTGGGATTAGAACACCAACCTAACTATCGGCCTTGCTAATGGTGGGTATAAGAAATGTATGGAGTGTGAGCAGTATAAAAGCATTATTCAGTTCTCAGGAAAACGGAGACACACACACACACACACACACACACACACACACACACACACACACATGGCAAGTGAGGGACTAGAACACCGACCTAACTACTTTATTACACTACAGCATTACACAGTTACAGAACGTGCTACTGAGATTACTGGGACACAGCACTCCCAGAGGTGTATTTCTAGATGGGTGACATCATCGGACTTGCTAACGGTGGGTATAAGATCATCTGAGGTTATCTGATCACAAGACTCCCTCAGACTCATGTGTCAGTCATACATGCAATTAGTTGCACATTGGCCGTATATATCACTCTGTGCATGTAATGTACATTAACACAACAGTACGTGTCCAATCATTATGTGTGAATAGTACTCTTGCAAGGTGCTGTGTGCAACATCATCATCATGATAAAGGTAAATGGGGTAACCATAGAGGGACCGCTAGTGTTTTGTGTACAATGGGGTTGTCCTCCTCACGTGTACCTGGACCATGTAGGAGTGATGTGCATACCAGGATCGTGTGCCTGAGGGACAGGGGTGAGGATAACAGTAGTATGTTATGATGTATATTACAAGGGTTTCATGTGTCCAGTGGGCATGTGTGTGTAATGGACAGCTATGTATAGGGCAGATGGTGTCCTAGGAGCCAAATGGCCTTATGTGTCCATAGGTCAGGGTCAGATGTTGGGGAAGAAGTGTAGGTATGGATGTGGAGAATAGGTATGAGCACAGAAAAGACAGCATACAGGTTTGGTATATGACACATGTGAGAGGGATACACCGTGGATGGGGATGGGTCTTGGCATTCAAAGCCCATGGGAACAGTGGAACGGAGGTGCCCAGCCATAGGCAATTGCCACTGCACCTATACAGCTGCAAAGGAGGCAGTGCTGGGAGCTGTCCAGGAGGGCAGAATCACCCTGTAAATGTGACACTCCGCCCTTGCACTGGCGTATCTGGCTTAGTAACCCCTTAGGGAGCCACCAATGCAACACGTCCAGGACCACATGACAGCAGATATGTACCTGTCTGGTCCTGCTCCCAAGGGGGATATGCTCCATCCTCAGTGGTGGTACCACCAGAAGGTGGTGCAGAGCCAACAGAGGTTGATGTCTATGGCAGGGCCCCAGATGTGCTAGTGCCTGGTGCCATGGTCAGCTGAAGTGGGACATGAGGTTCTACCACAAACTCCCATCCCATTCAGCCTATGGTGTTTCATTTTAAACCCACATATGGCTTAGTGATAGACAACAGCATACAGGATTACCTAGGACAGTATGCATAGATATCACCAGCAACCCAACACAACAGATGGTATACATTTGCAAAGGGAGCATAACACATGCAAATATACAGCATGCCAACTATACAATGTGTAGTAGAGGTGTGACCGCAGCTATGAACAGTTGCCCATCATTGGCTTGTCACTGGGAATTTCACACAGTGTCAGTCATACCACTGTCTCATGTGACACATGTCCAGTCAGGGATACGATGGCAGTAACACATCCCTATCATCATGTACTGTCTGCAATCCTCACACCATGCTTCTGCTGTGCACAGGAGTGTATTCAGTGTGTAACACAGGAAACAAATGGTTGCACACACTGACCAGTTCACAGATGGCTCTACAGATGGGGGTCCCTCATGAACAGAGTACTGTCATATCTGTATTATAACATGCAGAATAGCCATTACCACACACATGTTAAAGAGGCAGTAGTCTCATTGCAGCATAGCTACACTTACACCCTGTAGTTGTGTGGCACACCCTCCTGTCTTTAGGCCATTTCCCACTGTGGAAAATGATTGAGGTACATCCAGATATCATCTGTGATGCCATGTTAGAACACCACATCCAGGTACCACTCACAGCGACTGTCATGGCCAGATAATAGCATGTTTCCCTAGATAGTGTACTGTGTTTATCATGCGGTTGGCTATGGGAACACCATCACAGCTATACCACATGCAATCACATAGAGGAGGACTGCAATAGGTGCAGAGGCCATCACCTGACCATTTCCATCTCTTACAATACACATGCTGCTGCTGTGCAGGTGTACACCTTCACATCCACCAGAGAGTGTGGACGGACAGGCAATGTATACCAGGGAAGGGCTTGGAGACTTAACCATAAGCATCATCCACCACCGCCCGAATAGTACAGGGGCAAACACCTGACTACTCATTACTATTACATGTGCATGACGTTACTACATGTACCACAAAGGCAACATGTTGCTGTGCTGTAAGAACATGTGTGTAGTGTGAGTGCCATCTGCAACAGATATAGTAGACATACAATAGGTGTGGCACATATGTCAGTCCACGTAAATGGATGCCATTGTCACCATAACCACACTCTAATGGACACACATTTACACCTTTCCAGGGCCACAAATACACAACATAACTACTTAGTCTGCCACACTGCAGTAATGCACAGGGCCACATGCACCACAGGGGATATCTGGAGGTTCTATGGGCTAGGGCATGTGAAAGTGCTTGACAACTGTTGGTATGCCAACGAGGTTTATACTGGGAGTGACTGTGGTTGGGAGCATCACAACCCATATGCAGACACAGGGTGCCAGTACTGGCATGCAGGTATGCATTGCTCCATGTGTGTAGTGTTTGGCTGTGCAAGATGGCTGTACAAGGCTGGGTGAGGGTGATCCCTGCCATCGTGTCACCCGACAATGGTGTGCAGTGCAGGGTGTAGTATCTGCAATGTCCCACACAGATGGGTACTGCATTATCTGGCCTGACATCCTGGTTACCAATGTGTAGGGCCATAGCTTTGCAATGCATGCCATGTCTGTGTTTGATAGTCCTTCACATGGACATTGCCTGGGATGTGCATGTCCCACAATACTGTACAGTGACATGTACAGGTGTACCTGGTTTGGCAGACACATGTAGTGTACACAGCCTGTTATACCCGATATGCCAATACTGGCCTGGTGTGGCGAAACCTGCTTATAGTGAGCAGGTCAGCCCTGCACCTGCATAGATAGTATGATACAGGTATTCCATGGTGTCAGTGGCATGAGTCCATACAGGGCACATATGTACAGCATTGTCTGGCCTTAGTGGATCACATTTGATGGCACCACATATGTTGCAGGCATTCAGTGTGGAACATATTGAAGGCACATTGCCGCATATATGTGCCTATTGTACCGCTATACAGGGTGCCATGTCCTCTGCAGGCCACTGCATTCACAGCATGCCTATTATCTGTCCTCAATGTGCATGTTACTAGCAACATAGTGGGATATCCTAGACAAGGTTGTATGTGCATGGCACAATGGTGCGGGACATATAACGGGTACTAGTAGAGCTGCATACTTAGTTCACCAGGCCTTTTGCCAGATGTATGGGTATGGCTTGCCAACACAGTGTCGTGGCTGACTGACAGCTGTACTCCTGGCTGCATACTTAGTTCACCAGGCCTTTTGCCAGATGTATGGGTATGGCTTGCCAACACAGTGCCATGGCTGACTGACAGCTGTACTCCTTGTGAGGTAGCCAATGTGTCATAAGACGGATACCATATAGGAAAACTACAAAACCTGCTCCCAAACATGTCCAATGGTAAGACAATCACGGCCACCTCTACACAGGCTCTGACAGACAAACACACACTTGCCATGTCCTGTATATAAACCCCTACCGTATCACACTGCAGCAACATGTAGGTGCTGGGCGAATACTACAAAGCACTGTACTTGTCTCATGCACACACACACACACACACACACACACACACACACACACACACACACACACACACACACACACACACACACACACACACACACACGCACACACTTGGCATGTCTGGGATTAGAACACCAACCTAACTATCGGCCTTGCTAATGGTGGGTATAAGAAATGTATGGAGTGTGAGCAGTATAAAAGCATTATTCAGTTCTCAGGAAAACGGAGACACACACACACACACACACACACACACACACACACATGGCAAGTGAGGGACTAGAACACCGACCTAACTACTTTATTACACTACAGCATTACACAGTTACAGAACGTGCTACTGAGATTACTGGGACACAGCACTCCCAGAGGTGTATTTCTAGATGGGTGACATCATCGGACTTGCTAACGGTGGGTATAAGATCATCTGAGGTTATCTGATCACAAGACTCCCTCAGACCCATGTGTCAGTCATACATGCAATTAGTTGCACATTGGCCGTATATATCACTCTGTGCATGTAATGTACATTAACACAACAGTACGTGTCCAATCATTATGTGTGAATAGTACTCTTGCAAGGTGCTGTGTGCAACATCATCATCATGATAAAGGTAAATGGGGTAACCATAGAGGGACCGCTAGTGTTTTGTGTACAATGGGGTTGTCCTCCTCACGTGTACCTGGACCATGTAGGAGTGATGTGCATACCAGGATCGTGTGCCTGAGGGACAGGGGTGAGGATAACAGTAGTATGTTATGATGTATATTACAAGGGTTTCATGTGTCCAGTGGGCATGTGTGTGTAATGGACAGCTATGTATAGGGCAGATGGTGTCCTAGGAGCCAAATGGCCTTATGTGTCCATAGGTCAGGGTCAGATGTTGGGGAAGAAGTGTAGGTATGGATGTGGAGAATAGGTATGAGCACAGAAAAGACAGCATACAGGTTTGGTATATGACACATGTGAGAGGGATACACCGTGGATGGGGATGGGTCTTCGGCATTCAAAAGCCCATGGGAACAGTGGAACGGAGGTGCCCAGCCATAGGCAATTGCCACTGCACCTATACAGCTGCAAAGGAGGCAGTGCTGGGAGCTGTCCAGGAGGGGCAGAATCACCCTGTAAATGTGACACTCCGCCCTTGCACTGGCGTATCTGGCTTAGTAACCCCTTAGGGAGCCACCAATGCAACATGTCCAGGACCACATGACAGCAGATATGTACCTGTCTGGTCCTGCTCCCAAGGGGGATATGCTCCATCCTCAGTGGTGGTACCACCAGAAGGTGGTGCAGAGCCAACAGAGGTTGATGTCTATGGCAGGGCCCCAGATGTGCTAGTGCCTGGTGCCATGGTCAGCTGAAGTGGGACATGAGGTTCTGCCACAAACTCCCATCCCATTCAGCCTATGGTGTTTCATTTTAAACCCACATATGGCTTAGTGATAGACAACAGCATACAGGATTACCTAGGACAGTATGCATAGATATCACCAGCAACCCAACACAACAGATGGTATACATTTGCAAAGGGAGCATAACACATGCAAATATACGGCATGCCAACTATACAATGTGTAGTAGAGGTGTGACCGCAGCTATGAACAGTTGCCCATCATTGGCTTGTCACTGGGAATTTCACACAGTGTCAGTCATACCACTGTCTCATGTGACACATGTCCAGTCAGCGATACGATGGCAGTAACACATCCCTATCATCATGTACTGTCTGCAATCCTCACACCATGCTTCTGCTGTGCACAGGAGTGTATTCAGTGTGTAACACAGGAAACAAATGGTTGCACACACTGACCAGTTCACAGATGGCTCTACAGATGGGGGTCCCTCATGAACAGAGTACTGTCATATCTGTATTATAACATGCAGAATAGCCATTACCACACACATGTTAAAGAGGCAGTAGTCTCATTGCAGCATAGCTACACTTACACCCTGTAGTTGTGTGGCACATCACCCTCCTGTCTTTAGGCCATTTCCCACTGTGGAAAATGATTGAGGTACATCCAGATATCATCTGTGATGCCATGTTAGAACACCACATCCAGGTACCACTCACAGCGACTGTCATGGCCAGATAATAGCATGTTTCCTAGATAGTGTACTGTGTTTATCATGCGGTTGGCTATGGGAACACCATCACAGCTATACCACATGCAATCACATAGAGGAGGACTGCAATAGGTGCAGAGGCCATCACCTGACCATTTCCATCTCTTACAATACACATGCTGCTGCTGTGCAGGTGTACACCTTCACATCCACCAGAGAGTGTGTGGGCGGGACAGGCAATGTATACCAGGGAAGGGCTTGGAGACTTAACCATAAGCATCATCCACCACACGCCGAATAGTACAGGGGCAAACACCTGACTACTCATTACTATTACATGTGCATGACGTTACTACATGTACCACAAAGGCAACATGTTGCTGTGCTGTAAGAACATGTGTGTAGGTGAGTGAGTGCCATCTGCAACAGATATAGTAGACATACAATAGGTGTTTCACATATGTCAGTCCACGTAAACGGATGCCATTGTCACCACAACCACACTCTCTAATGGACACACATTTACACCTTTTCCAGGGCCACAAATACACAACATAACTACTTAGTCTGCCACACTGCAGTAATGCACAGGGCCACATGCACCACAGGGGATATCTGGAGGTTCTATGGGCTAGGGCATGTGAAAGTGCTTGACAACTGTTGGTATGCCAACGAGGTTTATACTGGGAGTGACTGTGGTTGGGAGCATCACAACCCATATGCAGACACAGGGTGCCAGTACTGGCATGCAGGTATGCATTGCTCCATGTGTGTGTAGTGTTTGGCTGTGCAAGATGGCTGTACAAGGCTGGGTGAGGGGTGATCCCTGCCATCGTGTCACCCGACAATGGTGTGCAGTGCAGGGGTGTAGTATCTGCAATGTCCCACACAGATGGGTACTGCATTATCTGGCCTGACATCCTGGTTACCAATGTGTAGGGCCATAGCTTTGCAATGCATGCCATGTCTGTGTTTGATAGTCCTTCACATGGACATTGCCTGGGATGTGCATGTCCCACAATACTGTACAGTGACATGTACAGGTGTACCTGGTTTGGCAGACACATGTAGTGTACACAGCCTGTTATACCCCGATATGCCAATACTGGCCTGGTGTGGCGAAACCTGCTTATAGTGAGCAGGTCAGCCCTGCACCTGCATAGATAGTATGATACAGGTATTCCATGGTGTCGGTGGCATGAGTCCATACAGGGCACATATGTACAGCATTGTCTGGCCTTAGTGGATCACATTTGATGGCACCACATATGTTGCAGGCATTCAGTGTGGAACATATTGAAGGCACATTGCCCGCATATATGTGCCTATTGTACCGCTATACAGGGTGCCATGTCCTCTGCAGGCCACTGCATTCACAGCATGCCTATTATCTGTCCTCAATGTGCATGTTACTAGCAACATAGTGGGATATCCTAGACAAGGTTGTATGTGCATGGCACAATGGTGCGGGACATATAACGGGTACTAGTAGAGCTGCATACTTAGTTCACCAGGCCTTTTGCCAGATGTATGGGTATGGCTTGCCAACACAGTGTCGTGGCTGACTGACAGCTGTACTCCTGGCTGCATACTTAGTTCACCAGGCCTTTTGCCAGATGTATGGGTATGGCTTGCCAACACAGTGCCATGGCTGACTGACAGCTGTACTCCTTGTGAGGTAGCCAATGTGTCATAAGACGGATACCATATAGGAAAACTACAAAACCTGCTCCCAAACATGTCCAATGGTAAGACAATCACGGCCACCTCTACACAGGCTCTGACAGACAAACACACACACACTTGCCATGTCCTGTATATAAACCCCTACCGTATCACACTGCAGCAACATGTAGGTGCTACGGCGAATACTACAAAGCACTGTACTTGTCTCATGCACACACACACACACACACACACACACACACACACACACACACACACACACACACACACACACGCACACACTTGGCATGTCTGGGATTAGAACACCAACCTAACTATCGGCCTTGCTAATGGTGGGTATAAGAAATGTATGGAGTGTGAGCAGTATAAAAGCATTATTCAGTTCTCAGGAAAACGGAGACACACACACACACACACACACACACACACACACACGGCAAGTGAGGGACTAGAACACCGACCTAACTACTTTATTACACTACAGCATTACACAGTTACAGAACGTGCTACTGAGATTACTGGGACACAGCACTCCCAGAGGTGTATTTCTAGATGGGTGACATCATCGGACTTGCTAACGGTGGGTATAAGAAATGTATGGAGTGTGGGCAGTCTAAAAGCAATTTACAGTCCTCTGGCAAATGAGGACAGACATACACACACGCCAGTGGCAGGAACGGAACATCTGCCTATTTACAGATTACTATTACAATACTACATACTTACGAATCGCGCCACACAGACTACACATTTCAAGGCTATCATTATGACCTTCTGGGAATGAGGACATCAACAGGGATGCTGGCAGTTAAGATGTACCTACTTGTGAACCTATGTGTTTAAAGGAGGAATCCATCCTGACCTGGAGTATGCCCATCTGTGGAATGGACGACTACTACCACTATACAGGGTTACAATGACCATGCCCATACACAGAGGCACATAACTGACACAAGGTGTCACTGGGCATGCTCACACACTTAGCACAGGGCTGTTCGGAATTCACTATGTTTCCATCTACACAAGGATATACTGGGCATGCTAATACACTTAGTAGCACAAGGGGCATGCTCACACACTTAGTAGCACAGGGCTGGTTGGAATGCACTACTATATGTCCATCTACACAAGGATATACTGGGCATGCTCATACTCCTAGTAGCTCAGGGCTGACTGGGATGCACTCTGATGCTAAACATGGAAGGCCTCAGTAGCCATGCTATTACAGGTAGATGTAAGGAACAAATTGTAATGGGCTATGGTGTTAGTAGTTGTCATTGTTAGCAGGAACGCTGCTCTACATATATTTGACACCGGTCTTTTACACAACATCTGCTGTCATTCTGGGATGACATGGCTGACAGTAGGCATGTCTTTGTCACATATCACATGCATCCATGATTCAAGGGAGTGGGGATATTACCCAAATCGCATCCACCCACACAGTGCCATTCCAAGGCAAATGTCCTAAACACAGGTTAACTCTCATGCACCTACAGGACAACTACATTGTTTTCTTATGCTAACCAGTGCTGGATGTGTAGCATCCATATTCACAGCTGGTCACTGTAGATCCAACAATGGGGAGTACTGACATCTGTGCAGTGAGGAACATCTGGCTGATGGCTCTGTAATGCACAATAGCACTACCACCATATACCTCAGAACATAGCACTACCACCATATACCTCAGAACCAGACATGTGGGCCATAACACAGGTACGGACTGCTCCAGGTGGTGTACCCACATACATAAAGGCCACTCACATGTACTGACTGCTCCCTCCACAAAAGGCATCACAGATGAGTCATGTGCAGGACACAGTGTCACATGCTGCATTCTAGGATGTAAACCTCAGACACCACCATGCCCTCGGACCACAAACATGCATCCATACATGTTGTGTGACATAGAAGAGTACACCACCATGTGACCCTTGACATGTGTACTGTACTAAGCTCTACATCAACTGTAGAGAGTACACATGTACTGACACAGTTGCATTGTGTGTTATACAATGCAATGATACCACTATCTGTGACCAGATCAGCTGCACACATACCAGGGTCCCTCAGTGCTTTCCACCATTAGCAGATGACTGTTGCTGTACACCAGTACACACCCTCATGTATGGATATGACATAAATGTACCTGCCTGAGTATGTACATGACACACACACACACACACACACACACACACACACACACACACACACACACACACACATACACAAAACATACTTTTAAATAGCATAGCTGTTGTCCTTTGTGCAAACAGGTGGCGACAGCCATTACACACATGCACATGGAATGTAGGTCCATGGTTGCTGAATGCTAACAGTACATAAGGCATGATATCAATGTTGACAGAGGTAACATTCCCTCTGTACTGGTCACCCATTACACCCATCATATCATACAACAGCCCATGTGTCATGTATGTCATTACACATGTCCACCAATTGCAATGCCTACAAACATGCCCAAATGTCAGGATTGTAGGACCTACACACCTGTACACTTAGTGTTGTGCATTCAGATAATATGCATGTGCAGTTGCTGATGTATGCAGGTGACGTGTATCCTAGTACATCATGCAGTTGCAATGCAGCCTCAAAATTGCCAACTGTATATGGTGATATGCTGAATGTACAGAAAGATGTACCTCAGGTATGGACAGATGTGTGGAAATAACTAAGTGGTGGGGCATCTTTGCAGATGGATGTTTGCTGTGGACAGCTCACAGGTATGTCACAAGTGGCCCTACAATAAACCTGTGTAGCCGGTAAGCAATGGTTTTGTTAATTGAAGGACATAACACACAACTTAGACAGCGTTCAGGGTGACAGTGAAGGTAAATCACTTGACACCTGTTAATAGTTAAGACGTCCTGTGTGCATATATCAGCACTGTTGCCACAGGAAGCATCAGTACAGTTTGTAACGCATGCAATACTGCTGCACATCTGACATACATAACATGAGCTAGGCAGGTCTGAGATTCACAGTACTGGCATGTGTGGTTGCGTGTGTGTCCATATATGTCATGTATTGTGGGGAATACATCTCAGTTGTTACTCACTCTCATGTACACTAGTGTACACATCTGTACAGACTGCAATGTAGAAAGCAAGACATAGGCAGGGGCATGTATCTCACACATGTGAGGTATCTGTATGTGCAAGACATAGGTGTATTAAATACTGAATGCCACAGTGTGTGTATGTAGGGCTGACTGGTCCCTGGGGTGAGGATGTATGTTACCATACTGAACTAATAACACCCCTCCCACCATCCAGGTGATGCATTCTACTATCCGTGTTGATGTCCCTGATCTTAGGCTGTACTGACTACCTGTACATGTGTATTCTCTGTGGCACATCATGTAGGTGCACAGTACTGTAATGATGATTTGCACATAGGCAGGGGTCCTCACCTCACCAGTAGCAGCTGTGTGCGAGTGTGTGTTACTGTGTTGGTGAATCCGTGAGTGTGTGGGTGTGTTACTGTGTCACTGAATACATGTGTGTCAATACCTGAGTGTGTGGGTGCAGTTGTGTGTTGGCATCCTGTCATGGGAATGTGTATTGCTGATTCCCAATGAGACATCACACTTCCCACTGGCCTCTATCCTTGTAATCAGCTAGACCACTCTCTTACCTCACCACTCCATGTAACTGTACCTGTGATGTCACCCTTTATGGATGTCACGTCTGTGGCCACAGTAGCTTCATACACAGCTATCATGCTCTTGGATTGGTAGACATGTTTGTAACATGGGACATTCTCATTGGTATGTGGCAGCTACACAGTGCATGCTAGTATATTCATACATACCTTTGAGTAGTCCACATTGACATATGGGACACTAACTGCAAACACTGACATCCACCAGCACGTGCAATTAGACCTGATGGAGGACAGCAGAACATCATGACCAACATGCAGTTACTGTTGTTACACAAGACACATACTGTTAACAGTATTGTACACCTGTACTACATGGTATATCTGCTGCCTGTCAACAGTCCTCAACAATTGTAAAGTACACTTATCTTCCTAGTCTGTTCACCCTGTATCAGGCCATATGAGCATGTCCCTGCAATGATGGTATGGATGTCAGGGATGCGGCACAGGCATCATCATATGCACAGGGTGTTAATGTTTGCCAGAGGCCTAGGCTGCACCATTGGATGACATCATGTGTATGGGTTTGAGCCTTTGATCTAATTGGGCGTGTGTGGATGTTATGCATGTGTGTGTTGCGGTGCCCTACATATGTTTCAAGTGTATGCATGTATGTATGCACACAATTCTGCCATGTGTCTGGCCTACACAGGGGTATTATTGACAGCTGCAGACTGTACAGGTGAGGTTTTACAGTTCACGGTGTCCGGCCACGGACATGTGACCTGTGCCTGCCAGGGGTTGCATGGGCACTACCAGGCAGAGGTGCAGATTGGGTACTATATGATGTCACTTGTCCACTGGAACCGTGTCCCTATTGGGACCATCCCGGGCCACGTGCACGTGGCCTGCTGTGTCGTGGTGTGGACAGCACAGCACCAGATGCACTGCTGCTGCTAGCATCACTATGGGAGCGGACATGTGAGGTAGCTCATACATGTAGACCTGACACAGGTGATGTAGCAGGCCTATGTCCACGTGCCTGATGCCTCACTCCTACCAGATGTTCCAACACAGACAGCTCACACTCACAGATTGTCATGCCATGGTCAAGGACTACAACCATGTCACCCAACCGTCTATCCAAAGATTCATCAATCTGCTGTTGAGCATTTACCATTGCCTGGATGTTGTTGTTTAAAGAACGGACAGCAGCCCTCTGTAGCCTCTGATATATCTCTGTTGTGCCATTCAGCATGTGCCTGTGCCTCCATTACAGCCTGAAACATGCGCCTGGTGATACCAGCTGCTGCACTCTGTCTTGCAGGTGCATGTTGGCCAGAGGTCCTCCTATGAGCTGCACTGACCATTTGCCTGTGTGGGGCACCGCCAGTCATTTGGCTGACACCATGGTGTGCAGGTACACCTTCCATAGCCCCCACACTTTCCTGTTCCAAGCTACCACGAGCCAACTGTCCTTCCTCTATGGCCACTGGTGATGGGGTATATGCAGGTATGGGATCTGTGTGTGGGGATGAGGGGGATATAGATGGAATGACAACCAATGACACAGTTTCAACCCCTGACAACTCTTCCTGTGACTCAATCATACGTTCATCATCACTGCTAGAGTCTGTGGGGACACTAACATCAGATGAACCACAGGAGGGCAATACACCTAAATCACCTGTGAGGGCAGACAAGAACTGTACATTACAATATATACAACAGACACACACACAGACACACATACATGTGATATGACAGAAGGCATGCAACATGCATGTGATACAGCAGATGGCATGCAGTACAGACAATAATAGTGGCAGTTATCATACATCCCTGGGTTGCACACAACAGCATGCATGTGTCATAGCAGACGGCATGCAAATTACACAGTCATAGTAGTAGTAGTTAGCATACATCCCTGTGTTACACCATGTAGACGAGCACAGGTTAACATTGCACCTGCCTGATGTGTGGCATATGACCTTGACAATCACATGTAGTATGACATGTGATCTGCTGATGTGTGCAATGACATGCATACATGTTTAAGACAATGGTGTCCTGTCAAATATACAGTGGGGCAATGGTGTCCCAATGCAGTGTTGTCTGTCCACCCTACAGATATACTGCACATTTAGCTGATGTGTATGGCCATTGCAGGGAATCATGAGGCGTCTCTAGTGCTATACAGTGTGAGTTACAGACAGGGTTCATAACCATGACTGTGTTCAGCTACAATACATATATACTGTGGAATGTGACCCACGTCACTGAGGTGTATACACACTAAACCATGATGTGGAAGTTATGACACAGGTCACTGATGGGTATACGGATGACACCCCTGAACATCTGCAACCATATTGCTGCTGCCTGGCAACTATGACCAGACATGGCGAACACGTCGGTACACCATGTCCTACATGACATCTGTGTACCACACACACACACACACACACACACACACACACACACACACACACAAAGAGCAAGTATGACATTGATGTCCAACACCAGCAAGGGGAATGTACTGTATCTGTGGGCTGATGTGGATACTGTACAGGTGACTGCTGTCATGTCGCGACACTCTCAAGATGTTCAACACATCTTATGTGGTGGATTGATGTTACGCCTACACAAGATGTGCACAGGCCTGTAGGATGTCTAGTGTTCCACATCTACAATATGGCCATTATACAAAGGCCATAGTTGGACCATGTGTAGCCATTGTACGACAGGGTGTACACACAAGCACATCATGTCTACTGTGTGTGTTGCTCCATGTCTCTGGCCATCCTTCATGGCCATGTGTGCACGTGTTGTCCAAATTATTGTGACGGGCATCTATTTCACATGTCTGTGTTGTCCCATATGACATATATGCTCTACTGATGACAGGGTTATGCAGATAAAGGGTGGTATGTGGGATATGTTTTCAGGTTAGGTAGGCAGTGTTGCAGAAAGGCAACTAGATGTCATGGACATGTCAAGATAGCACATCACACTGTGCGACATTCATAGCAGGGCTATGATCCACACCAGTGAATCCTGTGTGCTGGCCATACTCCAGCCCACTGTGTAGTACTGTTTGTATTCACCACATGTGTAGTTCTGATCTGTAGTACGTCCCTAAAGTGAACAGCACCTCCACCATTGTATGCACTGCTGTCCACACATCTGGCAATGACAGTTTGTGAGGATTCATGTTGGTGAGATGATTCACATAGTTTGCAAGTGTTGCACATGGGTAGTCATCGTGATGCATCGCAGGTCCGACCTGTATATTGTGACAGGACCATACATTATGTGTACATGTTGTAAATGGCCACATGGCAGATAGATTTGTGCATTACGATTCCTGATAAATAATATCACTCTCACTTGCAATGGGCTGCTGTCACAGCAGAACGCCAGAGGTACCTAAATAGGAGTAACACAGCAGTATGAGCTTAATCCACGCCTGTATAATGGCTACAGGGTGCAATGTGCATACACAGATTAGCATACTATAGTATGTGACATGTGTGTATACATGCCTTGCATATGATGTTACATTACATATTGTACAGTGACACATGCAACTATATGGAATATAGTTGTTATAGGTGCAGTACTGACTTACCAGGCAACTCCAGGCTCAGTGGTTGAGAGACACCCACTTCCACAATATCGGCTAAGGCTTGTGGATGTGGTTCTGCAGATGTCCCCAAGTTGTCCAGTAGCTCCTCGGTACGTGTGAGTGGGGGCTGGGTTGGTGGTTCACCACCTGTTGCACCTTGTTCCATGGTGATTGCATTTGCACACTGTTTTGCCCACCTAATAAGGTCTGTGCAGTGTCTGCGCACCTGCTGGTATATGCGGTTGTGGCCACCAACATCATTAACCCTCCTGCGAAGTTCCATCCACAGGGCATCCTGCTGCTGTGCATCCTGTGGCACATGGCTGAACAGGATATCGTGATTGTCGAGAGGGTGTGGGATGAGGGTCTCATCCTCCAAGTGGGTAAAAAGGGGTAGCCTTGCACACGGCATACCTGGAAGACATAATGATAGAGACAGGTCACAGTAACTCACAGAGACATACAGCACTACAGCTGAACATACATGTGTATAGCATTTATTAAGTTTAAATAGTTGTATTTGCAAACCTACATGACACTGATGTGTTTGTGTCACACACATGTGACACTCAATGTTGAGTGGATATTATCACCATATTTGTGTGTGTGTCACCTGATTACATTGCTCATACTCCATTTGGGTGCTGTCTTGATGTGGGCATGTCTGTTTGCCTGTACTGGTGTTCCTACCTATCAGCACATGGCTGGATGTGTCCACATTAATGCAGTCAACCTTGATGCTGTGTATATGTCACATATAAGGACTTGCACTGCCTTAACAGACATGACCTGTGACCCTGCAGACTTGCTCACATAAGGTTTTACATGTATGTGTTCTGCCATATACATCTACACGGCACTGTACAGCAATTCAACATCCTGCCATGTATCACCTGTGTTGCACATGTGATACTCATGGGACACTGGCTAGCCAGATGGTATTTGCAGGGATGGATATCAACTATAGCATGTACAGTCAAAGTCAACTAGTGGGCTATATGCCATTGGCCATGTATGAATCTAGGATGAAAGGTTACCTGGCAGTAGCCGACAGGTGGGTCTGTGGGGCCAGGTGGAGCAATGCCACATTACTGATCCACAGGGTTAATGCATTTACCATGCATTACCATGCGGTCATCACACCATGTCTGAGAGGTGAGCGATGTGCAGCTTTGACAGACAGGAATGCATAGTATGGCAGGACTATGTAAAGTGTATGGGACACGGATCTGTCCAGCATGTGGAAGATGGATGCCCATGAAGTATGTGTTCGAGATCAGGATGATTATGTGTAGCATGTCCAACATCACTGGGTTGGACATGGATTTATTCAGGGTAGGCATCATGCTACATAGTGGAGATGGGGAATGAGAAGGCTGGTGTAGGCCATCTGCACATGGCCAATACCTCTTAAAGGAAATATGTGATCTGATATGGGTCACTTAAGTGTTGTGTATGGCTGGACAATGATCTCTAAATTCATGGATGGCACCCTATCATTATTAGGGTTGCCACATATGACTACCTGACAGGTGTGGTGACGTAGCTATCACAGGAAAGACAACTGCCCAGTTGCATCCCTTACACACACATGTCCATTATGTTGACCGCTGCCTAGGTGGTAGTTCATGGGTACAGGGTTATTAACATAGGGGTGACAATGCAATATGTAACTGTCAGATTGTGGCCATATGTCAAACACACCTCACCCACAAAGCCCCTTCTGTATGTTGTCCACAGCACTCCTGAGTCAGCTATTGCTCCTAGGTCATAGTCATTCACATACTTCAATAGGCAGATGCCTTCTGTTTGTCTGTGAGGTATGGACTACAATGAGGGGGAATAAAATTCATTAACCCTGACATACTGTAGCTGCAACTGGTGTGATGAGCATGTATTATTTAGACACCTTCTGTAGTGTTGGTTCTGCCAGCAGTCCTGTTGAAAAACACTCCTGTGACATAGGAATGTACAGCTAGTATACCGAGTGTGGGTGGTACACAGTATGAGTGATTATGTCCTATGACCTGGCAAGGTTATGATATGCAGTGTGACATCAACCATACTGTCATTTACATCTGTACTGCTGACATCAATTAATTGATCAAGGTTCATGGTCTTCCAGACCAGACTCAGCAGGGTAGTAGCACAGTACTCCCCATTATCAGTGGTGTCTCCCCCTTTGTGGGTTGTGATACCTGTTGGTGTGCCCCATTCAGTGTGTGCACAACCTGACATGGAGCTATGTTTTACATGATGTGTACGTGGACAGCATCTTGTTTTGCCATATGTGTATGATACAACCTGGGATGTGGATAGGTCCCATGCAGCCTGAGTGCAGGTTGTACCTGCATAGTTTTGGGTACAGGGGACCTGTGGTGTACATGGATATATGCTTGCATACCTGTTGGGTGGAGGGGGTCATGTGTTAATGTTATCCAAGACCCTATCTGGATTGCTAATTCATGCTCAGTACTTGTTCAGAACTTGTAAGCACTACGTAAGCTAATAATTACTATAGCACTCAGTCTTCCTCATTACCTAGAGGTAAGGGTAAACATGTTTTGTATATACTTTTCTCACTTGCTTAGAGTAAATTAGCTCTTGTACTCACTTTCATCACTTATCTAGGTGAAAGTAGTTCTATATTCAGGCATGTCCAAGAGTCAACTGCCAGTGTTCTCTCCTGTCTATCTGATGAATCTGGACATCTTGAGGCAATGTTCACATTGCCTCATGTACACAGACAAGCATCTCTGCCTACCACCCAACACTACAACCTGTGAGAGATGCACTCATCTAGCCAAACTGGAGATAAAGGTCTCTCCAACCAAGCCTGACCCTGACAGTCATGTGGAGAAGGTAAACATTCGCACCACACCACACTCATCACATAGTCTCACTGAATCTACCCCACCATTAACTGGGAAAACTACTTGTGTACCAACACATTAGCTCAACGCTTTCTGGAATTCATAAACACCAATGCCCTGAATCAACATATCCACACACCCACCAGGGGCAACAATATCCTAGACCTAGGCATTACCAACATGAGTGACTGGTGCGCCACACATGAAGTGAACTCCTCATTGGTCCGATCTGGCCATGAGCTGAGCACCGTTGATATCCGCATCCTGCCCCACCCCCATTAAGGGAACCACAGTATAATATGTCTACAAAGTCAACTACATGCTTCTTAAGACAAACGTGGTGAACATCATGACACCCATGCAGATGGACAATACTGTTACAACTGCTGAATCCTACACAAATGCACTCTATAAGCACTTACACAAGTGCATGGCTTGTGCTATCCCAAACAGAACCAGGATGCTATACTCCTAATTAAGGAAACCAATCTGGTTGTCCCCTGCCATAAACAAACTGTATTACAGGAGGAAGACACTGTTGCAAATGAGGGTACAATCCCATGCGTGGAGGAGCTCCCTGGCCAGCGTAAGTAAGAAGGTGAGATCCCTTATAAGATCCTCCAAAGCTAGCTATGGAAACTAAAATGCCACTAATTCCAACCACAACCACAAAGCATTTTATAGCTATGTCACATATCTCGGTGTCAACAACCGGATCTGCTCTGAATTACAGCGCAAAGGCATGAACATTACAGAAACAACTGATACTGGCAACATCCTGGCAGATAGGTTCAGTGCTACCTTCCCCCCCTCCCTCTCAAAACTGCACACTCTAAAGCCGATATCACAGCATCCATGGGACCAGAAAACATCCCAGGCTGCGTTTTACACAAACTTCAGAATGTACTGTCTCCCCACCTATGCACCATGTTTAATAATAGCCTCACATCTGGCATAGTGCCTCCTGAATGGCGCACAGCAACAGTTATCCCACTCCACAAAGGTGGCACCACAACGGACCATGGGACCTATTTCCCTATAGGCCTGACTAGCCTGGTCTGCAAGGCTATGGTGCACATCATGGATCTCAGTCACAGAGACATTGGGTACCTCCAAACCTTTGACCACTCCCAGTTTGGCATTGTTAAGGGCAGACCATGCCTCCTAAACCTGGTGGACTTCTTAGAGGTAGTTACCAAGACATTAGATGAGGGTAAGGAGGTCCACACAGCCTACCTATATCTCTCATAGGCTTTCAACACCATTCCTCCTTCTGGTATTATCAACATACCCATCCGCCTGAACATTAACCCCTACGTCATGTGATGATTTGCAAAGTGACTCACGGACAGAACCCACACAGTGGGAGTTGCATACCCTAGGTCCGACTGTATACCAGTTACAAGTGGCGTCCCCCAGGGCTCAGTCCTAGGACCCCTCATGTTCGGTATATACTTCTCTGATGTACAGACAAGCACAGGAGGGCTTTGGCTGAAAAGGTTTGCAGATGACTGCAAACTAGGGGATATAATTGTTTCCCCAGCTGTTACAGACACCCTCTGGAAGGGTCGCACTGAGACGATACCTGGTGTTAATATCATGGCATCAAGCTGAATCCCTAAAAGTGCACAGTCATCCCCTTTGGATGTAACTAATTACCCCCGGACTACCACATAGATGCTAGTCCCCTACATGCAGAAAATGTAATAAGGGATCTGGTAACCCCAGTAGATAGCAATCTCTCCTTTGATACCCATAATGACAAGGTGGTTAGAATATTCCTCTACATGGCCCACCTAATCTCTAATGGGTTTGCATTCAGATCAGAGAAGGCCATTGTGACTCTACTCATGACATATTAGACCCATTAAAGGATACAACACCCCATTTGGGATATACCTTACAAGACAACTGTAACAGCTTGGAAGACCACACCAGCACCACACCAAGAGGATTACTGACCTCAAACAGATGACCTATGCAGCCCAACCTAAGAAACTCTAGCTGTACTCTGTTGCATACCACATACTCACAGGTGATCTCTGCTTGACATACAAGGCCCATGTCCAACCCTGTATTGCTGGATATGCTCCACCTAAACAGAGGTCCCTGAGAGCCACATGCTCTAGGGATATACACCTAACCACAAAGATGAGTAGGATGCACTGGACATATAGATTCCTGACCCGGATATTCCCCATGCTTTGGAACATGATTACAATGTACATCAGGCAGGGCCCCTCACTAGCACTCTTCAAGGGAAACCTTGACATGTGGATGTGAGACAGACATGTACCTTGGGGATCACTGCAGTGGCTCTGCTGGACAGAGGCACAGGGGAACTAATGGCTCTGCCATTCAGAGGCACAGGGAACCAACCTATGGGGGTTGCAAAAGCCAACACACTCTAGCTAGGCTTACAAATACCCTTGGTAAGACAGCCTAGTACCTACCTTTGCACATATTACATGTCTTATGTGCATGGATAGTTAACTAGCTCTTCCATTTTACTTTGCTATCATGCTGATAAACTATCGGGTGACTAAAAGATATATGTATCCTGTTATTGTGTATTGTAAATGCCAGTAGACATAACTAATGTTTGCCTAACATTACAGTAATGCTATGTAGCTTGTAATACATATCTGCCTACAATACTGTACATTGCACAGTTATTGGCATAATATCCCACAATGCAAATCATAATTGCACAGTGACCCAACCTTCCACATGTTATTCTCAGTAATGCACCCATACATACGGCTACAGTTACAATATATCAACATATACTATCCTCTGTTATAGCACATACTTGTTGGACCAACCCTGCCACTGACATCGGCTGGTGAGGAGTATTTCTATTCAAAGCCCTTATATAGCATCCCTTGTGGTGCATGTGGTGTTTGCCTTGTGACCTACAGCAGTACACACAAATACTACAAGCATTACTAAGCTCAACAATACATCACTCCAAGATAACTGTTTCCACTATATGGATTGCGTGCACTTTAAATACTACAGAAAGGTACCACATACGCAGACATATTAACTGTTCTACATACCTTATTAGTAACCCGAGGTGTCATTAACTGTTGATTCAATCCTTTTCGGTTTGTGTTTCAATGTTCTTCGTAACGTTCCGCTGGTATATATGGATGGTTTGAATGTGTGATAACACATCCTTTTCTAGTTACATATCGGTAACATGTGGTATCCTGTCCACCAATTGTTGTTCCAAAGTAGTTAATTAGATGCACATCAGCTGTGCAGCTACTCCATTAGCCGGTACCATGGCAACAGTGGTGTATAAATGAGTACTCCTTTTGGAAGTTGTCCGTTTGCCTTATTTTCGAGGAAGATGGCCTGGATATGTTGTTTGTAATATATTTCAACAGCTATATGGAGACACACAGAGATATATTAGCTTCATGACTCCAATGGATTGTGTGTAATGGCTAGACGATTTTGTTCTACATGTGAGTACAGCTGTTATATTTCAGAACATTGCTACTTATGCAGGGTTTGTTTGTACCTGATACTTCTGCAGATGTTTAAGTCTGGCAAGGATGTTTGGCCAGCTCAAGGCTGTATGGTTATGAATGAAATGTTATGTGGTTTACAGTGTGCTCACCAGACATCCTTGATTTGGTGTACAAGTGTAGCATACTGTGCTGTTACTCAGTAATTGCTAACACATCCCGGTGTACACACAACCCTCTGAAACAGGATTAGTGCAAACAAACCCTGTAACATCAGCAGCTGTTCCATTGTATAACACCAGCTATTTCATAGAGGGTCATGTTAGTGTGTCTCTGACAAGGTATGTTAAGGCTTCTGCAGACGTCGTACAGTGAGCGAATGATTTGTGATGTTATTACAGTTTGTATTGTAATATGTTTGGGTGTGGGGGTGATGTTGGTGGGTGTGAATAGCAGAGGCAGGTGTGTAAGAACTGCTTTTATACATAATCGATATGTGCGTGAGGGTTCCTTCCCTATTTGAACACCTATCCTTTTGTGGACTAATATAATGGTAATTGCAGGCTGATTCATTAAGGCACTGTTTTGTGGTTCCTGTATAGCATGCAGGTGATGTTAGTCCTTGAATCCCTTCGGTAATACATCTGAATGTAATAAAGTGCTGCTACATGAAAGCTGTGTATTTCTGTCATAGGTATTTGCAGTCATCGTAGTTGTGTTGGTGACTGACCCTCTTTGGTTAGGGTTGACACCTTTTCATATGGCCATAGTGGGACATTTTCAGGACACACATCAGAATTTACAGGCCGACACAAACTCACGGTCAGTACAAGGGATAGAACTTTTCTTTCTTGCCTAAATATAAGCTTATTCTTGTAGCAGTTTAGTTGCTTATCCTGTTTCTTGTAACATGTAGGTATTTTAGATACAGAAATAACTATTGTATGCAACTATTACAGTACATATGGGACATAATTATATCCTACAATCCCAGGACATTTGCCACGTTTAATATATTTGGTCAGGACACAGCCACCCAAAGAGGGAGTGTCCCTCTCAAAGTGGGACAGATGGTAACACTATCATTGGCTCATGTCCATAACACATATTTGTAATAGTGTATAGGCATATACTCTCCATATCCTTTGTTCATAAAGGTTGGTAGTGGCGGAATGTGTGATTGCTATGGTCAATGTTATACACATATATGAACACTTCAACCGCTGTATACGGGATACCTATGGAATCCTGAAATCACAGAATTCCAACGCACACAATACCGGGACCAGACTCCATACCCCACATTACTGACAGCGACAGTAACTCGTGAAAGTAACACGAAAATGGAACACACACACACACACAGACACACTGCTACCCAACACATCCAAACAAACCATCCTACACTATGTATGAGCAGGTGGTCAAGCCCCCCTACACCCCCCATTTAGGTGTCTGTGCCTCCCACACCACCCCCTACTTTAATATTCCACCTCCTAGGTCGCGTAAACAGACGCACAAAGCTAACCCACACCCACACATTACAGTCCCCCAAGAACACACAATGCACACAGAACACACACTTACACACATTACAGCCCTAAGAAACAC
The DNA here is from genome assembly GCF_019279795.1 of Protopterus annectens. NCBI lineage: Eukaryota > Metazoa > Chordata > Ceratodontiformes > Protopteridae > Protopterus > Protopterus annectens. The sequence goes on along the minus strand of NC_056749.1, from coordinate 818,912,611 downwards.
ACTTACACACAGTAGCCTACCTGAACCGCAACACCAGAAGCACTGACTAACTGTCCATTAACATCGTGATTTTATACCTCGCGCATCTGGTGTTTTGGTACTGTGTTCTTTCGGACCTTAAGCCTTGGGATTACGCAAGTCGGTATGTAAAGCAGTCGGTATGTGGTAGGTATCTCATTTATATATACCTCCATGGTTATGTAGATGTTGTTAACTTCTCTATATATCTACATATATATGTATATCCCCATATATCGACCTATAGCTCTCTCTCCCTCTCTCTTTCTCTATATATATAAATATATATATAAATATATATATATATATATATATATATATATATATATATATATATATATATATATATATATATATATATATATATATATATATATATATATATATATATATATATATATATATATATATATATATATATATATATAAAACATACACCTTTCATTGAGTACATGCCGGTTTATTGTTCTATTTCAACACATTCCTACCTTTTGTGTTTTATCCTGTCAGTATACACGACTGCCATTGGTACATCTCAGGTAGCTTAGTGGTATGTTATTGTGATGAGTGTGTACATGGTTGTGTGTTCCAATCCTGGCAGTGATATCTTACCTCTCAGAGCAGGCATTGGTAGTGCAAGAGTGATTAACGCACATTTCAGGGTTTGTGTGTTCCACATGTTTATTATTCTGTGGAGAACTACCTATGTAGGCAAGCCTGGTTTAAGGTATACTATGTAACATGTAAACATCTGTGAAGATTCCTATCAGGATACTCCCCATTATTTGGAACTACATCCCTGATTACATTATACAAACCCCCTCACTAACACTCCAGGGAATCCTTGCAGACTGGATGGTGAACAGTGGCTACACCCCATGGATCCCAATTGGCTCTACTCCACAGAGGGACAGTTAGTTAATCGATGGGGTGGCAACAGCAGACATGTTTTGTCTATGCTTATGAGTGGCCTTGGCAGTTGGGCATGTACTTACCTATGTATCTATGAACCTCTACATACAGTATGGACACATGCTGATAGCTTAATTTACTGTTCAGGTATTGACTTACCTTGTGCCAATTGCAGTTGTGAGTACAATAGTTGAGAGCTACCTATGTAGGATGCACACAGTAGTCCACCTATACATGACAATTTACAGGTGGTCATGTGTGTGTGCCATCCATGTTTGCTGTGTGTGCAGGTGGAGAAGGGTGTCAGTCCATGACTACACTGTCAGTATGTGTGCTATATGTTCCCTCTTTGCCAAGGCATGGGCATACTGGGCATGCCTTCATCTGCCTACTAGGGCGAGCACAGGGTGTTCATGGTCTGAGTCCCTCTGTGCCTGTGGGTCCCTTGACAATGGTGGTGGGCTGTGAGGGCCTTCACCATTCTGTCCCTGCTGCAGCTGTTTCCACAGGATCATATTGTGTAGCATGGCACATACTATGAAGATGTGGGCACACGTTCCTGGAGAGTACTGCAAGGCTCCACCAGATATGTCCAAGCAATGGAACCGTGATTTCAGCATCCCAAACACGCACTCTATGATGATTCTGGTTTCTGCGTTTGCCTCATTATGGCGTTCTTGTGTGGCTGTGTGTGCGTTTCTGATGGAAGTCATCATCCACGGTTGCAGTGCATAGCCAGCATCCCCCACCAGGTGACCATATGGGATGTCCCCCCTGGCAAATACCTGATACAGCTGTGAGGAATGCCAGATGTGGGAGTCGAGATAGCTTCTAGGGCTGTCAGCACACACATCCATGATAATGCCCTGGGCATTGCACACAACTTGGCAGGTGATGGAGGGGAATCCTTGCGGTTTATGTAGCACCTACCCTGCTCACCAGGTGGTGACTTGATGTGTATGTGTATGCAGTCTGTTGCACCCAGTACCTCCGGGTAGTCTGCCACACGGTGGAAAAGACGCATATTGCTGGCCAACTCCTTCTGCGTTCGGGGGAAGTATATGTGCTCATTGACATGTGGTAACATGGCATCCAGGAACTGGTGAAGCACCCTGGATGCTGATGCCTGTGAGATCCCCATGATATCTCCAGTTGGCCTTTGGAAGGTACCTGTGGCTAGTATTCTCAAGCTTACACATACCTCTATGGCCCACTGCAAGTTTCTAGGTGTTAATTACATATTTGTACTCCAATTACCTTGCTGCAGCATTTCCTTATTGTCTTCCCGTATCCTTCCTGTTTCAGCTGTGGTGAGTGCAGCGCACAGCTGTTTACCGGTTTCGTGCGCATTTTCATCCACGTTCCCATGAACTTTCAGTTACCTTGTGTGCTCTCAGCTAAGCAAAGCTATGGCTACTTCCACACCCCATCCTGCGGCTTTGCTTAGCAACATGCAACATGGATTAGCAGCTACGGTGACACGCCCCTCTCTTGATGTCATGTTTACCTCCAGGCCACTCCTCGGTGTTGTACCGCTATGCTGTGTGGTACATCCTTATACAGCGGGGCGTTTGCGATTCAGTATTACTTGACTCATTTGCATGGCATTGACTGCTAAGTCCTAGTTACTGCATGGAACACTGTCACAGACTCTTAGCAACCCTTGCGCCATGGTTGTGGTGTAGCATGCGTGCCATTGACTATTATGGGGATATCATGAATGGTGTTACATTGCAGTTTTATGACATCTAAATATATTTTCCTTGTGATCCCATTTGCGCACAGATGCACTGCGGTTTTACTTTGCGTTAGTGTAGCCATGACATTAAATGTTATTTTTTATATGTTGTGCATGTTGTTTTATGCCATTGACTATATATTTAGCCACTGGCATATATTAACATTATAATTCGTATGTTTGGTCCACTTTCATGGCTCCGATTTTATGTTTGACAAAATGTAAACCGTTTTTGTTTTGGTTTACACTTCTAAATGCTTACGCTACGCCTGCACCACTTCATGAATTGCTATTTACCTTCTTTTGCATGCTACACTGCTGTGCATGGGGTAATTAGCATGCATGCGCCGGGAGCTGCGCAAATCTGACGTACGCTGGTAGTGCATGTGGAAACAGCTCGCACCTGAATCGCCGATGGCTATATTTGGCGCTAGATCACCAACGCTACTCCGGCGACTGGCACAAGCTTCATGAATCCTGTATATTGTGTCTCTTGCTGTATTTAAAACTGAGAGATACCATCTTTTATGGCCTAGCCATAAAGTAATTTAATTTCAGGTATTTTTCTAAAATTTTCTAGACTGAGGTTAACCTCCTGTATTCTAGTTTCCACTGTTAAGATATATAGATTCAAACAGCTACAATAGTGTGTACATTTCTGTTCTCTTCCAGTAAACCACACTGTGGCTACATTTCAAATAGCACTTTGCAAATACCCTTTTCAACACATGCGCCTGTACAAGCAGTTTGATATACACATAATATACAGTTCTAATACATTTGTAACAAAAGCATCTTGTATAAATCATTTCAATATTCACCAACAACACATAATTATTTACAAAATTCCAGCTAGCTGGGCTGGCGGTATCTCCTTTTGTCACACCACTCAAAGGTGTTTAGAACCTTTTCTAATATTGAAAACTAAAACTGTCATTCTTTTCTGTTTTCCTTCACATACTAGGATATGCCAACTCAATTGTTACTGATATCAATACAGATACATGAAATACAGGATTTTAGTGAAGATGTCAATAACAATGAAACAGACACTTTTTAGATCAGCTATAATTTCTCCTCACTAATGAGGCCATTCAAGATAGCCCAACAATCATTTACCCACCCCAAATGACTTCCACAATACAATCTGGAGACAAAGGTATGGGGAAGAGGCTATCAAAGAAGGGGAAAATTGGGGGAAGCAGAAAGCTGGTTGTAATATTGGATATGGAACCCATTATTAACAGTTTTTTGTACATCAAGGTCACAATATATTTAACTATAGTAACCTAAAAATTACTGAAGTCCAATGTTTTATTTATTTAAAAAAGTTTTACCTTTGTTCTGTGATAGAAGGGTGATTAGTTGATTGCCTGATAGAACTTAAACTTTTTTTTCCTAGAAAATATTTTCTATGTTACATTTTTAATGGAGAGGATAGAGTTGTTAAGAAAAACAAGGGTGATTTCTTAAGTTTTAATGTATACAATCCACTTCTCAATCCCCTTAAACAAATCTTTGAAAACTACTGTTAACTGGATATTTGAAAGTGTTTCAGTTATATGAGCTACCACTATAGGAATAATCTCAGTTCAACAGAATTAGAAATCATAAGACAATTGTTGAAAAACAAATAGATTAGGGTTATGAAACCTGTACTTTGTTAACGTAAATGCTCTGAAACAGAAAGTCTGCACCTCTGCCATGGTCTCTAATGTTCTGGACATATTACTCACCAACATGATGGGGGGGGGGGGGCACTGTACTTCCCCATGTGTGAATTCCTTCCTGGTTAGGTCAGACCACAAATCAGTCTCATTTGAACTAACTACAGGAACTGACACTCTCAAAAGAACATTTATAAAAAAAACTTCACCAAAGCTTACTACAATCTAATAAGCGATGGTATAAAAATCTTCATACCACCTGCAATTGTAGACATCAATAATCACTATGCAGAAGTATACACAAATGCCCTGTACAAACACTTAAGAGACTGCATAAACTCTGCTGTACCTGATTGGATCAAAACCAGGCCTTCCTGTAAAAACAAACCACCATGGTGGACTTCAAGAATAACCAGATTATATAACAAGAGGAAGAAACTGTTGTCCAAAAGCAAAAGGGATATCACTCTGCAGAGGAAGAGATCCCCCCCAAGCCTAAACAAGAACATCAGAAATCTAGTAACATCTTCTAAAACAAATTACAAAACTAAAATCGCATCCCTAGCCAAGGATAATCATAAGGCATTTTTTAACTACACCAGAAGTCTAAAAGGGAATGCTCAGCTATGTGCCAAACTGGTTGTAGATGGGATCATTCATACTACACCAGAATAAATCACCAACCTGCTAGCTGACAGATTCAACACAAAACTCACCCCCATCCTCACATACCATATCCCAAAGCATACCCCACACAACCCCTATGCCTAGTATCCCTAGAGAACATGTCATGTCTGTGCTCACCAAGGCCAAAACACATCCTCAGTGGGACCAGATAATATCCCAGGTTGTTTGCTAAGCAATCTAAAACAAGACCTAGTGGACCCACTTGGCATTCTCTTTAATTATAGCTTGAGAACTGGCTATGTTCCTGCATAATGGAGAACAGCAACAGTATTCCCTCTGCACACCACAAAGGGAGGCAATAAACTGACCCTGGAAACTACAGACCCATAAGTCTAACCAGCCTCATCTGTAAGGTCATGGAAATAATTATCACGGACCTTATCAACAAGGACATAGGTGACCTTCAAACACTAGACCCAACCCAGTTTAGCTTTGTTAAGGGTAGATCATGCTTATTAAACCTGGTAGACTTCTATGAGAATATTACCAAAGCCATGGATGAAGGTAAGACAGTACACACAGCCTATCTTGACCTTGCCAAGGCTTTTGACACAATTTCCCACTCTGGCATAATTGATAAACTCTCCCAGCTGGGGATTAACCATTATGTTACTAGATGGGTAGCCAACTGACTCACTGGCAGAACACAGTCTGTCAAAATTGGTGACCCCCACCTCCACCAATAGACCAGTCACCAGTGGAGTACCAGGAGTACCACAGGGTCTGTGCTGGGCCCTTACTGTTTGGCATTTATTTCTCAGAAGTCCAGGCCAAAGTAGATGGCCTCTGGCTCACTGAGTTTGCTGATGATTGCAAACTGGGAGAACTTATTGAGTCCCCCACCAATGTAAACATATTACATGAAGGGCTAATGCAAAAAACTCGATCAGTTCCAAAGCCATGGTCTAAAACCAAATGCAAAAAAAATACATTATTATTCCCTTTGGCAAAACATAATTCCTTACAAATTACAATATTGATGGCATGCCCCTGAGTTCCAACCTAGTGGTGCAAGAAATGTAAACACAGGTTGATAACAATCTGATCTTCAGCCACCAAGTTTCCACAGTGTTAAGGAAAACCTTCTACATAGTGCACTTCATAAGCAAGGTCATAGCATCTAGGTCAAGGGATATTATAACTCCACTGTACTCGACCCTCATCAGATCACTAATTAAGTATAATGCACCCTTTGCATGTACCTCACCAAACACCTGCAGCAGCTGGACAGACCTCATGGCTTCTCCCTAAGAAAAAACAAAGACTCCAAACCATGACCTACATGGACAGGCTGATAGCCCTGTCACTGTACTCTGTATCTTATAGGTTGCTGAAATGTGACTTGTGCCTGGCCTATAGGCTAATCTCTGACCTTGACCTAATTGAAATGCTGCACATCCACAAGTGAAATGGCACAAGAGTCATTTGGTCTAGGGATCACAACCTAGCTTGTGAAATTACCAGAACATACTTGAGAGACATATATGTCTCCCAGACACTGCCACTTCTCTGGAACATACTTCCTATTCATGTAAAACAGAGCTCATCACTAACCCCATTCAAACACAACCTAGATAATTGGATGGGAGACTGCAAATTCACCCTTGGGTGGCATTTAAGTCCCTCATGGACAGGAGTAGTTGGTGTTGATCACAATTCTGCTGTTTTCATAAACTGGTTCTGTGATCTACCCAAAAGGAACAAATGGGGATACTTGGGATTAACATAGCTAGGCTTGTAAAGGATCTTGAGCTGCTAGCCTAGTAACCTCCTATGATCCTATGAATCTATGTACCAAATAAAGGAGGAGAGACTATTATTATGGACAGTGTTAACTATACCAGCAAGATAATAACCATCTTGTAAGATGACATTAAATATAAACAGTTATCCAGGAAAGAAATTAATATTGCATATTACAAACTCTTACTTTATAGGTACTATATCCAAATGTGATACCACTTTTCCTCAGACTAGCCACAATAATAACTCCACACCAACTCATCACTTATCTACAAACTCTTCTTCTCAGCCTTTTTCTTTCTGTCCCATCCCTACCGCTACCATAAGTAAACTTCTAAAGCTCACACCTGGTAGTACTGCCCCAGGCAAATTAACCCCCTGAATATCTACAAATTTCAGCTAGATCTATTAGTTATCCCATTAGTATTCTTATAAACAGATCTATCCAAGAATCCTATGTACCCTCCATCTGGAAAAAAGCCTACATCCTCCCACTTCATAAAGGTGACAACAATACTGACATCTCTAATTTCTGTCCCATAGCCATATTGTCCTCATCTCTAAAATTATGGAAAAATGTATTCAAACCCAACGTATCAATTATTTAATCCAAAACCAACTCCTTTCCCCTACTCAATGCTGGACACAGTACTACTACTGCTCTCCTATCCTTCTTGAGCACTGTTAACCATGCTTGTAACAAAGGTAAAATTGTCTCTGTACTCTTCTTTGATCTTTCAAAGGCCTTTGATACCATTTCCCAGTTTCTTCTCCTTTCTCAGCTCTACAAACAGACAACAATCCACCAAATGGCTACACTCCATTTCACCTTTTTTCACTACTTCCACTGGTGTTCCCCAAGGGTCCATCTTAGGGCCTCTTCTTTTCAGCATATTCATTAATAACTTCTCCTCTGTTCTTGCTCATGCCTCAGTAGTTCAATGTTTAGATGATTCTACAATCATCTGCTCTACCATCTAAGAATTAGATTTTCTGGATAAGACCTAAAATGCTTTCACCATAACCGAAATCTGGATTACCAACAATCACCTTGCCTTTAACTCTAATAAAACCAAGCTCCTGCTCTTCACCACCCCCCCCCCACCAAAAAAAAACACCATTATTAAGAAATCTGAATTTATCATTTATTCCTTTAACAAAACTGCCATAGAGGTTGTTTCCTCTCCCAAGCTACTTGGTGTTACCATAGATGAAAAGTTAACAGCCATCCATATACCACCCCCACCCCCCATTAAGGAAACCACTGTCAAAAACTACTCCAAAGCCAACTTCATGCTTCTTAAGACAGAAGTGGCAAACTTCACGACACCAATGCAGACGGACAATAGAGGTATGACTGCTGAATCCTACACAAATGCACTTTATAAGCACTTACAGAAGTGCATGGATTGTGCTATCCCTAACAGAACCAAGATGCTATCCTCCAAAACAAGGAAGCTAATCTGGTGGTCCTCTGCCATAAACAAACTCTACAACAGAAGAAAGAAACTGTTGCAAAAAGAGTAGAATCCCCTGATTGCAGGAACTCCCTGGTCAGGCTCAGCAAGAAGCTGAGATCCCTCATAAAATCCTCCAAAGTCAGTTATGAAAATAAAATTGCCACTGATTCCAAAGACAACCACAAAGCATTCTATAGCTATGTCAAGAATCTCAGTGGCAACACTCAGATCTGCTCTGAGTTACAGCACAATGGCACTAAATATACAGAACCAACAGATATTGCCAACATCTTGGCAGATAGGTTCAGTGCTAACTTTACCCCCCCTCTCACCCTCCAAACAGCCCATCTTAATACTGGAAGGATGCAAAGCCCCTGTAATCACAGATGAACAAGTAAAGACCACACTCTTCAAAGCCAAGAATACATCATCAATGGGACCAGACAACATCCCAGGCTGCGTACTGCACAAACTACAGAATGAACTGGCACCCCACCTAAGTACCATGTTCAATCATAGCCTCACCTCAGGCTATGTGCCTACTGAATGGTGCACAGCGACGGTTATCCGACAACACAAAGGGGTGCCACCACGGACCTGAAACTACTGCCCCATTAGCCTGACAAGCCTAGTCTGCAAGGCCATGGAACGTATCATCTTGGAGTTTATAAACAAAGACATAGATAACCCTAGACCCCACTCAGTTTGGGTTTTAAAAGGTAGCTCATGTCTACTAAGCCTGATTGACTTCTTTGAAGCAGTCACTAGAGCCATAGATGAGGGTAAGGTAGTGCACACAGCCTAGCTTGGCCTCGCCAAGGCTTTTGATACCATCCCCCACTCTGGAATTATAGATAACCTCACTAAACTGGGCATAAAGCCCTATGTCACAAGATAGGTGGCCAACTCGCTCACTAACAGAATCCACACAGTAAAAGTAGCCGACTACAAATCTGACTTCAGACCAGTGACGAGTGGAGTACCACAGGGTTCGGTCTTGGGTCCTCTCCTGTACGAAATCTACTTCTCTGAAGTGCAGGCCAACACAGAAGGTCTTTAGCTAACAAAGTTCGCAGATGGCTGCAAACTGGGAGCCATAATAGAATCACCTAATGATGTGATCTCTGCCTAACATATAAAGCTATGTCAAATCCAGAGCTGTTGGACATGCTACACCTAAAGAAATCCCAATCCCTCCAAGCTACATGCTCTAGGGACCTACACCTTGTCACCACAATAAACAGGACACACTGGAGAGATAGATTCCTGTCCCAGAGACTTCTTATACTCTGGAACAAGCTACACATCTATGTCAAGCAAAGTTCTTCATTAGCACTCTTCAAGAAAAATCTTGATGAGTGGATGGGAAATAGGAAATATACCCCGGGGATCACTTCTGTGTCTCTGCTGGACAGTGGCACGGAAAATAACTTTCTTGGTTGTAAGCTATGGTTCCTTGCTGGCTAGGCTTACATAGGCCCTTGGGCCGATAGCCTAGTACCTACCTATGAACCTATGAAGCTATGACATTCTAAAAAAGGGCCTCACAGAGACAGATGCTTGGTGTCAAAGTCATGGCCTCAAGCTCAATGCCAAGAAGTGCATTGTCATCCCCTTTGGGAAAAACTCAGTACCCATGAACTACCACATAGGCGGTAGCTGACTAAACACTGAAAGTGTTATAAGAGACCTCGGGACACAGGTGGACAGTAGTCTCTCCTTTGATAACCACATCGCCACAGTAGTCAGGAAATCCTTCTATGTGGCACACCTCATCACAAAAGGGTTCTCCTCTAGAAAAAAGGAAGTCATTGTTCCTCTCTACTTATTCCTCATCAGACCTATTATAGAGTACAATGCCCCATTTGGCATGAATCTTATAAGACATCTACAACAACTGGAAAGGCCACAGAAATACCTCACTAAGAGGATTGCTGGCCTCAAACAGATGCCATACACAAACCATCTCAAAAGAACTCCATTGCTACTCCATCGCATATTGCCTACTCAGAGGCTTATCTCTGCCTAACATACAAAGCTATGTCAAACCCAGAGCTGTTGAACATGCTACACTTAAAGAAATCCCAATTTGTCCTAACCACATGCTCCAGGGACCTAAACCTTGTTACCACAATAAACAGAATATGCTGGAGGGATAGATTCCTGTCCCAGAGACTTCCCGCACTCAGGAACAAACTACCCATTCATGTCAAGCAAAGCTCCTCATTGGTAAGAAAAAACATTGACGACTGGATGGGAAATAGAAAATTCACCGGGATCACTTCTATGCACTGCTTGACAGGGGCACTGGCAAATAATTTCTTGGGTGGCAAAAGCCAGGAACCTTTTAGGCTAGGCTTATATAGGCCTGGGCTACACATCCTAGTGCCTACCTATGAATCTATGAAACAATGAACCTATGAACATTTGAAAATCACATCCACAACACTACTAAAAACTCACCAAAAACTCGGAACCATATATAGACATAAACACTTTTAAACTGCTCCACTTGACAAACTGTTGTCTCAACATTTCTTCTTCCTTCTGTCGTCTAAGGTGCCCCCATTCTGACAGATAACCAGTCATGCTTAACAACTCAGATGGTCTTCTGTTATAACAAAATTAAGCTAAATTTGTAACTAATACAAAATATTCATCCTATCATTGATGTTATCTGCAATCCCTGAACTGGTTAGAACTCCCACAACAGTGCACCTACACACAACTATTTACAGCACACAAACTTATCTTCAAAGCACTTGAATGCCCAGCCCTTGCTTGCTTCCCTTTTGACTCCTTATCAACCAAATAGGCATCTTAGTTCTGAAAATTAATCTTATCCAAGTAGACAGACCAAAACTCCCTGCTGGTAAATATCTGTGCTCTTTTAGTGTTGCTAAACTCTGGAACATACTTCCATCTGCTCACCAGGCCATTAATAGTGCCCCTTTATTCAAAATGTCTTTACACCAATATCACCAATAGCCTACCACAAAATCGACTTCTGTTAATGGCATTTTTGGTTTAAAATGTTCGATGAAAAGACTTTTCTATCCGGTGTCATAGACCCTTATTATTTTAGCCAAAGTATTGTTCTTCTACACAGCAGTAGCAGATTAAGCATGCATACCCTAACTGTAAAACCAAGGAGGCATGCTTCAGTCTGTAGCACAAGCCAGCTGTAGGAGTCAAGTCTGATACTGTAGTTAGACACTGTGGGTTCAAAGCCCATAAAAAACAAATATATATAATAAAGTCAGATATGTTATATAATTTAATTTCAACAGAAGTAGCATAAATTCCCTGATGTTAACTTAATCTGCATAATTTTACCAAGGATATGTGCAATACATACACATTGCAAGGATTAATCTGAGCAATCATTACCTATAGTTTTTAGTTTTTAAGAAGTGTAGTTAAATGTAAAAGTAGAGATAATACTTTATTATTGTGATAATGCATTATATATCACATATGGTTGTACTAATTATCTCTTTTTTTTCTCTTCCCCTAACCCTTATCTCTCTTTTTTATTTTTCTATGTGCAGTCAAAGCATTTTCATGTCATCCATCTCTGACAAATCACAAAATGCTTTACAGCACAGGGCAGTAAATCCTTCCCTGTGGCTCAGCCTGTCCCTGCTCCACTGACTCCTGCACTGATGCTCAACACATCTGCAACCCAATATGGCAGTAGTGCCTCTGCTGCCCCTGCACTACCTGGGCCTTCACATCAGATAGCATTACTTTGGCAGCTGGTGCAGTGGTACCCTCAGGGAGTATTGGCAGAGGTGGGATTTTGTCACCCACAAACAGTTGCCAGGTTTGATGCATAGAGTCATGCAGAGCACCATTGGTGTTTCCCTATTGCATATGGAGAGGATGGTTTCTTTTATGCTCCATAGGAGAAGATGTCAAGCACTCAACAACCAATTGAGTAGGGAGACAGTGATGACAGTCCTGCAGGGTAAGACTAGATTCTCACTGTCCTCATGTTTGATGGGCATTGGCATCCCTTGTCTCCTCCCTAACTCCAGTCATGGTGTCCTCCATCCTGTCATGTCCCTCACTGTCCCAGTGTCTTGTCTTGCTTGCCCTGTTTGTATCTGCTTCCTCACCTACCCTACTTACCTGAATCAGAAATACCTACATCTCTTACTTAACATTCCTCTCTTACTAAAGTTAAAAAAAATGAGAACCTGTAACACAAAAAAAAAATCATCCAATACATAGCTCTCTGCTTTGCATACATGTCTTCTTGAGACACGTGATTCTGTTCAATTGGCTATACAGCATGATTGCATTGTTGCAACACTTCTTTGTTGAGGTGACTGTCCAAATTCAGTCAATGTTCTATAAAGAAGGGATAGCTATGGTTCTTTCCTACCACCATCCTGCACATTCCTATATTGTTTTCCCTTTGTTCTTCCTACTGCTTTATTCTAATTTCACCATTTTCCTATCTACACCATTTTAACTCGAATAACCTGGTCAAAAATAGGGGCCTTGTGGTGTACATGGATATATGCTTGTGACATACCTGTTAGTGGAGGGGGTCATGTGTTAATGTTATCCAAGACCCTATCTGATTGCGGTTAATTCATGCTCAGGGTACTTGTTCAGAACTTGTAAGCACTCACGTAAGCTTTTCACACATTACTATAGCACTCCAGTCTCTCCTCATTACCTAGAGGTAAGGGTAAACATGTTTTGTATATACTTTTCTCACTTGCTTAGAGTAAATTAGCTCTTGTACTCACTTTCATCACTTATCTAGGTGAAAGTAGTTCCCATATTCAGGCATGTCCAAGAGTCAACTGCCAGTGTTCTCTCCTGTCTATCTGATGAATCTGATATCTTGAGGCACAATGTCTCACATTGCCTCATGTACACAGACAAGCATCTCTGCCTACCACCCAACACTACAACCTGTGAGAGATGCACTCATCTAGCCAAACTGAGATAAAGGTCTCTTCCAACCAAGCCTGACCCCTGACAGTCATGTGGAGAAGGTAAACATTCGCACCACACCACACTCATCACATAGTCTCTACTTGAATCTACCCCACCATTAACTGGGAAAACTACTTGTGTACCAACACATTAGGCTCAACGCTTTCTGGAATTCATATATAAAACACCAATGCCCTGAATCAACATATTCCACACACCCAATCAGGGGCAACACAATATCCTAGACCTAGTAGCATTACCAACATGAGTGACTGGTGCGCCACACATGAAGTGAACTCCTCATTGGTCCCGATCTGGCCATGAGCTGAGCACCGCTGATATCCCAGATCCCGCCCCACCCCCCATTAAGGGAACCATTGCAGATAATATGTCTACAAAGTCAACTACATGCTTCTTAAGACAAACGCGGTGCGAACATCATGACACCCATGCAGATGGACAATACTGTTACAACTGCTGAATCCTACACAAATGCACTCTATAAGCACTTACACAAGTGCATGGTTTGTGCTATCCCAAACAGAACCAGGATGCTATACTCCCACTTAAGGAAACTCAATCTGGTTGTCCCCTGCCATAAACATGAAACTGTATTACAGGAGGAAGCAAAGACACTGTTGCAAATGAGGGTACAATCCCATGCGTGGAGTGAGCCCCTGGCCAGCGTGGGCAAGAAGGTGAGATCCCTTATAAGATCCTCCAAAGCTAGCTATGGAAACTAAAATGCCACTAATTCCAACCACAACCACAAAGCATTTTATAGCTATGTCACATGTCTCGTGTCAACAACCTGATCTGCTCTGAATTACAGCGCAGCGCATGAACATTACAGAAACAACTGATACTGGCAACATCCTGGCAGATAGGTTCAGTGCTACCTTCCCTCCCTCTCAAAACTGCACACTCTAAAGCCGACATCACAGCATCCATGGGACCAGAAAACATCCCAGGCTGCGCTTTACACAAACTTCAGAATGTACTGTCTCCCCACCTATGCACCATGTTTAATAATAGCCTCACATCTGGCATAGTGCCTCCTGAATGGCTTACAGCAACAGTTATCCCACTCCACAAAGGTGGCACCACAACGGACCATGGGACCTATTTCCCTATAGGCCTGACTAGCCTGGTCTGCAAGGCTATGGTGCACATCATGGATCTCAGTCACAGAGACATTGGGTACCTCCAAACCTTTGACCACTCCCAGTTTGGCATTGTTAAGGGCAGACCATGCCTCCTAAACCTGGTGGACTTCTTAGAGGTAGTTACCAAGACATTAGATGAGGGTAAGGAGGTGCACACAGCCTACCTATATCTCTCATAGGCTTCTCAACACCATTCCTCCTTTGGTATTATCAACATACCCATCCGCCTGAACATTAACCCCTACGAATGTGATGATTTGCAAAGTGACTCACGGACAGAACCCACACAGTGGGAGTTGCATACCCCAGGTCCCACTGTATACCAGCTACAAGTGGCGTCCCCCAGGGCTCAGTCCTAGGACCCTCATGTTCGTATATACTTCTCTGATGTACAGACAAGCACAGGAGGGTTTTGGCGAAAGGTTTGCAGATGACTGCAAACTAGGGATATAATTGTTTCCAGCTGTTACAGACACCCTCTGGAAGGGTCGCACTGAGACGATACCTGGTGTTAATATCATGGCATCAAGCTGAATCCCTAAAAGTGCACAGTCATCCCCTTTGGATGTAACTAATTACCCCCGGACTACCACATAGATGCTAGTCCCCTACATGCAGAAAATGTAATAAGGGATCTGGTAACCCCAGTAGATAGCAATCTCTCCTTTGATACCCATAATGACAAGGTGGTTAGAATATTCCTCTACATGGCCCACCTAATCTCTAATGGGTTTGCATTCAGATCAGAGAAGGCCATTGTGACTCTACTCATGACATATTAGACCCATTAAAGGATACAACACCCCATTTGGGATATACCTTACAAGACAACTGTAACAGCTTGGAAGACCACACCAGCACCACACCAAGAGGATTACTGACCTCAAACAGATGACCTATGCAGCCCAACCTAAGAAACTCTAGCTGTACTCTGTTGCATACCACATACTCACAGGTGATCTCTGCTTGACATACAAGGCCCATGTCCAACCCTGTATTGCTGGATATGCTCCACCTAAACAGAGGTCCCTGAGAGCCACATGCTCTAGGGATATACACCTAACCACAAAGATGAGTAGGATGCACTGGACATATAGATTCCTGACCCGGATATTCCCCATGCTTTGAAACATGATTACAATGTACATCAGGCAGGGCCCCTCACTAGCACTCTTCAAGGGAAACCTTGACATGTGGATGTGAGACAGACATGTACCTTGGGGATCACTGCAGTGGCTCTGCTGGACAGAGGCACAGGGGAACTAATGGCTCTGCCATTCAGAGGCACAGGGAACCAACCTATGGGGGTTGCAAAAGCCAACACACTCTAGCTAGGCTTACAAATACCCTTGGTAAGACAGCCTAGTACCTACCTTTGCACATATTACATGTCTTATGTGCATGGATAGTTAACTAGCTCTTCCATTTTACTTTGCTATCATGCTGATAAACTATCGGGTGACTAAAAGATATATGTATCCTGTTATTGTGTATTGTAAATGCCAGTAGACATAACTAATGTTTGCCTAACATTACAGTAATGCTATGTAGCTTGTAATACATATCTGCCTACAATACTGTATACATTGCACAGTTATTGGCATAATATCCCACAATGCAAATCATAATTGCACAGTGACCCAACCTTCCACATGTTATTCTCAGTAATGCACCCATACATACGGCTACAGTTACAATATATCAACATATACTATCCTCTGTTATAGCACATACTTGTTGGACCAACCCTGCCACTGACATCGCTGGTGAGGAGTATTTATTCAAAGCCCTTATATAGCATCCCTTGTGGTGCATGTGGTGTTTGCCTTGTGACCTACAGCAGTACACACAAATACTACAAGCATTACTAAGCTCAACAATACATCACTCCAAGATAACTGTTTCCACTATATGGATTGCGTGCACTTTAAATACTACAGAAAGGTACCACATACGCAGACATATTAACTGTTCTACATACCTTATTAGTAACCCGAGGTGTCATTAACTGTTGATTCAATCCTTTTCGGGTTTGTGTTTCAATGTTCTTCGTGAACGCTCCGCTGGTATATATGGATGGTTTGAATGTGTGATAACACATCCTTTTCTAGTTACATATCGGTAACATGTGGTATCCTGTCCACCAATTGTTGTTCCAAAGTAGTTAATTAGATGCACATCAGCTGTGCAGCTACTCCATTAGCCGGTACCATGGCAACAGTGGTGTATAAATGAGTACTCCTTTTGGAAGTTGTCCGTTTGCCTTATTTCTTTCGAGGAAGATGGCCTGGATATGTTGTTTGTAATATATTTCAACAGCTATATGGAGACACACAGAGATATATTAGCTTCATGACTCCAATGGATTGTGTGTAATGGCTAGACGATTTTGTTCTACATGTGAGTACAGCTGTTATATTTCAGAACATTGCTACTTATGCAGGGTTTGTTTGTACCTGATACTTCTGCAGATGTTTAAGTCTGGCAAGGATGTTTGGCCAGCTCAAGGCTGTATGGTTATGAATGAAATGTTATGTGGTTTACAGTGTGCTCACCAGACATCCTGATTTGGTGTACAAGTGTAGCATACTGTGCTGTTACTCAGTAATTGCTAACACATCCCGGTGTACACACAACCCTCTGAAACAGGATTAGTGCAAACAAACCCTGTAACATCAGCAGCTGTTCCATTGTATAACACCAGCTATTTCATAGAGGGTCATGTTAGTGTGTCTCTGACAAGGTATGTTAAGGCTTCTGCAGACGTCGTACAGTGAGCTTAATGATTTGTGATGTTATTACAGTTTGTATTGTAATATGTTTGGGTGTGGGGTGATGTTGGTGGGTGTGAATAGCAGAGGCAGGTGTGTAAGAACTGCTTTTATACATAATCGATATGTGCGTGAGGGTTCCTTCCCTATTTGAACACCTATCCTTTTGTGGACTAATATAATGGTAATTGCAGGCTGATTCATTAAGGCACTGTTTTGTGGTTCCTGTATAGCATGCAGGTGATGTTAGTCCTTGAATCCCTTCGGTAATACATCTGAATGTAATAAAGTGCTGCTACATGAAAGCTGTGTATTTCTGTCATAGGTATTTGCAGTCATCGTAGTTGTGTTGGTGACTGACCCTCTTTGGTTAGGGTTGACACCTTTTCATATGGCCATAGTGGGACATTTTCAGGACACACATCAGAATTTACAGGCCGACACAAACTCACGGTCAGTACAAGGGATAGAACTTTTCTTTCTTGCCTAAATATAAGCTTATTCTTGTAGCAGTTTAGTTGCTTATCCTGTTTCTTGTAACATGTAGGTATTTTAGATACAGAAATAACTATTGTATGCAACTATTACAGTACATATGGGACATAATTATATCCTACAATCCCAGGACATTTGCCACGTTTAATATATTTGGTCAGGACACAGCCACCCAAAGAGGGAGTGTCCCTCTCAAAGTGGGACAGATGGTAACACTATCATTGGCTCATGTCCATAACACATATTTGTAATAGTGTATAGGCATATACTCTCCATATCCTTTGTTCATAAAGGTTGGTAGTGGCGGAATGTGTGATTGCTATGGTCAATGTTATACACATATATGAACACTTCAACCGCTGTATACGGGATACCTATGGAATCCTGAAATCACAGAATTCCAACGCACACAATACCGGGACCAGACTCCATACCCCACATTACTGACAGCGACAGTAACTCGTGAAAGTAACACGAAAATGGAACACACACACACACACAGACACACTGCTACCCAACACATCCAAACAAACCATCCTACACTATGTATGAGCAGGTGGTCAAGCCCCTACACCCCCCATTTAGGTGTCTGTGCCTCCCACACCACCCCCTACTTTAATATTCCACCTCCTAGGTCGCGTAAACAGACGCACAAAGCTAACCCACACCCACACATTACAGTCCCCCAAGAACACACAATGCACACAGAACACACACTTACACACATTACAGCCCTAAGAAACACACTTACACACAGTAGCCTACCTGAACCGCAACAGCAGAAGCACTGACTAACTGTCCCTTAACATCGTGATTTTACACCTCGCGCATCTGGTGTTTTGGTACTGTGTTCTTTCGGACCTTAAGCCTTGGGATTACGCGCGTCGGTATGTAAAGCAGTCGGTATGTGGTAGGTATCCCATTTATATGTACCTCCATGGTTATGTAGATGTTGTTAACCTATCTATATATCTACATATATATGTATATCCCCATATATCGACCTATAGCTCTCTCTCTCTCCCTCTCTCTCTTTCTCTATATATATAAATATATATATAAATATATATATATATATATATATATATATATATATATATATATATATATATATATATATATATATATATATATATAAATATATATATATATATATATATATATATATATATATATATATATATATATATAAAACATACACCTTTCATTGAGTACATGCCGGTTTATTGTTCTATTTCAACACATTCCTACCTTTTGTGTTTTATCCTGTCAGTATACACGACTGCCATTGGTACATCTCAGGTAGCTTAGTGGTATGTTATTGTGATGAGTGTGTACATGGTTGTGTGTTCCAATCCTGGCAGTGATATCTTACCTCTCAGAGCAGGCATTGGTAGTGCAAGAGTGATTAACGCACATTTCAGGGTTTGTGTGTTCCACATGTTTATTATTCTGTGGAGAACTACCTATGTAGGCAAGCCTGGTTTAAGGTATACTATGTAACATGTAAACATCTGTGAAGATTCCTATCAGGGATACTCCCCATTATTTGGAACTACATCCCTGATTACATTATACAAACCCCCTCACTAACACTCCAGGGAATCCTTGCAGACTGGATGGTGAACAGTGGCTACACCCCATGGATCCCGCAATTGGCTCTACTCCACAGAGGGACAGTTAGTTAATCGATGGGGTGGCAACAGCAGACATGTTTTGTCTATGCTTATGAGTGGCCTTGGCAGTTGGGCATGTACTTACCTATGTATCTATGAACCTCTACATACAGTATGGACACATGCTGATAGCTTAATTTACTGTTCAGGTATTGACTTACCTTGTGCCAATTGCAGTTGTGAGTACAATAGTTGAGAGCTACCTATGTAGGATGCACACAGTAGTCCACCTATACATGACAATTTACAGGTGGTCATGTGTGTGTGCCATCCATGTTTGCTGTGTGTGCAGGTGGAGAAGGGTGTCAGTCCATGCGTGACTACACTGTCAGTATGTGTGCTATATGTTCCCTCTTTGCCAAGGCATGGGCATACTGGGCATGCCTTCATCTGCCTACTAGGGCGAGCACAGGGTGTTCATGGTCTGAGTCCCTCTGTGCCTGTGGGTCCCTTGGCAATGGTGGTGGGCTGTGAGGGCCTTCACCATTCTGTCCCTGCTGCAGCTGTTTCCACAGGATCATATTGTGTAGCATGGCACATACTATGAAGATGTGGGCACACGTTCCTGGAGAGTACTGCAAGGCTCCACCAGATATGTCCAAGCAATGGAACCGTGATTTCAGCATCCCAAACACGCACTCTATGATGATTCTGGTTTCTGCGTTTGCCTCATTATGGCGTTCTTGTGTGGCTGTGTGTGCGTTTCTGATGGAAGTCATCATCCACGGTTGCAGTGCATAGCCAGCATCCCCCACCAGGTGACCATATGGGATGTCCCCCCTGGCAAATACCTGATACAGCTGTGAGGAATGCCAGATGTGGGAGTCGAGATAGCTTCTAGGGCTGTCAGCACACACATCCATGATAATGCCCTGGGCATTGCACACAACTTGGCAGGTGATGGAGGGGAATCCCTTGCGGTTTATGTAGCACCTACCCTGCTCACCAGGTGGTGACTTGATGTGTATGTGTATGCAGTCTGTTGCACCCAGTACCTCCGGGTAGTCTGCCACACGGTGGAAAAGACGCATATTGCTGGCCAACTCCTTCTGCGTTCGGGGGAAGTATATGTGCTCATTGACATGTGGTAACATGGCATCCAGGAACTGGTGAAGCACCCTGGATGCTGATGCCTGTGAGATCCCCATGATATCTCCAGTTGGCCTTTGGAAGGTACCTGTGGCTAGTATTCTCAAGCTTACACATACCTCTATGGCCCACTGCAAGTTTCTAGGTGTTAATTACATATTTGTACTCCAATTACCTTGCTGCAGCATTTCCTTATTGTCTTCCCGTATCCTTCCTGTTTCAGCTGTGGTGAGTGCAGCGCACAGCTGTTTACCGGGTTTCGTGCGCATTTTCATCCACGTTCCCATGAACTTTCAGTTACCTTGTGTGCTCTCAGCTAAGCAAAGCTATGGCTACTTCCACACCCCATCCTGCGGCTTTGCTTAGCAACATGCAACATGGATTAGCAGCTACGGTGACACGCCCCTCTCTTGATGTCATGTTTACCTCCAGGCCACTCCTCGGTGTTGTACCGCTATGCTGTGTGGTACATCCTTATGCCAGCGGGGCGTTTGCGATTCAGTATTACTTGACTCATTTGCATGGCATTGACTGCTAAGTCCTAGTTACTGCATGGAACACTGTCACAGACTCTTAGCAACCCTTGCGCCATGGTTGTGGTGTAGCATGCGTGCCATTGACTATTATGGGGATATCATGAATGGTGTTACATTGCAGTTTTATGACATCTAAATATATTTTCCTTGTGATCCCATTTGCGCACAGATGCACTGCGGTTTTACTTTGCGTTAGTGTAGCCATGACATTAAATGTTATTTTTTATATGTTGTGCATGTTGTTTTATGCCATTGACTATATATTTAGCCACTGGCATATATTAACATTATAATTCGTATGTTTGGTCCACTTTCATGGCTCCGATTTTATGTTTGACAAAATGTAAACCGTTTTTGTTTTGGTTTACACTTCTAAATGCTTACGCTACGCCTGCACCACTTCATGAATTGCTATTTACCTTCTTTTGCATGCTACACTGCTGTGCATGGGGTAATTAGCATGCATGCGCCGGGAGCTGCGCAAATCTGACGTACGCTGGTAGTGCATGTGGAAACAGCTCGTACCTGAATCGCTCGATGGCTATATTTGGCGCTAGATCACCAACGCTACTCCGGCGACTGGCACAAGCTTCATGAATCCTGTATATTGTGTCTCTTGCTGTATTTAAAACTGAGAGATACCATCTTTTATGGCCTAGCCATAAAGTAATTTAATTTCAGGTATTTTTCTAAAATTTTCTAGACTGAGGTTAACCTCCTGTATTCTAGTTTCCACTGTTAAGATATATAGATTCAAACAGCTACAATAGTGTGTACATTTCTGTTCTCTTCCAGTAAACCACACTGTGGCTACATTTCAAATAGCACTTTGCAAATACCCTTTTCAACACATGCGCCTGTACAAGCAGTTTGATATACACATAATATACAGTTCTAATACATTTGTAACAAAAGCATCTTGTATAAATCATTTCAATATTCACCAACAACACATAATTATTTACAAAATTCCAGCTAGCTGGGCTGGCGGTATCTCCTTTTGTCACACCACTCAAAGGTGTTTAGAACCTTTTCTAATATTGAAAACTAAAACTGTCATTCTTTTCTGTTTTCCTTCACATACTAGGATATGCCAACTCAATTGTTACTGATATCAATACAGATACATGAAATACAGGATTTTAGTGAAGATGTCAATAACAATGAAACAGACACTTTTAGATCAGCTATAATTTCTCCTCACTAATGAGGCCATTCAAGATAGCCCAACAATCATTTACCCACCCCAAATGACTTCCACAATACAATCTGGAGACAAAGGTATGGGGAAGAGGCTATCAAAGAAGGGGAAAATTGGGGGAAGCAGAAAGCTGGTTGTAATATTGGATATGGAACCCATTATTAACAGTTTTTTGTACATCAAGGTCACAATATATTTAACTATAGTAACCTAAAATTACTGAAGTCCAATGTTTTATTTATTTAAAAAAGTTTTACCTTTGTTCTGTGATAGAAGGGTGATTAGTTGATTGCCTGATAGAACTTAAACTTTTTTCCTAGAAAATATTTTCTATGTTACATTTTTAATGGAGAGGATAGAGTTGTTAAGAAAAACAAGGGTGATTTCTTAAGTTTTAATGTATACAATCCACTTCTCAATCCCCTTAAACAAATCTTTGAAAACTACTGTTAACTGGATATTTGAAAGTGTTTCAGTTATATGAGCTACCACTATAGGAATAATCTCAGTTCAACAGAATTAGAAATCATAAGACAATTGTTGAAAAACAAATAGATTAGGGTTATGAAACCTGTACTTTGTTAACGTAAATGCTCTGAAACAGAAAGTCTGCACCTCTGCCATGGTCTCTAATGTTCTGGACATATTACTCACCAACATGATGGGGGGGGGGGGGCACTGTACTTCCCCATGTGTGAATTCCTTCCTGGTTAGGTCAGACCACAAATCAGTCTCATTTGAACTAACTACAGGAACTGACACTCTCAAAAGAACATTTATAAAAAACTTCACCAAAGCTTACTACAATCTAATAAGCGATGGTATAAAAATCTTCATACCACCTGCAATTGTAGACATCAATAATCACTATGCAGAAGTATACACAAATGCCCTGTACAAACACTTAAGAGACTGCATAAACTCTGCTGTACCTGATTGGATCAAAACCAGGCCTTCCTGTAAAACAAACCACCATGGTGGACTTCAAGAATAACCAGATTATATAACAAGAGGAAGAAACTGTTGTCCAAAAGCAAAAGGGATATCACTCTGCAGAGGAAGAGATCCCCCCCAAGCCTAAACAAGAACATCAGAAATCTAGTAACATCTTCTAAAACAAATTACAAAACTAAAATCGCATCCCTAGCCAAGGATAATCATAAGGCATTTTTTAACTACACCAGAAGTCTAAAAGGGAATGCTCAGCTATGTGCCAAACTGGTTGTAGATGGGATCATTCATACTACACCAGAATAAATCACCAACCTGCTAGCTGACAGATTCAACACAAAACTCACCCCCCCCCCATCCTCACATACCATATCCCAAAGCATACCCCACACAACCCCTATGCCTAGTATCCCTAGAGAACATGTCATGTCTGTGCTCACCAAGGCCAAAAACACATCCTCAGTGGGACCAGATAATATCCCAGGTTGTTTGCTAAGCAATCTAAAACAAGACCTAGTGGACCCACTTGGCATTCTCTTTAATTATAGCTTGAGAACTGGCTATGTTCCTGCATAATGGAGAACAGCAACAGTATTCCCTCTGCACACCACAAAGGGAGGCAATAAACTGACCCTGGAAACTACAGACCCATAAGTCTAACCAGCCTCATCTGTAAGGTCATGGAAATAATTATCACGGACCTTATCAACAAGGACATAGGTGACCTTCAAACACTAGACCCAACCCAGTTTAGCTTTGTTAAGGGTAGATCATGCTTATTAAACCTGGTAGACTTCTATGAGAATATTACCAAAGCCATGGATGAAGGTAAGACAGTACACACAGCCTATCTTGACCTTGCCAAGGCTTTTGACACAATTTCCCACTCTGGCATAATTGATAAACTCTCCCAGCTGGGGATTAACCATTATGTTACTAGATGGGTAGCCAACTGACTCACTGGCAGAACACAGTCTGTCAAAATTGGTGACCCCCACCTCCACCAATAGACCAGTCACCAGTGGAGTACCAGGAGTACCACAGGGGTCTGTGCTGGGCCCTTACTGTTTGGCATTTATTTCTCAGAAGTCCAGGCCAAAGTAGATGGCCTCTGGCTCACTGAGTTTGCTGATGATTGCAAACTGGGAGAACTTATTGAGTCCCCCACCAATGTAAACATATTACATGAAGGGCTAATGCAAAAAACTCGATCAGTTCCAAAGCCATGGTCTAAAACCAAATGCAAAAAAAATACATTATTATTCCCTTTGGCAAAACATAATTCCTTACAAATTACAATATTGATGGCATGCCCCTGAGTTCCAACCTAGTGGTGCAAGAAATGTAAACACAGGTTGATAACAATCTGATCTTCAGCCACCAAGTTTCCACAGTGTTAAGGAAAACCTTCTACATAGTGCACTTCATAAGCAAGGTCATAGCATCTAGGTCAAGGGATATTATAACTCCACTGTACTCGACCCTCATCAGATCACTAATTAAGTATAATGCACCCTTTTGCATGTACCTCACCAAACACCTGCAGCAGCTGGACAGACCTCATGGCTTCTCCCTAAGAAAAAACAAAGACTCCAAACCATGACCTACATGGACAGGCTGATAGCCCTGTCACTGTACTCTGTATCTTATAGGTTGCTGAAATGTGACTTGTGCCTGGCCTATAGGCTAATCTCTGACCTTGACCTAATTGAAATGCTGCACATCCACAAGTGAAATGGCACAAGAGTCATTTGGTCTAGGGATCACAACCTAGCTTGTGAAATTACCAGAACATACTTGAGAGACATATATGTCTCCCAGACACTGCCACTTCTCTGGAACATACTTCCTATTCATGTAAAACAGAGCTCATCACTAACCCCATTCAAACACAACCTAGATAATTGGATGGGAGACTGCAAATTCACCCCTTGGGTGGCATTTAAGTCCCTCATGGACAGGAGTAGTTGGTGTTGATCACAATTCTGCTGTTTTCATAAACTGGTTCTGTGATCTACCCAAAAGGAACAAATGGGGATACTTGGGATTAACATAGCTAGGCTTGTAAAGGATCTTGAGCTGCTAGCCTAGTAACCTCCTATGATCCTATGAATCTATGTACCAAATAAAGGAGGAGAGACTATTATTATGGACAGTGTTAACTATACCAGCAAGATAATAACCATCTTGTAAGATGACATTAAATATAAACAGTTATCCAGGAAAGAAATTAATATTGCATATTACAAACTCTTACTTTATAGGTACTATATCCAAATGTGATACCACTTTTCCTCAGACTAGCCACAATAATAACTCCACACCAACTCATCACTTATCTACAAACTCTTCTTCTCAGCCTTTTCTTTCTGTCCCATCCCTACCGCTACCATAAGTAAACTTCTAAAGCTCACACCTGGTAGTACTGCCCCAGGCAAATTAACCCCCTGAATATCTACAAATTTCAGCTAGATCTATTAGTTATCCCATTAGTATTCTTATAAACAGATCTATCCAAGAATCCTATGTACCCTCCATCTGGAAAAAAGCCTACATCCTCCCACTTCATAAAGGTGACAACAATACTGACATCTCTAATTTCTGTCCCATAGCCATATTGTCCTCATCTCTAAAATTATGGAAAAATGTATTCAAACCCAACGTATCAATTATTTAATCCAAAACCAACTCCTTTCCCCTACTCAATGCTGGACACAGTACTACTACTGCTCTCCTATCCTTCTTGAGCACTGTTAACCATGCTTGTAACAAAGGTAAAATTGTCTCTGTACTCTTCTTTGATCTTTCAAAGGCCTTTGATACCATTTCCCAGTTTCTTCTCCTTTCTCAGCTCTACAAACAGACAACAATCCACCAAATGGCTACACTCCATTTCACCTTTTTTCACTACTTCCACTGGTGTTCCCCAAGGGTCCATCTTAGGGCCTCTTCTTTTCAGCATATTCATTAATAACTTCTCCTCTGTTCTTGCTCATGCCTCAGTAGTTCAATGTTTAGATGATTCTACAATCATCTGCTCTACCATCTAAGAATTAGATTTTCTGGATAAGACCTAAAATGCTTTCACCATAACCGAAATCTGGATTACCAACAATCACCTTGCCTTTAACTCTAATAAAACCAAGCTCCTGCTCTTTCACCCCCCACCAAAAAAAAACACCATTATTAAGAAATCTGAATTTATCATTTATTCCTTTAACAAAACTGCCATAGAGGTTGTTTCCTCTCCCAAGCTACTTGGTGTTACCATAGATGAAAAGTTAACAGCCATCCATATACCACCCCCACCCCCCATTAAGGAAACCACTGTCAAAAACTACTCCAAAGCCAACTTCATGCTTCTTAAGACAGAAGTGGCAAACTTCACGACACCAATGCAGACGGACAATAGAGGTATGACTGCTGAATCCTACACAAATGCACTTTATAAGCACTTACAGAAGTGCATGGATTGTGCTATCCCTAACAGAACCAAGATGCTATCCTCCAAAACAAGGAAGCTAATCTGGTGGTCCTCTGCCATAAACAAACTCTACAACAGAAGAAAGAAACTGTTGCAAAAAGAGTAGAATCCCCTGATTGCAGGAACTCCCTGGTCAGGCTCAGCAAGAAGCTGAGATCCCTCATAAAATCCTCCAAAGTCAGTTATGAAAATAAAATTGCCACTGATTCCAAAGACAACCACAAAGCATTCTATAGCTATGTCAAGAATCTCAGTGGCAACACTCAGATCTGCTCTGAGTTACAGCACAATGGCACTAAATATACAGAACCAACAGATATTGCCAACATCTTGGCAGATAGGTTCAGTGCTAACTTTACCCCCCCTCTCACCCTCCAAACAGCCCATCTTAATACTGGAAGGATGCAAAGCCCCTGTAATCACAGATGAACAAGTAAAGACCACACTCTTCAAAGCCAAGAATACATCATCAATGGGACCAGACAACATCCCAGGCTGCGTACTGCACAAACTACAGAATGAACTGGCACCCCACCTAAGTACCATGTTCAATCATAGCCTCACCTCAGGCTATGTGCCTACTGAATGGTGCACAGCGACGGTTATCCGACAACACAAAGGGGGTGCCACCACGGACCTGGAAACTACTGCCCCATTAGCCTGACAAGCCTAGTCTGCAAGGCCATGGAACGTATCATCTTGGAGTTTATAAACAAAGACATAGATAACCCTAGACCCCACTCAGTTTGGGTTTTAAAAGGTAGCTCATGTCTACTAAGCCTGATTGACTTCTTTGAAGCAGTCACTAGAGCCATAGATGAGGGTAAGGTAGTGCACACAGCCTAGCTTGGCCTCGCCAAGGCTTTTGATACCATCCCCCACTCTGGAATTATAGATAACCTCACTAAACTGGGCATAAAGCCCTATGTCACAAGATAGGTGGCCAACTCGCTCACTAACAGAATCCACACAGTAAAAGTAGCCGACTACAAATCTGACTTCAGACCAGTGACGAGTGGAGTACCACAGGGTTCGGTCTTGGGTCCTCTCCTGTACGAAATCTACTTCTCTGAAGTGCAGGCCAACACAGAAGGTCTTTAGCTAACAAAGTTCGCAGATGGCTGCAAACTGGGAGCCATAATAGAATCACCTAATGATGTGATCTCTGCCTAACATATAAAGCTATGTCAAATCCAGAGCTGTTGGACATGCTACACCTAAAGAAATCCCAATCCCTCCAAGCTACATGCTCTAGGGACCTACACCTTGTCACCACAATAAACAGGACACACTGGAGAGATAGATTCCTGTCCCAGAGACTTCTTATACTCTGGAACAAGCTACACATCTATGTCAAGCAAAGTTCTTCATTAGCACTCTTCAAGAAAAATCTTGATGAGTGGATGGGAAATAGGAAATATACCCCGGGGATCACTTCTGTGTCTCTGCTGGACAGTGGCACGGGAAAATAACTTTCTTGGTTGGCGTAAGCTATGGTACCTTGCTGGCTAGGCTTACATAGGCCCTTGGGCCGATAGCCTAGTACCTACCTATGAACCTATGAAGCTATGACATTCTAAAAAAGGGCCTCACAGAGACAGATGCTTGGTGTCAAAGTCATGGCCTCAAGCTCAATGCCAAGAAGTGCATTGTCATCCCCTTTGGGAAAAACTCAGTACCCATGAACTACCACATAGGCGGTAGCTGACTAAACACTGAAAGTGTTATAAGAGACCTCGGGACACAGGTGGACAGTAGTCTCTCCTTTGATAACCACATCGCCACAGTAGTCAGGAAATCCTTCTATGTGGCACACCTCATCACAAAAGGGTTCTCCTCTAGAAAAAAGGAAGTCATTGTTCCTCTCTACTTATTCCTCATCAGACCTATTATAGAGTACAATGCCCCATTTGGCATGAATCTTATAAGACATCTACAACAACTGGAAAGGCCACAGAAATACCTCACTAAGAGGATTGCTGGCCTCAAACAGATGCCATACACAAACCATCTCAAAAGAACTCCATTGCTACTCCATCGCATATTGCCTACTCAGAGGCGATCTCTGCCTAACATACAAAGCTATGTCAAACCCAGAGCTGTTGAACATGCTACACTTAAAGAAATCCCAATTTGTCCTAACCACATGCTCCAGGGACCTAAACCTTGTTACCACAATAAACAGAATATGCTGGAGGGATAGATTCCTGTCCCAGAGACTTCCCGTACTCAGGAACAAACTACCCATTCATGTCAAGCAAAGCTCCTCATTGGTAAGAAAAACATTGACGACTGGATGGGAAATAGAAAATTCACCCCGGGGATCACTTCTGCGGCACTGCTTGACAGGGGCACTGGCAAATAATTTTCTTGGGTGGCAAAAGCCAGGGAACCTTTTAGGCTAGGCTTATATAGGCCCCGGGGCTAATATCCTAGTGCCTACCTATGAATCTATGAAACAATGAACCTATGAACATTTGAAAATCACATCCACAACACTACTAAAAAAACTCACCAAAAACTCGGAACCATATATAGACATAAACACTTTTTAAACTGCTCCACTTGACAAACTGTTGTCTCAACATTTCTTCTTCCTTCTGTCGTCTAAGGTGCCCCCATTCTGACAGATAACCAGTCATGCTTAACAACTCAGATGGACATCTGTTATAACAAAATTGCTAAATTTGTAACTAATACAAAATATTCATCCTATCATTGATGTTATCTGCAATCCCTGAACTGGTTAGAACTCCCACAACAGTGCACCTACACACAACTATCTACAGCACACAAACTTATCTTCAAAGCACTTGAATGCCCAGCCCTTGCTTGCTTCCCTTTTGACTCCTTATCAACCAAATAGGCATCTTAGATCTGAAAATTAATCTTTTATCCAAGTAGACAGACCAAAACTCCCTGCTGGTAAATATCTGTGCTCTTTTAGTGTTGCTAAACTCTGGAACATACTTCCATCTGCTCACCAGGCCATTAATAGTGCCCCTTTATTCAAAATGTCTTTACACCAATATCACCAATAGCCTACCACAAAATCGACTTCTGTTAATGGCATTTTTGGTTTAAAAAATGTTCGATGAAAAGACTTTTCTATCCGGTGTCATAGACCCTTATTATTTTAGCCAAAGTATTGTTCTTCTACACAGCAGTAGCAGATTAAGCATGCATACCCTAACTGTAAAACCAAGGAGGCATGCTTCAGTCTGTAGCACAAGCCAGCTGTAGGAGTCAAGTCTGATACTGTAGTTAGACACTGTGGGTTCAAAGCCCATAAAAAACAAATATATATAATAAAGTCAGATATGTTATATAATTTAATTTCAACAGAAGTAGCATAAATTCCCTGATGTTAACTTAATCTGCATAATTTTACCAAGGATATGTGCAATACATACACATTGCAAGGATTAATCTGAGCAATCATTACCTATAGTTTTTAGTTTTTAAGAAGTGTAGTTAAATGTAAAAGTAGAGATAATACTTTATTATTGTGATAATGCATTATATATCACATATGGTTGTACTAATTATCTCTTTTTTTTCTCTTCCCCTAACCCTTATCTCTCTTTTTTATTTTTCTATGTGCAGTCAAAGCATTTTCATGTCATCCATCTCTGACAAATCACAAAATGCTTTACAGCACAGGGCAGTAAATCCTTCCCTGTGGCTCAGCCTGTCCCTGCTCCACTGACTCCTGCACTGATGCTCAACACATCTGCAACCCAATATGGCAGTAGTGCCTCTGCTGCCCCTGCACTACCTGGGCCTTCACATCAGATAGCATTACTTTGGCAGCTGGTGCAGTGGTACCCTCAGGGAGTATTGGCAGAGGTGGGGATTTTGTCACCCACAAACAGTTGCCAGGTTTGATGCATAGAGTCATGCAGAGCACCATTGGTGTTTCCCTATTGCATATGGAGAGGATGGTTTCTTTTATGCTCCATAGGAGAAGATGTCAAGCACTCCAACAACCAATTGAGTAGGGAGACAGTGATGACAGTCCTGCAGGGTAAGACTAGATTCTCACTGTCCTCATGTTTGATGGGCATTGGCATCCCTTGTCTCCTCCCTAACTCCAGTCATGGTGTCCTCCATCCTGTCATGTCCCTCACTGTCCCAGTGTCTTGTCTTGCTTGCCCTGTTTGTATCTGCTTCCTCACCTACCCTACTTACCTGAATCAGAAATACCTACATCTCTTACTTAACATTCCTCTCTTACTAAAGTTAAAAAAAATGAGAACCTGTAACACAAAAAAAAATCATCCAATACATAGCTCTCTGCTTTGCATACATGTCTTCTTGAGACACGTGATTCTGTTCAATTGGCTATACAGCATGATTGCATTGTTGCAACACTTCTTTGTTGAGGTGACTGTCCAAATTCAGTCAATGTTCTATAAAGAAGGGATAGCTATGGTTCTTTCCTACCACCATCCTGCACATTCCTATATTGTTTTCCCTTTGTTCTTCCTACTGCTTTATTCTAATTTCACCATTTTCCTATCTACACCATTTTAACTCCATTAAGCTGGTCAAAAAATATAATCACACAGCACACACATAAGTGAAGAAAACCCAGTGAAGCCCCTCACTTTTTGTCTTCTGCATTTGCACTGAGTTTGGCACCATGTACCTATGCTGAGCAATGGTAAATGGCCTTCAATGGTGTGGCTACCGCTGCACAATGTTGATTAAACATTCTGTGTTAAGTTAACACAGTGAAAGTGGAATGAAGAATTATTTCATTGCATTATAAATACATATTTAAAAGTACTATATACATCTGGATTTGAACCCTGTATCATCTGGGCTCTATAAGAAATCTCCCAGTGCATTTACACCTACTACCACAGAATCAGCCAAGCAGCAGGTGTGTTTCTTACACTTCAAACTAGCTATACTGCTAACTGCCTCATCTATCTGCTTAACATGCTTGCATTGATGTAAGCAAATCAATAGACATGTCATAAGTTTATCAGTAAAGCAGAAACTCACATTTTTTCACCATTTAATGACACACAAACAGAGAAAGCAGTATAAATGTGTATCTCTCATGTGTAAACGCTTCGCCATCGATTGCACAAACCAACTGCATGGTGATTCACTATGGAAAGTGCACAATAGCATTTATTCTTATGTTTCCTGTCCATGTGGTCTTCAACCCAGAAAAGTACATATAAAAACACAAACAAAGGGAAGGCACTTTTTTAAGGAAAAAAAAAACATATTTAAACTGCAGCCATGTGTTACCTGCACCCATGCACTTTAAACTTGGTCTCTCAGTACTCGTTCCCAAATAAATCAACTATGCTACAGAAATAAATAAAAAATGTTTTCTTATATACCATGTGCATCTTTTTGTTGACAATACACATTCAGATTTTGCAAGACTTGCAGTAATGTGGACAGCTGTTTGCATATAGTTTGCAAAGCTGCCTTTTTAAGGTATACCTGCACATTGGAAAAACGACAGCAAATGCTACACTTTGTGCACTCATCAGTTTGGTAAACATGCAAATCTTTAATATCTTGACAGTTGTATATGGCTAGCCATCCATTTTATTCAGGCCTCCCAACATCTTCTTTCAACCATCCAGTGCTGATGTCATTCACAATAAATTGTCCTACAGCATTACAGAAGTCAGAATTGTGCATTGGCATTTGCATTAAATACTGAGTTATCTTGTTGGTGTACTAAGGTAGGGGTTCTAATCTCACTACAGTCAACTGGTGTGTGCGTGTGTCTATCTAGTCAGAAAACCATAACTGTGTGCCCCACAGTGATCAGCACTCTTGGAGTACCAATATTTTGAGAGTTGTATATGCCTAAACAACCATTTCATTCAGGCCTCCCAATATCTTCTCTCATACATTCAGTACTGATGTCATCCACCATAAATTTTCCTGCAGCATTCTAAAAGTCAGAATTGTGCCATGGACCCTGTGTTAATTCTTGAGTTCTTTAGTTGGCATACTTAGTAACATAGGGGTTCAAATCTCCCTTCAGTCAACTAGTGTGTTTATCTCATCAGAAGGGCATAACTGTGTATTCGCTAGTCATCAGTACAGTCCCATGGAGTACCAGTATTTTGACAGCTGTACAAGCATACACATCCATTTAATGCAGGCATCCCAACATCTACTCTCAAACATCCAATATCCATTTAATGCAGGCCTCACAACATCTACTCTCAAACACCCAATGGTAATGTCATCCACTATGAATTGTCCTGCAGCATTGTATAAGTCAGACTTGCGCTGTGACACTTGTGTTAAGTACTGTGTTTTGTAAATAGGTAGGAATTCTATCTCACTACGGTCAATTGGTATGTCTATGTGCATGTGGGTTCACTTAGTTGACATTTTAGAGAGCATTTTACGCCAGTGTGTCAGACACTGCTATTTTCATCTTCTTCAAAACAGACAGTGATGATGTCACCAGTTATAAATTGTTGTTGGACACTGTAAAAGCCAAATTTGTGCTGTGACACTTGTGTTAAATATTGAGTTTTCTAGTCAGTATACATAGGTAGAGGTTCTGATCTCATTGCTGTCAGTTGGTGTGTATGTGTGGGTGTGCGTGTGTGTGTGTGTGTGTGTGTGTGTGTGTGTGTGTGTGTGTGTGTGTGTGTGTGTGTGTGCGTTTGCATTTGTTCACTTGGTTGACATTCAAGAGACCATCTTACACCAACATGTGGGACACTGCTATTACCATCTTCTTCTCAGCAGACACTGCTAATGTCATCAGCTATAAAGTATTGCTGGTCACTATGAAAGCTAGATTTGTGCCGTGGTGCTTGCATTAAGTACTGTGTTTTGTAAATAGATAGATGGGGGTTCTATTCTCACTGTAATCA
Source organism: Protopterus annectens (assembly GCF_019279795.1). NCBI lineage: Eukaryota > Metazoa > Chordata > Ceratodontiformes > Protopteridae > Protopterus > Protopterus annectens. Next base: position 818,879,186 of record NC_056749.1, on the reverse strand, counting down.
ACTGGTATGTACAGTTGTGTTGCTATACCCAAGGATTATTGAGGTGGTCAGCAGCACTGATGTGTGGCAGGAAATGTTATGCATGAGACACAAACAACTGCTCTGTAATGTGTCTTGATATGGCATCAAGCTGCCCAGACACAGCTTGCCCATGAAACACATAGAGGCATATATTGTGCAGTTGATGTAAGTACATGACATTGGTACAGTTGTTTGACTGTGTGCATAGCACCAGTGTGTGGATTGTGATGAATAACCAATACTATATTTGTAGGTCTGTTCACAAATCATTTATTCCATTAAATTTGAAATGTAAAGAGGAATATACAACTAAGCACAGATCTGCATGTGATGCCACCAGACATATCCAACTGGAGGAAATAGACAGTCCGCTAGATGACAGTTTGTCTCACACATCACCACCCTGTCGGCACTGGCCATTGGACACACTATACATGCAAGCATTACTGAGTTTGTATTCTAAGGAGGCAGCACATCTGTTTACTATCTATGGCTAATAACACAGAATCAATGAGCCCTGACAACATTACAGGTTGGCTATAGCGTGACTCAAAACATGGACCTACCAGACATGGTTGGATGCAGTCTTCAACACAGCCTCTAGATGGACTATGTTCCTGTAGAAGGTTGTACATCAGCATTCATCCTTCTGATTGTGTGGAGAACATCACCTGATGCATGCATGTAGAGACACATCATGACTATCCTCATCTGTGAGGTAGACCAACAAGCCACCATCAACCTTTTCTAAAAGGTAATATCCTGTGTATGAAATGTGTGTTTTTTTTCAGGCTACATTTATTTATTTTTTATTTATGTTATTTTACATTTGTTGACCGGGATAGTCCGACTGGATGCATGTCCATTTTCAGCGGAGGCCCGGGGAGAAAAGCTCCAAGGGTAAGCAGATACAGCATTACATAATACCAGCATTACATATTACAAACAGACTATTTACAGAGATTACATAAGTAAACAAGTTAAACAAGTTCCACAGGTTAGAGTTAATCCTGAGCGTAACTCAGGATTAAATTAAATTACACAGTAAAATGGTTAACAGGTTTTTACACATTTTAGAGAGAGTTAGCCAGGTTTGATACATTGACATAGCCAGTTAAGTGACAAATGTTGTTTGAGTCTAATTTTAAATTGCCCTAAGGTGGAAAGTAAGGTAATATCAGCTGGAAGAAAGTTCCAGGATCTACTTACAGAGTTTGCAAAGAGAGAGTCACCGGCTGTGTTATTAATTTTGCTAGTCTGAATTAGTTTGTTAGAGGATTGAAGCGGTCTAGGATTGTTATACGGGGTGATAATATTTTTAAGTGCAGGAGTATTGTCTGGATTATAGAGGATTTTATAGGCCATAATCAGTTGGTTATACTGGATTAGGCTGGGTAGTTCAAGCCACCCAAGCTGGTTTAGATTGATGCAATGATGTGTCCTAAATGACAGTCCAGTGGCAAACCTGGCAATGTGGTTGTAGAAAATTGAGAGTTTGTTAAGGACAGTCTTGTTTAAATTCGAGAGTAGATGCATGGGGATGCATACAGAAGGGTTGAAAGAAGGTGAGAGTGAGCTATGGCAATTTTAGCTAGAGGGATTAGGAAGGCTTTTATTCTGTAAAGTGACCCTAGTTTTTTATTGATGGTTTTGATAGTTTGGTTAACATGTAGGTCAAATTTTAGATTATTGTAATCTGTGATGACACCTAATAGTTTTGTAGAGGGGTCATGGGAGATTATTGTGCCATCATTTGAATTTATGGTAAAGGTGAAAGCGGCAGACCTACGTGTTGGTGAAAATAACAGCATTTTAGTTTTTTGGGGATTTAAGATCAGACGATGTTCAGAAAACCAGTTTTCTATTGTATTAAAGGTGGTCTGGGTAGCTGACCATAACTCTATTGGAGATGTGACCAAGCAAATCAGAGTACAGTCATCAGCATATTGGATACAGCTAACTTTTGGGATGACAGTATAAAGGTCGTTAATGAAGATGGAGAACAACAAGGGCCCTAGTATAGAGCCTTGTGGTACTCCAAGGGTGTTAGGTAGAAGGTTAGAGAGTTTGTTTTGCCATAGGACAGCCTGCTGTTGACCATTCAGGTAGGATTGAAACCACTGAAGGGCTCTAGTATCTAGACAGAATGTTTGCTGGGTGTGGATTAAAAGCTGGTGATCAACCATACTGAATGCCTTGGAAAGATCCAAGAATAGGGCTGAGGATATATAATTATTGTTGCGATTATGGTTTATGGTGTTAGTAAAGGCTAGGAGGGCTGAAGTAGTGCTGTGATGAGGACGGAAGCCATGCTGAGTGTCTGCCATAAGGTGATTCTGGATTAGGTGGTGCATGAGTTGTCTATGAATACATTTTTCCATAATCTTTGCAAGTGGAGAGAGTGTAGCTATTGGCCTATAACTGGAGAATTCAGTAGAGCTGCCTCCTTTGTGAAGTGGGATTACATAGGATATTTTCCAGATGGTGGGATTTTTAGCTTCTACTATGGTTCGAGTGATTAGTATTGAGACGGGGTAAGCAATAGCATCAGCTGATTTTTGTAGGTACTCAGCAGGGAGTTGGTCAGCAGAACGTGTAGTGGGTTTTAATTTTTTGATCAAGGTATGGATAAGTGAAGTGGCGACTGGTTGGAAGCTGAATGTGAGTAGGTTTCTAGGGGTGCTACTTTCAGGACCAGCGGAGCTAGGAGGTAGTTGGCTAGCTAGGGCTTGAATTGTCTCAGTAAAGAATTGGTTAAAACTGTCAGAAACATCTTCAGGGGTTTTATCAATAGTAGCAGCAGGGATTGGGGTTCAAGTTTGTCCAGGATGTAGTAGATTATTTAAACCTGCCCAAAACTTCTGAGAGTTATTTATTATATTACATAATGTGTGTTACATCTGTTTAATGTCTTCAAGAAGGTTAAAAAGCACATGCATGATGACAACACTATCATCCTGCATAACTTGACCTGGCCGAGGCATTTGGCACAAATGCACAGAGAGCTATTAGTGAGACATTATTACAAGTGGCCATAAATAGCTATATTACCAAGTGGGTAGACCATTAGATCACATATGTAACAGATAAATATGCAAGAAAACCCAAAGTCAGTGAGCATATTCCAAAAGCAGACCCAAACAAAATTCCAAGCAAAACCATTCCAACAGCAGACCCAAACAAAATTCCAAGCAAAACAAATTCCAACAGCAAATTTAAATTCTGGTTTTGCTTGGAATTTTGTTTGGGTTTGCTGTTGGAATACACTCACTGCCTTTGTTTTTTCTTGCTGCTTTAACAATAACTAGCTGTGGTTTTGTGTGACAGATAAAAATGCTGAAGTATGTGAAGTGACCTATATTTACAGTCCAGTGATCAGATCCATACCTCAGGGCTCTGTACTAGACCCTTTCCTGTTCCTTATTAAAGTCAAAGACATCAGGAATGACTTACACATCCTTTGTCCAAACAGCCTTGTGGAGAACTGCAGAGTGTGGCCAATCACTGAATCCAAGTGTGATATTAGTATAATACAAATGGTGTCAACACACACACAAGGGATTGCTGCCACAGCAATGGAGACACAGGAGATGAACAAAATTCATGAGTGGATTTGTTATATTATAAAAGCAAATACACAACCTAATTATAATATAGACAGCACACACCCATGAGTAGACCGATTGGTATGTGACCTATATACTCAGGTAGCTGATATGCACAGCATCCACCAACATGTGCCCACGGTGGTGTCTACTACATTGTATATAACACAACTCCTGTGCATGTGCAGGACATCCACATGAAAGGGCATTATAGTTCCATCGTTCTCAGCCCTCATGACACCAATAACAGTACAATGCACCCTTTTTCATGTACCCCACAACACATCTTTCAGGGATAAGTTAATCAGTTGTACCACATTTGCTACAATGACCTCCCACATATCATATTGGCCATACCAAAGTATTCCTTTTATTGCATACACATTACTGGTTGATGGTGCAGAACCCCCATCAAGGTATTATACACGATGCATGTGTGATACGTGTTCCTGTGATGTACACAGTAAATACATAGCTGATTGACAACTTTGATGGCATGGGTTACATTCATGACAGTGTGGATTATGCCATATATATAGCATATGCACCTGTCAACTAACCAGGATTGCTTGTAATTTCAAATACAGGTGTAACAGTGTCCTTCCTAACACCTCTGGCAGATGTTAAATTTTGAAGAAGGTATGCTTGATTCCCCTCAGAGATTGCTGACAAATCGTAATAGCTCTACAAGTGTTTTCTTGTAGAACCATCTATGATCACTCACAATCACAGATGTTATGTTACAGACATGGGAATACTGGTAGTATTATTCTGATGTTGTCCATGATTGCATGTTCTTCAGTCTACTGTTGTCCATTAGCCTGTTACTGTGTGTCTCGCTTGGTTTAGACCAGTGCTGACATGACATCCAAATTCAGGCAACTAATTTTGCACAGTTTCACAATATGCACATAATCCCTATGGTATATGCAGTCCCTGATATATGTCCTGTCCATTGTTTATGTCATGATGCTTATATCACAAAGTAAATGCACCACTGATATGTCACCTTGTGTGACAGTCACATACGATACAATAACTTGGGCAGTCCGTACTGTATTATATTAATATGTGATTAGTGTTCATGCTACCACTGTCTTCATTGACATGCTCTCATCTGCTGTACATTACCATTTTTCACCTCTCCTCTTCACCATGTTCATTCCTACAATTCATCTGTGTGCCCCTTTTCAATACACCCACCTCCCCTGACTATCTATTTACAATGCAGTCTATGCACCCTTACTAATTCATCTGTGTGCCCCTTTTCAATACACCCACCTCCTCTGACTATCTATTTACAATGCAGTCTATGTACCCTTACTAATATTTTACACTAAGTTTATTCAATATGCCTGAAACAAGTTTCCACAATACTCTGCACTGTATACACTTTCATATAATGTGTTGGAGCTATATACATTGCTTTATTAATAAACCTGGTAATCATTGTAGCTTTCTGCACAATCCCACAGACCTAGTCTGCCCATAGGTAAACAGGGTTACATGTTTGTTGCTGTCTAAAATGCTTTACATGGTTACCTGGCTAGCAACACTTTTGCTGGCCACAAAACCAAGCTTCTTTACATTAAAAACACGGTCTGTGGCATGCATAGGTAATTAGCATTACTGCTCATAATGCAAACACATAAACTCCATGCAGGCTTTGTGCTAAGCCTGCACAGAGTTTATTGAATCCCCAGAATGCTTTGTAATTCCTATTTGCATTATAATAGTTGCCATTCAGTGAGACAAAAAAATAACTTAGTCAAAGGGAAACTTCTACGGGTATCTAGAATGATATTGGATGACATCAAGTTTAATGCAGAAAAGAAATTGTAATGGGATATGTTACTTCAAAGAGATTATCCTATGAGTTTGGTAAAAAAGTTTAAGAGGGTAGGCCAAATAAATTTCACCCTTTGTTGGGTTTGGAACCCAACAGCTTGGAGGTTAATGATGCAAAAAAGTCAGATTATGAAAAGGGCAAAGTGTATACAATTTAGTAACAATTCCTCAACCCTTATAAACATTGAGAAAAATTGTGTACTTTTAAGGCTTAGTATGACAAATAATTCTTAGAAAATAATAGCCTGCAGATTTATAGAAAGATGTAGACAAGTCTCTATTCTGGCCCTAAAAATAAGGTAAGGACAATCATCAATGATCCAGCTGAAATTAACAAATTGCTTGCTTGGGAATATAGGTCACATACTCAGTCAAGTATTAGCCAAGAGTCAGCTACTATCTCTGATTTTTTTGGTGCTTTGGAATTGTCCCAATTTTCACAGGAAAATAAATAAAGATCACAAAAGCATTTATCCACCAACAAAGTACCAGCTGATGCTGACTCACTTACCTCAGGCAAAGCACCTAGCATGGAATTTCTATAAAGTCTATGAGTGTGAACTGGTTCCAAACTTGTTAACCTTATACAAAGAGGTAATTAGCCAGAGCACCTTTTCTTTCAAATATAATCTAGGTTATCTCATTACCAAAAACCACTAGTGACATATATAATGTAGGAAACTAAAGACCTATCTCAGTTTTAAAGATAGAAATTAAGATCTTTGCCAAGGTAACGGCTATCAGACTTGAAATGGTTTTATCTCAGGTTATCCCTCATAACATTTGGGAATTTATTAAAGAGAGAAAAATAAGTCAAGATCAAGATAGATTATGGCTGAATTTGCATTACAGGCCAGTTTCTAACAATAATAATTTGACAGTCTCTTCATTAACTTCTCTGGGAAATTATGCCCAAGTTGGAGAGCCATACTAATTTCAGTCATTTAAGCCAGATTGTATATATTAACCCAAAACTGTCTATTTTTCCAACACTATTTTTTTAACAGAATTTTAAGTGGTGAAGGAGTATTCATCTTGGTTGTCCTTACTGCAGACCTTTTAATAAGGAAGTACATTCCGAAGAAAACTTCTGGAATATTTAATTAACAAGTAGACTGTTTTATCCGGACACTGCTCCCTATGGAGAGAATTACATCAGTGCTTTTATCCTTTAAGCAATTTGCAAAATTTGTAGGGTTTAGGGCACAAAGCTAACATGAAAAAAAAATCTGTGGCCCTGCCTCTCGCTCAGGTCACTTATAGCAAATAAGTTCAGGTGACAAATTCCCCCTCCCCAGCTGTAAGTAAAATCATGTACCTGAGAATTAGGATGTCAATCCATGTGTAGAACTTAGTGGAGTATAATTTATATCCTGTCATCCATCAGTTTAATGCCAAGATTGGGCAGTGTTGTGGTGCAGCAGTTAATGTGGTCCCCTCATAGGAAGAGGTTTGCCATTTCAATTCTCAGTTGGGGTGCCCTCTGTGTGGAGTCTGTATGTCCTCCATGCATTCTTGTGTGTTTCCTCTGGGTGCACTGGTTTCCTCCAACATTCCAAAGACATGAGTCATGGTGTTTCTCCTCAGGCCTCCGATGAAAATGTGTTCTGTCCCAGTCAGACTTTCCCAGTAAGCAAATGTTAAATAAATAAACAAACACTGTAAAAACAATTGACAAAATCTTTAAAACAATTATTTTTTTTGCATGTTGCAATGTCCAGACTTCTGTAAGAGGGAAACTCTATCCTCACACCCATCTCTAAACATTGTAGTTTTGGTGAAACGTAAACTCAAAGAAAAGGCAAAACATGAAAAAGAAATAATCAACTCACATTTTCTTCATCTTTGAGATCCACAGCCAAAATGCAAACATAACAGCCGCAGTAAACCGAGTTCTGACATAGTAAAATGTTGACAATGACAGCATGAATTCTTTCTTTAAGGGATGTTTTCGGAGTCAGTAAAAGGTAACATGATTAACTGTAGTTCTCCCAATTAGCCAGTGTAAGGTGGGAGTCTAACAACTCCATTCTGTAAAGGGAAACGACATCTGAGCAGAACTTTGGAAGATATCTTCATGACCAAGAGATGTTGTTTTATCACTGAAGTGGGTAAGAACTTCATGGTGGATGAACAGTCTGTAGTGTTTCCCGTCCCTTATGTATTGCTTTAGTAATCCAAGGTAACCCATACGGGAGGAATGTCTCCTTTTCTGACTACTTATTTCCCTTAATAAAATAATTAATTAATGGGGGTGTTCATAGATTCATAGGTTCATACTAGGCTATCTGCCCTAGGGCTTTTATAAGCCTAGCCAGAGTGTGTTTGGCTTTCGCCACCCATTTTAAATTATATTTGCTATGCCCTTTTTTGAGGTTAGTATACTGTGCCTCTGTCTAACAGTGACACAGAAGTGATACCCGGTGTAAACCTACGATCTCCCATCCACTCATCAAGATTCTTCTTGAAGAGAGTCAATGAGGGACTCTGCCTAACCTGGACTGGGATTTTATTCCAGAGTGAAGGGAGCCTCTGGGTTATGAATCTGTCCCTCCAGCATGTCCTATTCATTTCAGTGCTGAGGTTCAAGTCTCTCGAGCGCGTAGCTCGATGGGATTTGGATTTTCTGAGGTGCAGCATGTCCATTAATTCCGGGCTGGACATGGCTTTATATGTCAGGCACAGATCGCCTCTGAGCAGGCGGTATGCCACTGAGTAGAGCTGGAGTTTCTTTAACCGGGCAGCATATGGCATCTGTTTGAGCCCTTTGATCCTCTTGGTGAGGTACTTTTGGGGTCTTTCCAGTTGCTGCAGGTGTCTGGTAAGGTACATCCCAAAAGGGGCATTGTACTCAATTATGGGCCTGATGAGGGATGAGTAAAGAGGCACGATGACCTCCCCTGATCAAGATGTGAATCCCTTCATGATTAGGTGGGCTATATAAAATGTTTTTCTAACCACTTTGGCCACGTGGTTGTCAAATGAGAGATTGCTATCAACTTGGGTCCCCAGGTCCCTAATTACTTCTTCTGTACTTTATGGATTACCACCTATGTGGTAATTTGTGGGCACTTTGTTTTTGCCAAAGGGGATGACTATACACTTTTTGGCATTTAGCTTGAGGCCATGGCTCTGGCACCAGTTGTCTGTTTCTATGAGGCCCTTTTGGAAGATGCTTGTGTTGGCTGGAGAGTCGATTATGGCGCCCAGTTTGCAGTCATCTGTGAACTTGGTCAGCCACAGTCCTTCCATGTTGGCCTGTACCTCCGAGAAATATATACCGAAAAAGAGAGGTCCCAGGACTGAGTCTTGTGGGATGCCACTTGTAACTGGTTTGGAGTCTGACTTGGCTCCAGCAATTCTAACCATGTGGGTTCTGTCCTTGAGCCAGTTTGCAACCCATCTAGTGACATAGGGGTTTATATTTAAGCTGGTGAGCTTATCTATAATGCCTGAGTGGGGTATTGTATTGAAGGCTTTTGTGAGGTGCAGGTAGGCTGTGTGGACCACCTTCCCCTCGTCAATGGCCTTGGTGACTGTTTCAAAGAAATCGACCAGGTTTAAGAGGCAGGATCTGCCCTTAACAAAGCCAAACTGGGTAGGATCCAGTGTCTGTAGGTCCCCAATATCTTTATTTATGAGGTCCATGATGATCCTTTCCATAGCTTTGCAGACCAAGCTAGTCAGGCTTATGGGGCGATAGTTTCCAGGATCCATTGAGGCACCACCTTTGTGGAGAGGGACCACTGTTGCTGTACGCCACTCTTTAGGTACATATCCTGTAGTAAGGCTGAGATTGAACAGTAGTTTTATGTTTGGGTTTAGCACTTCTTGGAGTTCATGTAGGACGCAGCCCAGGACACCGTCTGGTCCCATTGATGCTGTGTTTTTTGCTTTGGAGAGGACGGCTCTTACCTGAGCATCTGAGATGTCAGGGGGGCAGCACTCTGCTGGGATAGATATTTGCCCTTTTGGTGGGGAGGGGGGGGGAGAAGTTTGCGCTGAACCTGTCAGCTAGGATGTTGGCAATGTCTGTGGGTTCTGTGTATTTTTTGTCATTTTGGACTAATTATGAGCATATCTGGGCATTCCCACCCAGGTTCCTAACATAACTAAAGAAAGCCTTGTGATTATCCTTAGTGTCCTGTGCAATTTTTCTCTCGAAGCTGGCATTAGACGATTTTATGAGTGCCCATAGTTTTTTGCTAATACTGATCAGAGATGCCTTCCCTTTTTGGGATTTTGCTCTATCATGTAGTAGCTTCCTCCTTCTATTGTATAGTTTGTTTATGGCTGGGGTCCACCAGATAGGACGTCTGCCTTTGGAGGATTGGGTCTTCGTTTTATTTGGGATTGCATGATCCATGCATTCCTGAAGGTGTTCATAGAATGCATTTATAAAGGATTCTGCGGTCTGGGCCGTATTTTCCACAGTCCCGGGGGCTTTGAAGGATTCCACCTCAGTTTTGTGGAGTGTGAAATTTGCTTTAGAGAAGTTTTTCACTGTAGTTTTTAGGGCAGGGGGTGGAGTCAGCATGTGAATATCCAGTGAAATTAGTTTATGGTCTAATCTTACCAGTGAGGGATACACTTCTGGTCTGGAGCATAGAGTCCCCATGTTGGTGATGATCAGGTCCAGTATGTTTTCCCCTCTTGTGGGAGTGGTAACAAGTTGTTCCATAGCATTTGAGTTTATAAATTCTAGGAACCTTTGGGCTAGGGTGCTGGAGCTAGAGTAATGCTCCCAGTCTATGTTTGGGTAGTTGAAGTCGCCCAATATAATGGTGTTTGGAGAGACCTTCATATTTTCCAGTGTTCTCAGGAAGGCCGAGTGGGGTTCCTGGGTTTGAGAGGGTGGTCGGTAGCAGGCTATAAACTGGAAGGCAGTTTTACCCACTGTTAGTTGCACATGGATAGTCTCTGATAATTCGTGCTGTGCCACCAACCTGGAGGTGTGGGGATCTTTGACGAATATTGATACTCACCCTCCTTTTGTTGTTCGGTCCAAGTTTTGGGGCCGAAAAGCATGGTATGAGGTATAACCTGGTAGTGCTGGTGTGCTCTCGGGAGCCTTGAACCAGGTTTCTGTTACTGCACAGATATCAATGTTCTCCATGCTAAGGAGAGTTATGAGTGCATGCATCTTGAGGTTTAGACTTCTGGTGTTGATTAGCATTACTCATAGTTTCTTATCCCTTGTGATACCTATGGAGGTGGGTTTGCCTTTTGAGCCTTGCCTAAAAAAGGCACTCTGGGGGTAGCAAGAGCCTTTGCCAATATCCGAAAGCCCAGGGGTGACAGGTGCAAGCCATCCCTAGCGAAGCATCGTGGCTTGTTGAGCATGTCATCCCAGGCTGACAGGCATTGGATCCCCTTTGAATGACACCAATACTTAAGCCAATTGTTGAAATTGATCATCTTGTCTTCATATTGTGGCATCATTCTTGGTGAGGGTAAGATGCTACTCAAGGTCAGGGTCATACCGGCCTGGGCTACATGCTCAGAGAGCTCCTCTATGTCTCTTTTCATGTAGTCCAGGGAGGTACGTCTCAGGTCATTCACACCAGCATGGACAATGACTGAGTCATATTTGTACTTGCCTTGGAGTGACCTGAGTGCTTGTGTTATGTGGCGGATCCTAGCACCCGACAGGCAGCTCACCGTAACCTTCTCCTTGTTCAGCCTGGTGAGCGGGACATCAGTGTATCTGATGATAGAGTCACCTATTACAAGTGTATCAGGTGTGTTGTTTAGCCTTAAGTGCTGTGACTGTTCGGCACACTGGCTTTGTGAGCTATGTGTTGCACGTGTTTTGTTTTGGGGTAGCGGTTGCTTGGGTGTCTGCTTTGGAGGTCTCTACTGCTTAGGCAGATTTTTATTTAGAGCCTCCGAGTATGTTTTTGTATGTTTATGTGTTTGGTTTGCTGTCGTGGTAGGTCTATGAGACTGGAATTGTAGTGAGTGTGGTTTCCTTCTCCTCCTGACTGGTTTCACCAGTACTGAGCTGAGAGAGCTTTGCCTCCAGTATGGCTATATGGTCGCATCTCTCACATGTGTTGGAATTTGTTGGGAGGAGGAGAGGGTTGTCTGTGTACATGAGGCAGTTGTAACATTGCCTCAAGATTCCCAGATTCACCAGATGGACTGGAGAGGAGATTGACAACTGACCTTTGGACATGCTAGAATAGTACTGGAAATTCCTTTATAATTGAAAAAAAGGGCCAGTGGGGAACAAGGTACTCAAGGGGAGTTTGTGAGGGTGTAGTGCTTTTAATTTTTTAGTGCTGACTTATATAATTGCTTTAGTGAGCAAGTGCCAGGTAACTTAAATGCAATGTGTTACAGGTAACTTAAATGCAAAAATGACAAACAGTAACTTTCTTTCAAGTGAAACAAGGAAATAAGTACAGTAAGCAATGCAGATATCACTAGGGATCCACAGAAGTGCTGAAAAGCCGCGTTTTAGGTGGAATTAGCGTTTCAGGGAAATAACAAGCAAACAAACAACAAGCATACAAACAAAGCTAGATTCAGCAGGCCTGGATCTAGTCTATGCTACAGCAAACAAGGTGTACCAATTTCAGTAAGAAACAGTTCAAATATGCAGGCACTATAAGCCTTAACCAGAAATTCCCAGCTCAGAAGGGCAGAGTCCAGCTCTCCTCCCACAAGAGTGCAGACCACGAACCTTCTTAATGTAAAATAACTGGCCTGAAGCCCAAGTGCTTAAACCAGAACTAATACACTTTTAGAATAACAGACACTGAGCCCTCAATCAGCAGTTCACAACTTGGAAGGATGTAAGCTACCTGTCCTTCCACCACAGTGCAGGCCACAAACCTTCCTAATGTAAAACAACTGGTCTGAAGCCCAAGTGCTTAATCCAAAAGACTTAGAATGATAGCTACACTTTAATCAAGTTACTACCAAGCAGTAATAAATACAATTGAATACATTAAAGAATGCCTGGATTAGTGCTCAAGTTATACAAACAAAGCTAGATTTAGCAGGCCTGGATCTAGTCTATGCTACACCAAACAAGGTGTACCAATTTCAGTAAGAAGCAGTTCAAATATGCAGGCACTATAAGCCTTTAACCAGAAATCCCCAGCTCAGAAGGGCAGAGTCCAGCCTCTCCTCCCACAAGAGTGGAGACCACGGACCCTTTTAATGTAAAATAACTGGCCTGAAGCCTAAGTGCTTAAACCAGAATTAATACACGTTTAGAATAACAGACACTGAGCCCTCAATCAGCAGTTCCCAACTTAGAAGGATGTAAGCTACCTGTTCTGCCACTACAGTACAGACCACAAACCTTCTTAATGTAAAACAACTGGTCTGAAGCCCAAGTGCTTAAACCAGAATTAATACACTTTTAGAATAACAGACACTGAGCCCTCAATCAGCAGTTCACAACTTAGAAGGATGTAAGCTACCTGTCCTGCCACCACAGTGCAGGCCACAAACCTTCCTAATGTAAAACAACTGGTCTGAAGCCCAAGTGCTTAATCCAAAAGACTTAGAATGATAGCTACACTTTAATCAAGTTACTACCAAGCAGTAATAAATACAATTGAATAATTTAAAGAATGCCTGGATTAGTGCTCAAGTTATACAAACAAAGCTAGATTCAGCAGGCCTGGATCTAGTCTATGCTACAGCAAACAAGGTGTACCAATTTCAATAAGAAGCAGTTTAAATATGCAGGCACTATAAGCCTTTAACCAGAAATTCCCAGCTAGAAGGGCAGAGTCCAGCTTCTCCTCCCACAAGAGTGCAGACCACGAACCCTTTTAATGTAAAATAACTGGCCTGAAGCCCTAGTGCTTAAAACAGAATTAATACACTTTTAGAATAACAGACACTGAGCCCTCAATCAGCAGTTCCCAACTTAGAAGGATGTAAGCTACCTGTCCTGCCACTACAGTGCAGACCACAAACCTTCCTAATGTAAAACAACTGGTGTGGAGCCATCAACAATATGTTACTTATAAATTTTCCTTGTCACTATCCCCTATCTTTGAATGGGTTTGCCAAGCCTCATTTTCTTTCAAATCAGCTCTTTCTCTTCAAACAGATAGATTTGTTGGTAATTACTAGATATTGAGTCCAAAAGGCCAATGTGCAACAAAAACAAATTACAAATTAGCCGGAACACTGTCTCGTTAAGTGATTTGCTTAGAGTGACATATCAGTCAAATGGTGGACGAAAGACTCAAATCTTTAACTACAAGAAGTAACATGTTATATTTGAAAAATAAAAAAAAATTGAAAAAAAAAAGAAGTAACGTTAGCAGATTTACTAAAATTTGTATAAAATGCATGTACCTATGCCTAATTTTGATATAATTCACTCTCTACATAGTGCCAGAGCCATTCACTTGTCTGTTCTCATGTAAAACTTAAAGGTGATCTGTTTGATTCCTCACATTGACAGTACTGGAAGTCCTAGGAAATCTGTTCTATTTGTAATATGCTGGTGTGTACTATTTGTAACTTTACTATTATTAGGTGTTGTGCTTTACTTTCTCCGTGTTTGTTTTTTGTGCCAAAACATTCTCTGCATTATTACTGTGCTGCCTTTGATGTCCTTTATCCAAACCTTTGCTGAATTTTTTTCTGTATTCTTCCATGCTTATAATATACTGTCAGATTGCTGCCTCTAGTCCATCCTTTTGTCATACATCTAAATCTTTAAGGTCAGCACATTATCTCACATTGGTTTACTATTACTAAAACTCTCAAGAGGTTTAGTCCATCTTCACTTGTCCTGACTCACAACCTAGGCCACAAGATAGCATCAATGGAGTAAATTAAGTATAAATGATATCATGGTTTGTGATGTACCTTTCCATAATAAAAATCTCATGAATCTGATCTGCAGACACTTCTCTGCCAGAAACCTGTTATACTTCAATCTCATTGTCTGTATTACTATTCTTCTCCTGGATTCATTGTTTGTGTAGATTTCAAGCTTTGTTTCAGTGTGGTATTTTCTAGTTACATATACCCTTTCTTAGACTGGCTCCCCCAAGTCCATTCAAAATACCACCTTGGCCAAATTTATCTCATTTCCTAAATAAATGTCTAAATACGTCCATATTTATGCATCAGACCATATATATTGCCTTGTTTCCTCAGCACCAAACTATACAACCTACCCAAATGCATGACCTACCCTGTGACCTTCTCTGCCTTTCTTCAGTGAAAGGATTTATATAGTGGTGACAAATAATTAATACTTTTCTTTCCTCAGCCTCCAGCCCTGTGATCAAATAATCCATGTACTATTCACCAGTTTCTAGCATCCCAGATATTTAAATTTGTTTCCTGAAAACTATCTCTGCATAGTCCCTTTTTAATATACTGTATCAATTCTTCATTTTGAATGGAGAGAACCATTGTTTATGTTCCAAAAATACCCTTTATGGACTCTCAAGTCAAATTCGGATCCAGCACTAGGTGACCTAGGTAGTTGCCTAATACCTGCTGGCTACATGGGAACACTGGGGTGGGGGAGGCTGTCATAACATTAAATTTTTAATTAAACAAATAAATTATACCTCATGCCTTCTTTAACCGCATTCTTCTTTAAGAGTGCACTCTACATCTGTGAATGCAATACAGATTTACATTTGCATGCATTGATGTACACACATTTAAACATTTGTGCTGCTGCTTCCTCTTTCTATGGTCTTTAAAGCTGACAAGATGGGCAGGAATCAAAGCTCCTTCAGTAAGGTGTGTGTGTAAAATGCTCATGTTACGGATGGCAGGTTCATTAATTTACACAGTCTGAAATCCTGTACCTTGGTTACAGGAGAGAAGAGCCTCAATCCTCTACACCAACTATCAGAAATCTGAATGAATATGAGTTTCATTGCATTTTAAAGGAATTATGAGTTTTAATGCTTTTTCAAGGAACTATGAGTTTTAGTGCATTTTCAAGAAACTGTGAGTTTCAGTGGAAGAGAAGTTTACTGTTACAAATGCTGTCTGTTTTCAATGTGCAACTGTTTAGTTTAACAAATGAATGCCACAGTTTGTGCTAGAAAATTTGAATGCATAGCTATTACTACAGTAGGTAATATACTGCCTTTGCTGCAGAAGGCTGTGGGTTCTACCCACACCATGTAGATGGATTCTCAATCTAGTTGTTTAGTTTAAGAGGAGATGGGGGTTCTGAACTCCTGAGTGTGTCTTCCTTTGGATAAGATGCCTAGTAACTGTAAAACTGTTATCAGTTTCCCAGCCATCCCCTATTACAATATTACCAGCAAACACTGTTTTGTTTTTGTTAATTAATATAACAGACAATTTATTCTTCAAGGGTAGCAGACACTGAATTTGTAATTGAAACACTGAAATATAAAGTTGTTTGCAACCAGCAACCTCTTTATTAGAGACAGATCTCTTTAATGTGGAATTATTCAGAACAATTTTACTTTTGCAGAGATTGTTCACAATGACTGATATTGGCGGATAGCAATGATAGAAGTTTGAGTGACCTTTTATGGTTGAACTGTTCTGAATAGGGCAGTTTTGTCATTATTGGTTCATATGTTTTGTTTCATTGCTTACTGTAAAAAAGTTCAAAACAATAAATTAAAAACATACTCTAACAAGTGGTGTCTTATAAAAGGAATATCATTTTATACCATCAGGAAAGTGAATCAAAGAACATGTGGATATATCCATGGTCCTAAAAATGTGTGCAAGAGGCCCATGATTTGAAATCAGCCCAAAGGTAAACTTAATCTGCCACTGGCCAGATGCATTTTATTTCAATGAAAGTTTCATTGCTATTTCAATGAATGTGAGTTTCAAGGGCAGAAGTTTACTGATCATGCTAAGTCTGGTTTTCATTATGAGAATGTATTGTTCTGTTTAGCAAATAGCTATCAGTGTTTCTGCTATAAAATATGAACGTTTTAAATTAAATCCAAATCTCTGCAATTATTGTAGACATAAAGACAAAAATGGTATGTACACTGACAGCTTTGAATGGTGTTTATGATAACTGTGGAGAAATAACCAACTAATGGAACACTGGAATGGTTAAGGAGCTGCTGTGGAGGGGGTATTGCTGTGTGTGAGGAGACCCTGATCCATTATCATTCCTAGGACTCCATTTGACCATGATCTGGCTCTACCCTAAGCAAAGTCTGAATGTTATGGTAATTTAAAATAAAAGTCAATGCCAGCAAATGCAGAGCACTCTCCTTCAAGCTGGGATATATGGTCCCTTATCATAATTACTTATGCTTAACTCTAATTCACTTAACATTAGAATTGCCATCTGACCCTCTTTATGCAGGCCAATCCCTTTTAGGGCAATTGTGTTACATGAAAAAACATGAAAAAAGCAGATAATACCCTGCAATTTTATGTCAATTTCTTTTTTTAAATATTCCTTTGATTATTACATAAAATCTGTATTTTCTATCTGAATATCTTAATATGCCACCTACAAAACAACATAGAAATACCCCTCAGAGATACCTTACTAAATGGATACAAGGCCTAATTAACACATCTTACATGGACCAACTCAAAGCCCTTTTACTGTACTCAGTATCCTACAGACTGCTAAGAGGTGACCTGTGCCTGGCATACAAGGCATCCTTTGACTCATTAATGATGGATTTACTACACATCAACAAGTCAAATGACATCAGAAATATTTGGTCTAGGGAACGGTTTGGAGGGTCAGCTATAACTCACAAAGGTTACTGCTGGGATAGACTTGCCATCCACATAAATCAAAATTCGTCCCTGTCCATTTTCAAATTCAACTTAGGTCTATGGATAGAAAACAAAACATTTATCCCAGGACTGCGCCATGTACTACTAATAGACAGATGCATTTCCAAAATGCTTTATCCCATGCATGGGTCCCCTCAAATTATCTATTGTATGATTGCAGTTATTCCCATTGGGGTAATATATAATTATTGACCATGGTGTGGGTAAGGCCAATCTATAACCAGGTTGGATATGTTATTTTAAGCACAAATAGAGAAACTGGTTAGGTTTAAAATTGCGCTCAAGGGCAGCTAGCCTAGTACTTACCCATGAACCTATAAAAAACACATATTTTACAACAACAAGCTTTCATTGTGACAAAAGAGAAGTCCAGTCCCTTGCACTAGTTATAGCTGTAGTCAGTTCAGCAAAATGTTACGCTTTTATGAAAAATGTCCCAGTTTGGGAATGTGAAAAGGTAACAACTGCAGCTAGCATTTTGTAAGAGTTGGAAGAGAGTTCCTTTCCCTTCCAGTGTTAGTGATGGTTCTAAAATAGGACCAATCTATTCAGTGTTTGTTAGAAATGGGATTCAAAATTAATTTAAAAAAACTGGCAATAACAATTTATCATAAAATTTGCTATAAATCTAAAGTAAGACCCTGCAGTAATAATGGATTAAATCATCGACTTTACAAATTAAATTCTTGCTCTGGATTCTTCTTTGTTAGAAAATGATAAAATCCAGGTAATTATGACTACATTGCCAGTCATAATCAGTTTATTATATGATCAAGAAATGGATTCTTAGAAAATTACTTTGAGAGTGAAATTCTTTGTATTACATTTGGAGTTTTAGCTGTCCTGACATAGTATCCATTTTAACAGGTATAGGAGTGTGAACTATCAAACAGCTTTAAAAGTTGTGTCATGTCTTTTGCACTGCTATATGAACAGCTGGCAGAAGTGAAATGCATCTGTAATCAGCCAACACATTAAAAAGCTATGCCATGCTTTCATCTTCTGTTGACATCTCTGTGGCAGTGCAAAGTCTGTTACAGCTTTCAAAGCTGTATGCAGATTTCTGATGGAGTTCTGTGGTGGGTGCAACCTATGCAACAGCATAAGATTCTCTGAAAACAGTAAGGTTCATACACATGAACATCATTGTAACAAGTTTATTTTTCCTCCATTTCACAGTGTAGTTAGTCCAGTTGGTGTATTGCTAAATTTATTATCTCGACATAAAGGTAGACATTTAACAGCAATTTTGGAGTTGTTCAAATTCTCTCTAAGTTGTTTACTTTGTCACTTAGAAGAGTTCATGGATCCATATTACCTAAATAAAGAAAATCTCATCTACCCTACATTATTTAATGGAAGTTTCTATTTTTCTCTAATGAGCTGTTAAACTTACATATAGCAATAGGTACACAGTTTAACCTTTAGATGTGGACAAAACCTCTCTGCAAACTGATGTGCTTAAGGAAACAATCCTGACAAGTGCTAATTAACCCCAATGAAATGATTAAAGTACCCCACTACCCAGTGAAATGTCATGTGCAAAAGGAAAGAAAAAAAATCACCCCCCCCCACACACACACACATGTACACACACGCGCGCACACACACACACACACACACACACACACACACACACACACACACACACACACACACACACACACAAAACTTGCTTGTATGAATCACCAGGCTTTGCAAAGTTTTACTTTTAGAGGAAGACAAAATTTATAGAGGTAAAATCCATGAATCGGTCTCTGGTCTAAAAGAATAAGAAAATTCAAGAGTTAAGCATGATCCTTCACACTCTCTGTAAAGAAGAAATACAACGCAAAATTACCTTAGAAGTTGTTTTATCATTTATTTTACCAATTAGGCACTATCATCAAATCTAACAATATATAGCATGCAATGAGTTTACATTTTACATGTATTACTGGTTAATTTTCCATGTTTTAAACCATTCTGAGGATTAAATGCTTTGCAGGACGTCATAAAAGCTAATAATCAAATACCATTTAATCAATACACAGTAACACAGTAATAGATCTAAAGACTATGTGTCTGAGACAGCACCCTTCAAATGTCACACAGCACTGGTAAAGAACTTTGTCTTGCAATATGCAATGAACCTGAACCCACCCCCGCATTTGTGGATGAGCCACCAAAGGCTCTAGTGTCTATATAAACCCACTGTGAAGTCACTGAAACTTGAAGAAATGAGAAACAATGGAGAATAAAAATAAAGCTCATGGTATCTCTCTACATTGAGCCTTGATAACCAAACTGAAATGACAACATCTCAAAACAGTCAGTTGTAACATCCCGGAGTGTCAGCAACAGTTAACTATGCAACATTTCTGCAGGACATGCTGAGTCCCACTCAGAAAGTTGCAACAAAACCATAAGTATCCCTTATTAGTGACATTATTTCACCATTTCTCATATGTATGACGCTTGGCACTGTGTCTCCAAACACAATATGTAGTGTTAATATTAATTGTTGTTCTTCTTTAATGCTACAATAAACAAGACTGCAAAGCTACCCTGTCCTTTTTGTTAGGAAATTTCTTTAAGGTAAAATATAATGTGACTGTGTCACAAGAACAACTGATTTGGCCAAATTCAAGAGGTATGGGGACTATGTTATACTACATTCATTTAAAACACTAGTTAACTGAGCAACTGATTTATTTGTCAGATCAACATCAACAAACTGTTAAAGATATCTTAGTATTGATAAGATAGAATGTATCCTAGCTTCCAAACTTTTTTTTATTTTTATATTTCTCTTTAATACAAAACACGATGGACAAGTGATAGTGACAGGTTAAATGCCTCAAGGGTATAGTTGTGTTCAGTTGACAGCACAAATCCAACTGTCTTCTTGAACTCAGAACCACTGAATTGTTTTTTGCTGCCATAGCGTTTCAATCAAATCTGAGTGTATCTGTAAGCTAGCTTTTGTATTCATCTCTACTTTATATAAGTAAATGATTAGGTAAGAGACAAGCATGCCATTGACCTTTATGTTTTCTTACAGATGAAAAGCAACTAAAAATTAATTTCCAACATGCATGGATACGTAATTGTCAGGAAATTACCTAATAGATTTTTCTTCTTCTCTCACTTAACATACCTGGCTGGTATCTACCTAAACTGTCTACATATATTACTCTCTCTGCAGTTAGTACCTATGCTGTTAAATGCATCTTTGTTGTACTATGCCATGATGTTACTCTGATTTTTTTTTTTTTTTATTTTAGATAGTGCTACATTCCTTGTAAATAACTTAATGCTAACCAAATTTCTCAAACATATTGTTACTGCAGTCTCAAAATACTGTACTTTTGCCTATCCATATTGTATAATTCTCTGTTTTTGTACTGTTAAGTATTTTACAACTTGAATTGTTAGGTTTTTCTTATTTTTACTTACTTTCCTGGAACTTTTCTTCTTGCGTCTCAGCTGAAAAAGGGCTCTCTGGACACAGTCAGACTAAACCTGGTTAACAAATGTAAAAATAAATAAAATAAATAAATTAGATTTAATAAGGGGCACATGAAGTCTAAGATCTATAGAGTGTCCTTGGGAGAATTTGCACTTAGGACCGGTATGCCATCTAACTTGTTTTGCCATTTTCAAATGTCAATTAACAGCTGATGAATTATGGCTTAGTAATGTGTCCTGTATGAAAAGTAGTTACTTCTAGAACAGCCTATTGATGTATGACTAAAGCACAATCAAAGGAACTGAGAAATTCATATATTACTTCACTGTTATGACATAATATACTGCTCGTATTTAAGATACACGATCACTTTTTAACAAAGGAAAACTACTTTTGTAAATAACTGTTTAACACAATAACAGCTAAGACACATACCCAGTAAATATGGTAACACATTGGTCTACTGCTTTTCAGAAAATATTTGCCACATGCTTCTGTCTTGCCCAAAGAAAATTTATAGATACATTAACTATCACATACCTCCCAGAAGTATTCCTACCACTTATATAAGAATTGTCTATATTATTGGTTATATCAGCCAGGGGTCATTTAATATTTTTTGTGAAGCTTTTTGGCACATATATGCTTTGGGGTCTGTACAACAGAGTTCACTTACCATGCAAATTAGTCACATACGTTTGGACTATCTAGAAAAACACTTCCCTTTCGCCAAGGAAGCACAGCATTGTGAATATGAAGTGTATAGTTAAATTGTTCCATACTGTTTCTCCTTTTTAGACGTGTAATGCACTAATACTAAAGCCAGGAAGAGTGAGCAGATGTTGGTGTCAGTCCAAAAATACAAAGCAGTACATTTAAAGTAGTCATCCTCTAAACAGTGATTTTAATTTGTTTTAATGGATTTTGTATTGTGAAGCAGTTATTAATAAGAACTATTGTAAAAATGAGTCAATAGTGGTTTAACTTGTTTCTCCACTTCCCCTTTGTATCAGGGCCCTGTCTTATTACCCCATTGCTAGTATTTAATCAGCCCACTTATTTTACTGGGACAAGAATCAGGAATCTGCAGACCATCAGCATTCCTAAGGCCCAATCATTCTTGCTGTGGAAGCCCGGTCAGTGCATTCATTCATCCGGTGTTGAGAGTTCATGGATAGGGAGCAGGAGGGATAGTGTGTCCTGTGGAGCAACCAGACCACAGAACGCTTTCACTTTGGTGGCTCATGAGCTCTATAGTGCTGCCCTACCATGAAAAAGATATACATACCTTAAAACACACACACACACACACACACACACACACACACACACACACACACACACGCGCGCGTGCACACACACAACATGCAAACATGTGCACAGACAGGCACAATACTTCCTGGGTTGCAAAGCAACATTTGTTACTGTGTATCTGCTCTATGTGCAACACCAAGTTGTGAGAGGCAGCAATTGGTATTAACTCCCAACTTCCCTTCCTGCAGTGATATTCATCTAACATTTGTCATCTAGGCTACATTCAGAGCTTTCATCTTTCTGCATCATGAGGGCAAGTAAAATTACTTTAACCACTGTGGTAAAAGGTGCGATCAGTGTTTTTAAACACTGAAAATCACTTTCAAACTTTCTTGTAGAAAGGCATCTCTCCATTACAGTTAGTAAACCCGGTTCCATGAAGGCAGCATCTAGACGTCTACTGCACATGTTAGGTTGGATGTAGGAATGTGGAATGTAGCGGGGAAAGGAAGAAGGTGAGAAGTGGGTCAGTCATGCTGGTTGTGGCTAAGAGGTATTTAAAGAGGATGGAGGGTATGAGTCATGCTGGGTGATTGAAACCATGCAGTGGAAGCATAGAAACTTAGGCTGATAGTGGCATGGATGAGGAAAAGGATACGTCAGGAGGGAGTGAGTGAGTGAGTGAGTGAGTGAGTGAGTGAGTGAGTGAGTGAGTGAGTGAGAGTGAGTGAGTGAGTGAGTGAGTGAGTGAGTGAGTGAGTGAGTGAGTGAGTGAGTGAGTGAGTGAGGCAGGTCATCGTAATACTCTCAGGTGGGCAGAAAGGGTGGCTGATGAGGGACACATAGACAGGACAGACAAAGAAGTAACCATGAATGTTTAGAAGAAAAATAAGGGAATAAAGTCTGCAGAGAATAATAGGAGGTAAATTAACAGACACAGTGACATGGGTTAGGAAAAGACATAGTAATAATGAAGAGAGCATTAATAATGAAGCAGGAAAAGGAGGTATAAGAAAGAGCTTGGTAAACAAGAGGGAGGAAGGAATGTCAATTTTTACTGATGCAAGGAATCAAATGAGGAAAGAATTAATGTGACAAAGGAGCATCTAGAACAGCTCAATAACAAAAGGTGGGGGAGTAATAAGGAAGTAACAAGAAATAAGTGAGTCACTGTGATAGATGAAGAACCAGGTATACACAAAGATGGTTAATGTTATCCATGTCTATTCAAGTAATCACGAGGTTTGTCACAAAGGTACATCAAATTTTAATGGCATACGAAGAGACCAATAATCTTTAAGAAGGACATTAAGAAAGCAGCAGAAAAGAACACTGAACAATCCACAAGGTGTAGGAAAGTGACAGTAGCAATACCCTTACCAGAAGTGTTACCTCTGTCAATAAAGCTTAGCCTGTCCAATTACTATCACAGGGAGTGCAGAATAAAGCAAGGATAGTTGGCCTATTGTGTTGTAAATAAATGAGGTAACTGTTATGGTTATCTGGAATATTGACCCTATCTTCAGCTTAAAGTTAATCAATGTGCTTGTTACAAAACAATGACACAAATAAAAATTGTAAACAGGACAGGTAAAAACAGAATAAATAAAAATAAAAGCACATATAGGAAAATAATGACAATAATAACAAATGTCTATAAAGTTAAATAAAATAAAATGATTTTTTTAATTAAAACTCTCCCCTGACTACTCGTCCTATATTACCATCCTACCATCCCTCTACCAATCTTTTTGGACAGTCATAATCTCTTATTTTTGGCTTCTAGATTTGTACCCATAATGCTGTTACAAGCCATTGCATCCATAGCCAGGACAGCAGGTTTTCTTCCTCTCTACTGGAAACAAAATTAAGAAAAGGGCTGTAAACAAGCAGTGTATGTTACACAACATAATACAACATGTTTATAAATTTAAATTAGTACAACTTAATCAAGGTAAGGAATAGTGCCAAAATAAAGAGACGTTAATTGATAAGATTGTATACAGACTAAAAGGGCTGTAAACAAGCAGTGTATGTTACACAACATAATACAAAATGTTTATAAATTTAAATTAGTACAACTTAATCAAGGTAAGGAATAGTGCCAAAATAAAGAGACGTTAATTGATAAGATTGTATACAGACTAAAAGGGCTGTAAACAAGCAGTGTATGTTACACAACATAATACACCATGTTTATAAATTTAAATTAGTACAACTTAATCAAGGTAAGGAATAGTGCCAAAATAAAGAGACGTTAATTGATAAGATTGTATACAGACTTGCTAGAGGACAGCAATCAAAGCGACAGTTAGGTCTCCAGTCATGCCATCCTCCTATACTATTATTTGCCCCCCCCCACAAAGTGATCCAGACTTTGATTCATTTTTCTGTCCTTTCTGCCTATATCTAATGTTTATTGACCATACTGAAATACTAGTACATAATTCTCTGCACTCTCATATTTCTTCATACCCAGATACACCCCTCGTGCTGCCTTTATCTACTAACTTGCTCTCTCTAAATGTATACTTTACACTCAAGCATAACATCTGTCTTTTTCACTCACTGGTTTTCTTCCTGTGTTAGAAATTCACATTTTTGTCTTGTACTAATTGTATATCAGCCTGTCCTTGTTTCTCCCTCACATCATTGGTGTTTCTCTCATCGATTACTTTCTGCTGTACCCAAGTCTCTGTAGATGGACTAGTACCACTATTATGCCCTTTGGTAATGTCATTCTTTCTGTCAGCATGCCCAGTATCTCTATGCAGCTCGCACTCACAGTCAGAGTCATTTTTGAAAGCTAGCTGCCCTCCTCTCTCCGACTGCTCGTCCTCTACTAGCAGGCATGTTTGTCATGTTGTATTAAGCTTTCTCTGCTTTATTTCTGTAAATTCTAATGGTGACAGTTGTTGATTTATAAAACATGTTTTCTATAGTTTTCTTGTAGCAGCAAGGAATTAATTCTTTTTTTAGTGTTTTGAAGTCAAGCTATAACAGTGCATCACAACTGAATGATATTTAAGATTGCATACAGACTTGCTAGAGGACAGTACTCAACCCAACAGTTAGGTCTCCAGTCATCCCAGCCTCAATCTTCAAACTATACTGTTATTTGCTTCCCCCCACAAAGTGTTCATAATCCTGACTCCTTTTTCTCTCCTTTCTGTCTATAGCCAATGTGTGTTGACTATACTTAAATACTTTCATATAACTATCCAAACTCTCATATTTATTCATAAATCCCTCTTGTCCTGCATTTACCCACTGACTTTCTCTCTCTAATTGTATCATTTACACTCAAGCATAAATTCTCTGTTTTCTACTCACTGCCTTTCTCCTTATGGTAGTAGTTCTCATTTCATACTGGTCTTGTACTATTTTGTTTCCTTCTCCAGTTGTATCAGTCTATCTGCATTAAAACACACTTATCTTGTGTAACTCACATTGTTGCTATTTCTCTCATTGATTGTTTTCAGCTGTATGAAAGTCCCTGCAGGTTGCACCCACTCTATCCATCTTTGCTATGCTCGGGCACCCTTAGCTCCCCTACCCTACCCTCAATTCCCACACTCACCTACCTACTCTAAATTTAAACCTCTCTGGTTTCTCCCCTAATTCTTATTCAACAATTAGCATTTCTCTCTTTTGATTCTCTCCTCACATTCATAATTGTTCAGAAAAAAACTGACATACACCTCCCTCACCTGCATCCAATCTGTCTTCCTACCAGCCTATCCCCTCTCCTATCCTTTCCTCATATCTTGCTACTTACAATTCACAACCACCCTTCCCCACTACATTTCTCTTCATATACTACTGTTTCACAATCAAACACTGCCATCTCCACACATGCACACTCATTGCCCTCCCTGATGCCATTTGTCTATTATCCAGCATCTCATACCCCATTTGTATGCAGATCTCATATCTCCCTACTTCCATTATCTCACATCTAGCAATACATTATACTAGCCCTTCACAACTTCTGTTTCTACCTTTCCACTTATCACTTTCTCCTTCCCTTCCTGCCGTACACCGAAAACATTGCCACCATCACAAACACTCTTTTACTCAAATCCATCCATGTCTTTCAAAAATCCTTTTTTCTTCCTCAGTCCACCGTCTAATCTATAACAAAAAACATACCTAGTCTCTTCACTATGTTATAAACAAATCTAAGTATACCCTTTCATCTACTACTTCTAATCAATCTTGCCTTTGTTCCTGCCCCTCATACCTATTACCATACCTCTGATCCTTACAGTCAGTCAATAAATACTGCACAACACCTCTTCTCTGGTCCAACCGTCAAACTTTCACCAAGCATCTTCTATATCTTTGCCCCTCTCTAAAAATACAGACTACTCAGCCACAAGATTAGTGATTCAAAGGTAAGTCAAAAATCAAAATTAAGTTTAAATGGCTCTCCCCTGACCATCACTCTGACTTTTACCTAAAACTAATAGGTGACATTCACCCAAACCCTGAACCAAAATAACACTAAAAAGAAAAAAGAAAACCCACATCACCATTGCATTACTTTCTCAAAAGCTTACCCAAAGAAAAATTACTCACTACATATCTATCAAATAATGTCACAAGTATCTGCAATAAAATAAAAGCTAGATATGAGAGGAGAATAAACAATGGGAAAGTGTCTACGAGTCTGAGAAAGCCTTTTGAGCCAGAGAGATTGGTATGGAAGAAGATATCGATTCTGAAGGAGAAAGAAGGAGTCTCATGATTCAGAAACCTGCATTCTTCCATTATTGAAGATAGGTCAAGAGACAAGACTGAATGAAACATTTGATCATGCAGATTTTAAGCAAAATAATCAGCTGTAAACAGGGAATTAAGAATCTTTTAACTTATTCTTATGGGGGTGGGAGTGAGAGAAGGAGCTTCAAGTCAGAGACTGTATGGCCAGTACTGACCTCATAACCACATGGGTCACATCAAGTTTATGGACAGAATTAAGAGGGCCAAAACAACTATAGTCTGGGATTATAAATGGCAGAAGGAGGTGGGTTAAATGGGAATAATTAAAACTAGGAGCTTGAGAGGTGACAGAAGAGAAAAAAGCAGTGGAGTGAAACTCCTAAGAATAACAATATGGGAAGATATTGAAAAGGAGACAAAAAGAAGTTCAAAACAATAAATAAATAGAAGCAAACAAGTCTGCTTAATGAGGATGGTAAATATGTCCATATAAGAAGCATGAAGGAGATACAGGGATTGGATGGACAAGGAACAGGATTATTGGAAAGATTATATGTCAGCTTTAAAAGGGCAGCAAAGAAGAAAGAGCAAGAGAGAAAAAGTTAGCTGCAAACATTAAGAATAAGTATAAAGTATTATACTTATATGTGTGGAAAGGAAGTTGCAAATGGCAATTTGTGCACAAGCCTGGCAAAGAGAAAAAAGTCTTAAATGCACCAAGAAATAGGTGGCTAAGGTGGTTATCTTAAAGAATGTTTTTGCATTAGTCTTCATTAGACAGACTGATAATAAAGGCATTCTGGAAATCCAGGACATGAGCAAAGAGAGGATGGCCAGATTAGGTGATAACAATGAAATAGTTAGAAATATCATTGGGAGCACCTGAAGCAGAATAAGATACAGAGAACGCATCGCATGCTATGAAAGATCCTAAAAGTGGAATTATGGTTTTAGCATGACAATCAAAACAATTATTCATAAGGTTTCTTTGGTTAGGGCTTGAGCCAGAGATGTGGGAAAAAAGTAGGTGCTGTACCTATGGATGATTTAGAGCAAAGAATAATCTGTAAAAATGTCCGAGAGAGACTGATGTCAGTATTGCGGAAAATGACAGAAACTGCATTATAAGGATCAAGGAACAAATCTTTGAGTTATAATGGCTGTTAACAGCAGGTACAGTGACTAGCTTATGAGGAAGATGAACATAGGTAACAATGTCCATGATGCCTAACAGGACTCCTGCAAACCCTTCTACAGAGGTAACTATGCCCATGGGGCTTATCAGGACCTCTGTAAACTCTTTTACAGAGGTGACCATGTGCATGGGACCTATCAGGACCTCTGCAAACCCTTTCACAGAGGTAACAATGTGCATGTGACCTAACAAGGCTTCTGCAAACCCTTCTACAGAGGTAACCATGCCCATGGGGCTTATCAGGACCTCTGTAAACTCTTTTACAGAGGTGACCATGTGCATGGGGCCTGTCAGGACCTCTGCAACCCCTTTATAGAGGTAACCACGTCCATGGTGCATATTAGGGCTTCTGCAAACCCTTTTACAGAGGTAACCATGTCCATGGGACCTAACAGGACTTCTGAAAACCTTTTTTACAGAGGTAACCATGTGCATGGTACATATCAGGACTTCTATAAACTCTTTTACAGAGGTAACCATGTGTATGGGGCCTATCAGGACCACTGAAAACATTTTAGAGAGGTAACCATGTGCATGGGGCCAATCAAGACTTCAGCAAACTCTTTTTACAGAGGTAACCATGTGCATGGGGCCTATCAGGACTTATACAAACCCTTTTACAGAGGTAACCATGTGTATGGGGCCTATCAGAACTTCTGTAAGCCCTTTTATAAAGGTAACCATGTGCATGGTGCATCAGAACTTCTGCAAGCCCTTTTATTGAGTTCCTCAAACCAGGTCTCTTTGGAAATATCCAAGGAGGAGGAACACGTAAGAAGCTCTTGAGATGAGTTAAAAATTGATTGTACCACATAAAACTGATACTGATTGTCAATGAAGTGCTCTCGGAAGAAAAAGAGGGCTGCATGTGATGTCAGCCCAGGTCTGTTTAAAGTGTCATCTCACCTGATTCATGAAATGGAAAAATGAATGTAAGTTTTTTTTTTTTTTTTTTTTTTTGTGGATGACAGCAATGATGAATAATTGTTATAAAATGGAGTAAAAAGGTGAATAGACACTCAGGGAGACAGGTTTTGTTTAAAAGGCAGCAGGTTTTCTTTAACCAATGCAATTCTAAATTACTGGATATGGAAGGAATGGAACAAATGGAGAAGAATATGCCGTTGAGGGAGTCAAGATGACAAAATGTAGAAGAAATAATGGACCTTTGATTATATATAAAACATTATCGAAAAGGTCCAAAGTGAAAGGATGACAGCAAAGGCAAACCAGGTTTTATGGTTGCTGTGTGGGAAACATCCAGAGATAAGAAGATGATAAGGTGTTAGCAGATACTGTTCTAGCGATGACTACAGTACTTTGTGCAGTTAGAAGGGAAGTGGAGGTCACAGTGCTGGACAACCTACACGGACCAGTGACTTGAATGGTGAGGGTGACATAAGGTATAGTATATCAGAGGATGTTAAAAAGAGTGCAGTCTTTTGTCCCACTGGAAAAGTGAAGAGATGTTGTATAGGGACAGTAGTGAGAAAAAGATGCTGCATAAGGCACTTAATGAGACTCCAGCAACAAATTATGTGAAACAAGTTATAGCAGTAGCACTTTGCATCACTTTTTATTTAAGTATGCAGAGCTACAGCATCACAGTGATTTAATTTACAAAGCACCGAGAAAAAATCATCAGCATTTAGTTCTAAAACTTTGTTTAGATGATAAATTACAGGCTTTAATTCAGAATTGGCAACCCTTGTTACTGTTGAAAATTGTGTCTGCATTGTTTCCACGAAGAATAAGATATTTCTTAATGGAATGTGTTCCAATCTTGGTTCAAACTTAGGATTCTTCTCCGACAATCAGAATTCATGATTCATGATGGTGGACCTGAGTAGGAAGTAACATTGTAATAGATATTCTTTACTGATCAGGTGATGATGACATAGATAAAGCTTACTGGGTCCTGGCGGCTGTTCACAGAGGCAGAATCTGATTTTTGCTATTCATCCAGAGATAAGAACTTTTGAGTCTTATTACTAGGTGGATGAAAACAAACTATTATGTTTCTAGCTGTAAAAATAAGGAAAGCAAATTATTTACACTTTTTAGCATAATACCACTATGCCTTGAGTACATGACGTCTTGATTTCACATTCCTATGAAAACTATACATTTGGTTCTGTTTTTAACACACCTAATAACCAAAATACATGTTTAAGTGCACAGGAAATGTATTTTGCATTAGAACAGTACATTTTTTTTTTTATTCATGCTTTTTTCTCCCAAATTTCTGCTGAAAATTAACTTCCTTTCTAATCCTGGTAACTTCTGCCAATAGGATGGACCACCCTCCAATTAGCCGTCATGGTTTTCATTAATATCCTAGGCTTCTGGACTCTATGTGCCAGCTTGAATTGGAAAGAACCCACAATGCAGGCTGCCTTTGACATTCATGTTTCTGCAAATGCCCAGTGCCCAATATGATGAGTACACACTGTTTGGCGGGTGCTTCTTCCCAACACTTTCATGGTACTTACTAGTATACCTAGACTCTATCAGTTAGCAGTCTTTCCCCAGAGAAAGTTTCTTTCTTTTTCTCCAGGATACATGAGTTTGTGTTGGCCATTCATTCATTATCTCCGACTAGTTACTGGGGTGCCTGGGTGATTACTTGATCCAATGTCTTTTGACTTGCAATAAGGACTTTTTCCTCCCTGTCATGGAGAAAGCAATAAAATAGCCTTTATGTACAACACATTTACATGGAATGTAGCAATATTTAATCTGTGTTTCATTGTAGTTAAAGATGTTATGTAAACTAGATTTTATTTCTTTTGTCTTCCCTTATATTATCCTACATTATTCTGATGACTACTCCAGTGTATCACATCCATCACTGGGCTATCCAGGAACTCCAATCTACTCTCTGAACGAGAACTGATTTTCTGCCAAGGCCAGCATGGAACATGAAGATGTCCAAGGGTGTTGTTTTGTTCATCTTTCAGCCAATGAAGTCTTTATGAACTACTCCAGTTTCTCCCTGACAACATCCAGGAGTTGTGCAATGAGCAAACTTTGCCAAACTCCACACTTCTGCATGAAGCTGGTTCTGGCATGCTTCCCCCAACCTCATTTGAAAGATAATACTACTGCCCCTCTGGCCTCCACCAGGAAGCTACTATTATTTTGTGTGCCTGTACAGATATTACCCTCTCTCCAGGATAGCCATGTCCATCCTCTGTGCCACTCTGACAGTCACACAAACTGCTAAACAAATCCCGTTTGATTTGGCTGCAGTCAGGTTGTTATACCTGTAAATCACTGGAGTGTCTTAATGTTCAATTGAATTAGGTATTGCAAAGGGTGCATGACTATATGGCATTTGAACTGTTACTGTCTGTTGCAAAAAGAGTTGGGAAAAGTGTTTTTCAGTTTTAAAAGATGCATAACCATTTGGCATTTGAATTGTTACTCAATGTTAGGATAATAGTTTTCTAGTAAGAGGATTTTCCACTGTCATGGAAATCCTTTAGTCAGATAATTGCTTGCAGTTCATCAGAATGTATTTATTTATTTATTTATTTGACATTTGTTGACCAGGATAGTCTGACTGAGCTACTGCCCTTTCCCAGTGGAGGCCTGGGGAGAAAAGCTCCACATTATAAAATTAACAGCAAATTATATAACAAATATAAAAATTTCAAAGTACAAAATGGTTATGCAATGGCTATTGTAGATACAAGAAAGAGGCATCAGTTATAAAGAACAAGACAAGTACAGATGCTTTAGAATTAAGACCAGGTAGTTGCAAGAATCAGGTAGTAAAGTATTTGAACCGTCGTCAGTGGTCAACTGAGCAATGTAAAGGCAGGTTAAGTTAAGGTTACCAGAGGTGTAAATTCTATAGTGAGAGCCAAGATAATAAATAGGACACAGGTGGTAGGTTACATGTACAGAGTTATGTAGGATGATAGACAGAAGTAGCAGAGTACGATGTAATAATAAGAGATAACTTTAAACAAGAAGAGTTAGTGGGAGAGGTGAGGGTGATAAAAGGGAGGTAAGGAAGTAAAGTATTGGGAGGAGGTGGGGGGCAGGTAAATGGTTGAAGTAGGATGATTGCAGTGACAGATTACGTTCATACAGTTATATTACTTTGTATTTCCTTTCACTGCAAGCTCTAATAGAAAAAATACAAGTTGTCTGTCTTGTCTGCCTTGTATGTGTAGCTAGTATCATTCTATTCCCTGTCTCTTAACCAACCACCCATCCCATGTCTTCATGATGGAATCTGTGATCTTGCAATCCACTGACTGCTCAGGTAACCAGCTCCATTTGTTATATATACTTTCTGTGAAAAATATTTTTATCATTGGTTGAACTTTGTACCCGTAATCTAATATGTGTGCCCCTCATCCACCTGTGCCATTCCTACAGAACTGAGTGCCATTGCACTGTGCCATGAATATCCTGTGTGAGTGCCATTGCACTGTGCCATGAATATCCTGTTCGAGTGCCATTGCACTGTGCCATGAATATCCTGTGCGAGTGCCATTGCACTGTGCCATGAATATCCTGTGCGAGTGCCATTGCACTGTGCCATGAATATCCTGTGTGAGTGCCATTGCATTGTGCCATGAATATCCTGTGCGAGTGCCATTGTACTGTGCCATGAATAC
Organism: Protopterus annectens; assembly: GCF_019279795.1. Lineage (NCBI taxonomy): Eukaryota > Metazoa > Chordata > Ceratodontiformes > Protopteridae > Protopterus > Protopterus annectens. Next base: position 818,846,687 of record NC_056749.1, on the reverse strand, counting down.
CCTGTGCGAGTGCCATTGCACTGTGCCATGAATATCCTGTGCGAGTGCCATTACACTGTGCCATGAATATCCTGTGTGAGTGCCATTGCACTGTACCATGAATATCCTGTGCGAGTGCCATTGCACTGTGCCATGAATATCCTGTGCGAGTGCCATTGCACTGTGCTATGAATATCCTGTGCACCTGTACCATGCGTTGCACTTCTAGCATATTCTGTACTATGAATAAATGTAGCTGACATAATGTCTTCCTCTTCATCTTGGCCTTCATTCCCCTTGTTATCCAGACAGCCTTTCTTTGCACATTCTCAGGTAGTTTGATATCTTTATCCCTGTATGTGAGTATAACAAGCCATGTTACTGTATATGCAGCCTGACCAGGGCATTATACAGAGGTAATGCAAACTTCTGTGCCCCTGGAATCTAGTACCCTAAATATGCAGCTCAACATCACATTGGCTATAGCTCCACTTTCATCAGGTTGCTTCCAAGGGATCATTTCCTGATATTTGCTTTTTATGGTCCCGCCTTGCTGATGACATTACACTCAGGGATCATCATAGGCCATGTAAAGTACTTTGTTCTTTCTTTATTAAACCTTTCATGGTGCTTAGTCTAGCTTGCAAATTTCCTCGAGTCTTTCTGAGGTATCCTACCTCATCTTCTAGCATTCATTTTGCCACGGTGTCATTGAATAATTGGGGTAATCTCACACTAATTGTCACAATGCCTGATTCAGAAATGACAAGAAGTACTGGTCCCAGGATTGACCCTATTGAACCCCACTAACCATTTTTTTCATTTGAGATAGACTCCCCCCAAGTAATTATTGTTTATTCTCTGTAATTGTCCTTCCTTCTATTTATTTAGCTCATCTCCATCTACATGTCACTTCAGATTGTATATCACATAGGGTCTCAGACTCTGTGACAGTGAGCGTTCTATAAGTGACATAAAGGGCTATGAGCTTCTATACATCAGAATGAGGTTTGAGCTTCCTCATGCAACAAATTACATATTGTATTATACAAACATAACCCTGAAACCTACTGTACTACACAAACATAGTCCTCAAACCTACTGTATTACAAAAACGTAGTCCTGAAATCTACTGTATTATGCAAACGTAGTCCTAAAACCTGCTGTATTATGCAAACGTAGTCCTGAAACCTACTTTATTATGCAAACATAGTCCTGAAACCTACTGTATTATGCAAATGTAGTCCTGCAATCTATTGTATTACACAAACATAGTCCTGAAACCTACTGTATTATGCAAACGTAGTCCTGAAACCTACTGTATTATGCAAATGTAGTCCTGAAACCTACTGTATTATGCAAACATAGTCCTGAAACCTACTGTATTATGCAAATGGAGTCCTGCAATCTACTGTATTACACAAACATAGTCCTGAAACCTACTGTGTTATGCAAACATAGTCCTGAAACCTACTGTATTACGCAAACACAATGCTGAAACCCATTGTATTATACAAACACAATACTGAAACCTACTGTATTACACAAATGTAGTCCTAAAACCTATTGTATTATACAAACGTAGTCATGAAACCTACTGTATTACACAAACACAGTCCTGAAACTTGCTGTATTACACAAACACAGCCCTGAAACCGATTGTATTATACAAAGTCTTGAAACCTACTGTACTACACAAATGTACTCCTGAAACCTAGTGTATTATACAAACACAGTCCTGAAACCTAATGTGTTATACAAATGTAGTCCTGAAACCTACTGTATTATACAAAATCCTGAAACCTACTGTACTACACAAATGTAGTCCTGGAACTTAGTGTATTATACAAACACAGTCCTGAAACCTACTGTACTACATAAACACAGTCCTTAAACCTACTGTATTACACAAATGTAGTCCTGAAACCTACTGTATTGCACAAACATAGTCCTGAAACCTATGTATTACATAAAAGTTTTACTGAAACCTACTGTATTACACAAACATAGTCCTGAAACCTACTATCCTCTAGACAAAGGCTTCCTTTTCCTAGCTGCATTCAAAAATAAATAAAACATAAATAACATATAAATAAAAAAATAAAACAGATCGTCATAAATTATGTGCAAAAAAAATGAAATGTTCATCATGATTATGTGTCTGATCTGCAAAAGAAGAAATGTGGTTTTAAAATTAAAGACAACACAGAAATACTGAACACAGAAATGACACCATAATATTAAAGACAGCAGAGAAATACTGAACACAGAAAATGACACCATAATACTTTTAACATTAGCTATGCGTATGTGCATGAACACAAATATTTCAGGCATTGGCAATAATGTTCTTCTTGTCTGCCATTACACCAAAGTGGTCATTCCCATCACATATCCAACCTATTCTTACAAAACAATAAATAAAAATAAAATAAAATAAACTGCTGCTTGCTTAAATGTAATTTGGTAGTGCATTACAGGTGTCAGCCAGTCGTCATGGAACCAATTAGCACATCTGTCATTTTTATAAGGTCAGTGGGGTGACAGCACACCTGCCTTTGGTGCAGAAGGCTGTGGGTTCTATTCCCACACCAGGCAGATTGATTGCTGTCGCTGTCACTACAGTGTAACAAGTCTTTTGCAGATTGCCGAATGCTTCTCTACTTCTCATTAACAATCCCGAACATTCCAAAAAGTAATTATCTTTAAATACCAAATATACCTGAATAAGGTGTTCTCTTAAATAACTAAATGAAACACTTTACAATTTCAGATATTTTCTTCTTTCATAATAATGTAAGTTTTCACATCTGTGGATGCCCTTGGTATATCTTTACTGTACTCTTTCTAATTTACTCATGCTAGTTTTCTCATAAGATTTCTATGTTATTATTCCAAAATAACATTTGATGGTCTAATGTAACATCTCAATGGTGACTTCATTATTTCTCATTTCCTAAATGTATAAATGTTTTGTAAAGTCCATTGATTTTTACCTGTAACTAATCAATTGATTGACATGATCAAAAAAACTCAAAGCTAAATCTGTTCATATAATGAGATCCTTAAATGAATCCACAGCTCCAGTCACTCTGTGTTGCATTAAATATTTATCCTACAATCTCATGTGCTTAGCTTTTGACATATCTATTAACATATCATTCATCTGAACCATCTGGTCAGTTTAGTCACATTCTTTTCCAAGCATGGTCAATTGATAACAGAAGTAATCAATGTTCCCATATTCAAATAATGTGCATACAGACTATAGAACACCTAAGATGAAAAAGACAAATTAGAAATGATACAACACAAACACTTACAGGTCAAGGAAAGAGTACAACAGTAATAACCAATGACTAGCTGTGGGCATCACATAAGATAAGTTCAAAAGAAGTATAGACCAGCAGACTGTGGTGAACTAAATATCTTATCTTATTATAGTGCTAAAAAGCACATAGCCAAGAGAATATTAGGCAAACCAGTTTTGGCTAAGAAAAAAGTAGCCTTCTTCAGTGCAAACATATATATTTTGTTCACCACAGTCTGCTAGTTTGTATTTCTTTTGAACTTAATTTTTGGGACTTTGCAGTTGCCGTACAGGCAGGGGTGGTTTTACTTTTTTTCATCACAGAATATACCCACGGCTGGCATTGTCTAATTACTCAGGCTTTGTCTTCATCATCAGGCCACACCAACAGAATGCAAATCCCATGATGCCTACATCCAGTCATGAATTGTTGTTAAATTACCTCCACCTTTTGGAGCCAAACTGTTTTGCTTAAAAGTTTGTAAGTATATGTACAGTCTATGTTGCCAATGCATTTTAGAATTTACACATAAATCTATTTGAATGTCTTAACTCCTATTACATTTTGTATATCTAAGCAATAGTTTCTTGTCACGCCCATTTTCTTTATATAAATTTCCTCAGATTTTTTTCTGATTTTATTTCCTCTTTCTTTATTTTATTCATTTGGCCAATTTATTTCCATTTTAAAGTTATAATTTGCCCTTGTTTTCATTTCTTATATTTTTATCTCTAATCTGAATTAAGTATCTTTTTCTTAAGGAACTATACCCTCCTGACCTTGTGCAGATAGATCCTGATGTCAGATTCAATACAATTCCATCTCTAGAATGAAGAATTCAACCCTAACATGATTCACACAACAGATAGTACACAATAGTAATTTACACATACTGCATAGGATAGCCCCCTTTTGACTAAAAATGAAGGCATGCTTCTTCTATAAATTATACACAGTTATAGTTTGCAGAACAAAACTGGATTATGGCTAAAGGAGCAAACCATGAGAATTTTACAGTCAAATTTATACTTCGATACTGAACCAAGATGTTAACTATGTACAGTTTTGAAGTTTGAGAGTTTTGTTAACAACTGGGCTATTTCTGGTATAATAGTTAATGTTGCCCTTGGACTTGTTAGGCCATTGGCACTCTCACTGGCATCCTCGGTATTACTGGACTGATAGAGACCTTTAACAGATTTAGATACACTCAAAATACATCTCAAACAAGTTTTAGCAACAGCATCACTAGAGGAAGAAATCATAAAGTCATTGGAAGGTTCAAAACAGTTTCAGCAGAGTCCTGTCTATGAATTATTTATTAGATCCCTGGAAACTTTTCTGAGAATTGCAGTGCATGTGTATGATTATGGGTATATTGCTGCTTGTCACCCCCTTGCACAACATATAATCTAGGCTGTACACTGTGAGTAACTACCATTTCCAAAATTTACCATTTCTGACCACAGTTTTGATCCAGCTCCGCTCTAACTCATTCTCTTTGCCTTTGAAACCATTGTATTGTAATAGTGCTTCTGTTTCATTGTCTTCTTTGTACAAATTCTGGTGTTTATTGTCTGCTCTTGGAATCAAATTAAAAATTACACCAGTGCTTCCTCTAGCTCCATTTGATAATTTCTTCTGAATCTACAGAAGTTCTAATCATCTCTTGCATGAATGCAGGTGGTTAATGCTCACCCACTACCACTCCTACAGACTCCACATGCCTCTGTTCTTGTTGTAATTTTGCTTATTATGTATATATATATATATATATATATATATATATATATATATATATATATATATATATATATATATATATTGTGAATCACGTGCATTGTTTCAGGAGACAGTTTAATATGATAATTTTCCTGCAGGCATCACAAGCCTTCATGCAGCATCAGAATAACTTTTCAGTTGACCACTGCTAGTACTTGTTACTAGATCAGCCTTCAGTACTTCATCCTACTGCATTCTCCATGTAGTATTAATAGCAGGCACATTCTTCCTGCATTTATTCATTTTGTCAGACTGTTTGGCAGTAACTCCTGAATACACATTCCTTTATTTATGTTTTGTGCTTTTTCACAGCACTTAACTGACCTTGTATGCATCATCTCTTAACACTATTCAGTTTCCCTGTGTCAGCACAGAGACTGACTATGCAAGCATTCTGACTGTGACCTCTATATTTTCAACATTCTGCATCAGACAAAGCTATCTGCACATTTCCAGTAGCACTATACTGACCACCTTGTTCACACAACACACTTTGGCCATTTGAATGTGCATAAATACCATACTTTATCGTTTGATCGACATGAGCTCATTTTCAGCTGTGCCCAAAGTCATACACTCATCTCTGCCAGATATGTTTGGCTACTTTTTTGTGTCTGTAACTCACTGACCCAAAAGCAACTTGCATATCTCAGTTTTGTACTCATATTTCAATCAGACCTGACTCTGCAACTTTAACCTGTGTCCAGAGTACAACACCTGCAGATTTATTTCACTTGTAGATTTAAGTGCAACATTACATATATAGATTCAACCATTCATACTGCATTCTGCATATTTTTCTAACACCTAATTACTTAGCTATATATTAGCAGTTTCCATAATGAAATTCCTTTCTGATTCTTCACACTGCTGTTGTACCTGTGTGCAGTTTCTTGTTCTCCACCATACCTATGTGGGTAATGCTGTTTTCATCCATATCTTATCACTGGCATTCTTTAAATAGTGTTCATACACTGTATGTATGCTTTAAATTTTGGATGAAAAGGATTGTAATGACTACTTCACTTATCTGATTACCAAAGGCATACATTAAGCAAAATAAAAATATATATATAAACACATAAAGAAAGAAAAAGATATGAAATGACACAGCTATGTTCCTTTCCTTATGCATGACATTTCAGGGTGACCTTTTCCACATGAACCACTGATGGTATATACCTAATTGTCAGAAAGAGTCATTCAATGCAGATGTTACTCCTTTGGATTTTTATTTAGATATTATGTATTTATTTATTTATTTAACTATGTTTGGGGGCAGAAACAAAATGTTTCCTTCAATCTGATCTATATATTGTATATCAAAACAGTTTTTGTTTCTCTTATGCTGTTCATGTAATTCCATTAGGAAAATGACCCCCAATACTTCCATCTCTATTTATTTACCTTCCTCTAATCTGTATTTTACTGCTGCTTATATGTTTGGTTTTCTTAGAGGCTTCTTCTTATGCTATACAGGGGAAACCATGCATGCAATCAAACATTTGTAATACTGAGAGTTTTTACTGCTAGCAGAAGTGATTGAAACTCATTCAATTGCTTCTGCTGGCGTTACTTTTTGGGAGGTTGCAGAATAGTGTGGGAGGGCTGCCCTTTCCTTGCTGTTGTGTGATCTTGGAGTTAGTATTAGTGGGGGATGCAGCACTTCACATAGGGTGCAAAAAACATGATTTTTCCTTTTATTTTAAATTTCTGTCCTTTTGAATCAATATTTTCTAGCTCAGTCTTTTTGAACTTCAGTATTTTGAAGCACATCCATATACATCAATAGTTTTAATGATCATTTTTTTCAATATTCAGCATTTTTTTAACAAAGGCAGCTGACAAAAATAAACTTTCATGGCAAAGCATACATAATGCAGTGTTTAGAACAACACATATTACTTGGTGGAATATGTCAGTTAAGGATGGTTTCTTTTCTATTAACACACTCCACACAAAGTCTCTCAAAGCTGACCCCAAAATGTCTGAAGTACTCCTATGGAACAAGTATTAAAAGTCCAGCTATTAGAGGAGACTGACAACAAGCTTCGTGCATGTGAAAGTCAAATGCTGGTAGCTATTACTCACAGGCAAGTCAAACACTGGTAACTATTACTCACAGGCAAGGCAAACGCTGGTAACTATTACTCACAGGCAAGGCAAATGCAGGTAGCTATTACTCACAGGCAAGGCAAACGCTGGTAACTATTACTCACAGGCAAGGCAAATGCATGTAGCTATTACTCACAGGCAAGGCAAACGCTGGTAACTATTACTCACAAGCAAGGCAAACGCTGGTAACTATTACTCACAGGCAAGGCAAATGCAGGTAGCTATTACTCACAGGCAAGGCAAACGCTGGTAACTATTACTCACAAGCAAGGCAAACGCTGGTAACTGTTACAGGAAAGTCAGATGCTGGTAACTATTACTCACAGGCAAGGCAAATGCTGGTAACTACCGCTCAAAGGCAAGGCAAATGCTGGTAGCTATTACTCACAGGCAAGGCAAACGCTGGTAACTATTACTCACAGGCAAGGCAAACGCTGGTAGCTATTACTCACAGGCAAGTCAAATGCTGGTGACTACCACTCACAGGCAAGGCAAACGCTGGTATCTATTACTCACAGGCAAGGCAAACGCTGGTAACTACTGCTCACAGGCAAGGCAAACGCTGGTAACTACAGCTCACAGGCAAGTCAAATGCTAGTAACTATTACTCACAGGCAAGGCAAATGCTGGTAACTATTACTCACAGGCAAGGCAAACGCTGTTAGCTTTTACTCACTGGCAAGGCAAATGCTGGTAACTACTGGTCACAGGCAAGTCAAACACTGGTAACTATTACTCACAGGCAAGGCAAACGCTGGTAACTGTTACTCACAGGCAAGTCAAATGCTGGTAACTGTTACTCATAGGCAAGTCAAACGCTGGTAGCTATTACTCAGCTAGCAAGGCAAATGCTGGTAACTAATGATCACAGGCAAGTCAAATGCTGGTAACTATTACTCACAGGCAAGGCAAACACTGGTAACTGTTACTCACAGGCAAGTCAAACGCTGGTAACTGTTACTCACAGGCAAGGCAAACACTGGTAACTGTTACTCACAAGCAAGGCAAACGCTGGTAACTGTCGCTTACAGGCAAGGCAAACGCTGGTAACTGTTACAGGAAAGACAGATGCTGGTAACTATTACTCACAGGCAAGGCAAATGCTGGTAACTACCGCTCAAAGGCAAGGCAAATGCTGGTAGCTATTACTCACAGGCAAGGCAAACGCTGGTAATTATTACTCACAGGCAAGGCAAATGCAGGTAGCTATTACTCACAGGCAAGGCAAACGCTGGTAACTATTACTCACAAGCAAGGCAAATGCTGGTAACTATTACTCACAGGCAAGGCAAATGCAGGTAGCTATTACTCACAGGCAAGGCAAACACTGGTAACTATTACTCACAAGCAAGGCAAACGCTGGTAACTGTTACAGGAAAGTCAGATGCTGGTAACTATTACTCACAGGCAAGGCAAATGCTGGTAACTACCGCTCAAAGGCAAGGCAAATGCTGGTAGCTATTACTCACAGGCAAGGCAAACGCTGGTAACTATTACTCACAGGCAAGGCAAACGCTGGTAGCTATTACTCACAGGCAAGTCAAACGCTGGTAACTACCACTCACAGGCAAGGCAAACGCTGGTAGCTATTACTCACAGGCAAGGCAAACGCTGGTAACTACTGCTCACAGGCAAGGCAAACGCTGGTAACTACAGCTCACAGGCAAGTCAAATGCTAGTAACTATTACTCACAGGCAAGGCAAATGCTGGTAACTATTACTCACAGGCAAGGCAAACGCTGCTAGCTTTTACTCACTGGCAAGGCAAATGCTGGTAACTACTGGTCACAGGCAAGTCAAACACTGGTAACTATTACTCACAGGCAAGGCAAACGCTGGTAACTGTTACTCACAGGCAAGTCAAATGCTGGTAACTGTTACTCATAGGCAAGTCAAACGCTGGTAGCTATTACTCAGCTAGCAAGGCAAATGCTGGTAACTAATGATCACAGGCAAGTCAAATGCTGATAACTATTACTCACAGGCAAGGCAAACACTGGTAATTGTTACTCACAGGCAAGTCAAACTCTGGTAACTGTTACTCACAGGCAAGTCAAACGCTGGTAGCTATTAGTCACAGGCAAGGCAAACGTTGGTAACTGTCACTTACAGGCAAGGCAAATGCTGGTAACTACTGCTCACAGGCAAGGCAAATGCTGGTAACTATTGCTCACAGGTAAGGCAAATGCTGGTAACTATTACTCACAGGCAAGGCAAACGCTGGTAACTACTGCTCACAGGCAAGGCAAACGCTGGTAACTACCGCTCACAGGCAAGGCAAATGCTGGTAACTATTTCTCACAGGCAGGGCAAATGCTGGTAACTATTACTCACAGGCAAGGCAAATACTGGTAACTACCGCTCACAGGCAAGGCAAACGCTGGTAACTACTGCTCAAAGGCAAGTCAAACGCTAGTAACCATTACTCACAGGCAAATCAAATGTTGGTAATTACTGCTCACAAGCAAGTCAAACTCTGGTAGCTATTGCTCACAGGTAAGTCAAACACTGTTAATTATTGTTCACAAGCAAGTCAAATGCTGGTAACTATTGCTCACAGAAATCCAAACTGTAAGAGTCCAAGATATATTCAATAAAAACACAGATGTCGAGAAACAAAAAACCTTTATATAATAGCAAACTATTGCTCACAGGCAAGTTAAACACTGGTAACTGTTGTTCACAGGCAAGTCAAAATTAGTAGCTATTACTCACAGGAAAGTTAAATGCTGGTAACTATTGCTCACAGGCAAGTCAAACGTTGGTAGCTATTACTCACAGGCAAGTCAAACGCTGGTAACTATTGCTAACAGGTATGTCAACTGCTGGTAACTATTGCTCACAGGCAAGTCAGACACCGGTAACTACTGCTCACAGGCAAGTCAGACACTGATAGCTACTGCTCACAGGCAAGTCAAACACTGATTACTATTGGTCACAGGCAAGTCAAATGCTGGTAACTACTGGTCACAGGCAAGTCAAATGCTGGTAACTATTGCTCACAGGCAAGTCAGATGCTGGTAGCCATTGCTCACAGGCAAGTCAAACGCTGGTAACTAATGGTCACAGGCAAGTCAAACGCTGGTAACTATTGCTCACAGGCAAGTCAAACACTGGTAACTATTGCTCACAGGCAAGTCAAATGCTGGTAACTATTGCACACAGGCAAGTCAAACACTGGTAACTACTGCTCACAGGCAAGTCAAACGCTGGTAACTGTTACTCACAGGCAAGTTAAGTGCTGGTAACTATTGCTCGCAGGCAAGTCAAATGCTGGTAACTATTGCTCACAGGTAACTATTGCTCAGGATTAAAGATCTGAGCTGTTAAGGAATAACTTCCTATAAACTCAAGAGAACAGTGTATGAATCCTTCCACCCCCATTTGGAAGGTGTGTTACTCTGACCAAATCACTTAATCACACATTGCTTCTGAGTTGCCTCTGAAAAGTGACATTTGTCTCCTTTGGGCTTACCTATTTATAAATGAATAAAATAAAAAAATAATAAATAAAACAAAAATAAATGCAGAATAAAAGTTCCCGACTACAACAGTTTTCATATGATGTGTCCTTGCTAGATAGAAGTTCCACTCTGATAATGATGTCTTCATACATTCAAAGGTGTTATGAGTTCTCACAAGAAGTCCTCCAATGGCAATACATCAAGCAAACTGTGCAGGCCTAAAATACAGCTCGTTTTACCCTCATGAAGCTTCCTTTTTTTCTGGCTGTAATGATTGTGCCTGTTACCGGCAGCACACCTTTTACTATATTACGTGGGCTCATTGGAGAGTCGTGTCACATTATTGTGCCTTTCATTATATAGACCCTCAGCCATATGTGTATCACACCCCGCAACAGTATGTGTAAGGTTTCCATTTCTGTTATACAATTCCTGCATTGGTTTGTTTCTCCCACTTTTCCATTGAAGTTTTAAACCAGCATGTACACAGCGCCCTATCTTGGGCTGCCCATTATAAGCATTTACTCTTTTCTGCTCAGTTCACAATTTCTTAGCCATTTTTGCATCAAATCTTGGTCAACATGTGATTATTCCAGAAGGTTTTTATACTTGTTACTGTATCTGGGGGCTTTCCAATTTTCTTTCCTTCACTTCTTGGCCTTTCTTTATATTCTTTTTTTGTTTCCCTCTCAGTTGTTGTGTGACTTTTGCCTACTTTTGGTTTGAATTCCTTTCCCACTTTATTTCAAAATGTTTCTGCTAAACTCAGATAACTCCTCCTCATGCTTTAGAACTCTCAGTAAGTTTGGATCTGATGAGGTAATTAAATATGTATGCAGTCCCATGATTCATAGGTTCATAGATTATTACCACTAAGCCAGCCAAGTTTTCCCAAAAGAATAACGATGCCCTGTATCCAAATAGAAGACTGAGGGCCAGGCATTTATAACCACCTCTGTCCATAATCAGAATCAGAATCACATTTATTGGCCAAGTTTGCATGCATACAAGGAATTTGACTTTGGCTTCAGTGACTCTCCAAGTATGAATTACATAAATGACATACTTGCAACTATTAAGAACAAGACAAAAAAGTAAATATACATATACAGACGAGGTACAAAGTACAACTCAGTGCAAGAAATAAACTCTGAAAGAAACAAGTATTAACAATATGTAAAGAATACTGCAGAATCCTCGGAGATGAAGACCCCCACCTAATAAGCCAAGTTAACCATTCATGAACTCGATGGCCTTTGGTAAAACAGTGTTCTTATATCTGCTTGTTTTGGTGTGTATAAATCTATAACACCTGGCTGATGGCAATAGTTCAAAAAGATGGTGGCCTGGATGTGAAGGGTAGGTGATGATCTTCCCTGCCCTTTTCATGACTCTGGAATAGTACAGGTCCCATATGGAAGGCAAACTTGCACCAATGATATTTTCGGCAGACCTGACTATTGGATGTAACCTGTTTTTGTCATGTTTAGACACAGATCCAAACTTCACTGTTATGGATGAGGTGAGAACAGACTCAATGACTGCTGTATAGAACTGAATCAACAGTTCCTGTGGGAAGTTGGACTTCCTCAGCTGTTGCAGAAAGTGCATTTTCTGTCATGCCTTTTTTATGATGGACCCTACATTAAGCTCCCACTTCAAGTTCCAGGGGATTAGAGATCCCAGAAACTTAAAGGATTCCACAGCTGATACAGCAGTATTAAATATGAAGAGGGGGAATATATTGTAGTACCACTCCTAAAGTCCACTGTCATCTTCATAGTTTACACCAAAGGGTCAGCTGCTCAACCTTTCATCTGTATGCAGACTCATCACCATTCCTAATAAGCCTAATGATAGTTTTACCATCTGCGTATTTAATAAATTTGACAGGGGGGTCCTAAGAGGTGCAGTCATTGGTGTAGAGGGAGAATAGTAGCGGGGAGAGCACACATCCCTGGGGGGGCACCTGTATTGATTGTGCGATAGCTAGATGTAAATTTCCCCAGTTTCACCTGCTGTTTCCTATTTTCTAGAAAACTGGTGATCCATTGACAGGTGGAAGTAGGAATGGAAAGATGGGAGAGTTTCAAGTGAAGAAGTTCTGGAATTATTTTATTAAATGAAGAGCTAAAGTCCACAAACAGAATCCTTGTATATGCCCTAGGTTGTCAAGATGTTGCAAGATATAGTGCAGGCCCATATTAACTGCATGGTTTACTATCAAAATGTTGATGATGGGTTTGGCAAACACAGACATGATGAACAGCAGTTGGCTGAAGTCCGTGCTGCTGAATGTTGGGAGAACAAGAGTACATATCAGCGAATGCAACTGTGCATTCGCTGATACGTACTCAGTGTTATGCGTAGAGATCACAGTACAGTGCAGACTGGGAAATGTTTCCCTTTCCTCACTGTAGTGTGATCTTAGAGCTGGAATATATAGTTTGCAGGGGGTGTGGGTGCAGCCCCCCCATAGGGTGTGCAGGGGGGATTTTCCCTCTGTTAAAACATGAATGCCAGTGTAGGAATTTAACTTATGTTCACACATACACTGTATTTGTTCAACAGATTCAGCATTTATGCCTAATTAGTATTCAGGAATTTGCATTTTCCATTTGGTGTTACTGACTTTTTTTAATTTCATTTTTTTGATAGTAAACCTAACTGCATCATCTACTGACCAGTTTTCTCGAGAAGTAAACTGAAAGGGGGTCCAATGAGGGAGCTGTAATATCCTTCAAGGGAGCTAACACCAGCCTCTCAAAACTCTTCATGACCACTGATGTCAAAGCAACAGGCCTGTAGTCATTCAGTCAAGTTATAGTGGATTTTTTAGGCACTGGAATGGTTGCGGCTTGTTTGAAACATAAGGGAACTTCACACAGCTCTAATGATTTATTAAAAATTGGAGTAAAAACAGGAGTCAGTTGATCAGCACATGTTTTTAAACAGGAGGGTGAAACCCCATCTGGACCAGCTGCTTTCTTAATTTGCTGTCTTTTAAAAAATTGATATACATCCTCCTCAGAGATAATTAATGCAGGCTGAATGAGAGAATATGTGGAAGAGAAACAACGGACATAGACACCAGTTCCTCTGTAAATTTCCTATTCTTCACCCACTGGTCTAGGTTGTGCTTAAACTGGGTAATAGATTAACTCAATGGATGGAAACCTGTTCCATAGGAGGGGCAGTCTCTGACACACATATCTATCTCTCCAGCATGTTCTGTTTAAGTCACAGTCAAAATCCAGATCCCCAGATCTTGTATTTCTGTTACTCTTTGACTTATGAATATGTAGGAGATTCATAAGTGAGGGGTTTGGGGATACCTTGTAAGCCTGGCATAGATCACCCCTCAGCAATATATAGGAGACTGAGTAGAGGGAAAGGGCTTTAAGGTGCTCTGCATAAGGCAGGCTTGTTACGCCTTGTATTCTTTTTGTAAGGAACCTCTGAGGTCACTCCAGTTGATGCATATGCCTGGTCAAGTACATACTAAAGACAGCCTACTCTATGACTGGCCTGATAAGGGTAGAGTACAGTGGGATAATGACCTCTTTGGACCTGGATGCCATGCCCTTACTTATAAGTTGTGCAACATAAAAGGATTTCCTTACCACTGTGGCACATGGTGGTCAGAGTTAAGACTACTGTCTACATGATTACTCAGATCCCTGACCATTGGGTTAACTCTTAGGGGTGTATTATCAACATCATAGTTAGCTGGGATGGTTGACTTACCAAACGATGCAGTTATGCATTTCTTAGCACTAAGTTTAAGACCATGGCTTTAGCATAATTTGTTAGTCAGAGATAGACCTTCTTGAAGAATGTTAGTGTCTGCATGGGAGTTGATGATAATGCCCAGTTTACAATCATCTGCAAACTTAGTCAGCCATAAACCTTCAGCATTTGCTTTCATTTCAGAGAAATGTATGCTAAAAAGGAGCATGCTCAGTATGAAGCCCTGGAGGACTCTGCTACTGACTGGCCTCTTGGTGGAAGTTTCCTCATCTATTTTGGGTCCTATCAGTGAGATGGTTGGGCATCCAGTGGGTGATAAAAGGGTTTATGCCAAAATTAGTGAGCTTGTCTATAATGCCTGAGTGGGTTATTGTATCAAAAGCCTTGGCCAGGTTGAGGTAAGCTAAGTGCACATTCTTACTTTCAACCAATGCTTTGGTGACCCTCTTAAAAAAGTCCATCAGATTTAATAGTTATGATCTTTCTTTAACAAATGATTGCAGATCTCCACATGTAGTACATTTCAAAGAGGCACATAACTCCTTAGGAGCTAAGACAATATAATATTGGTGTCACTACTTTTTTATATATCATTGATAAGCTTGAAGCATCCTTCCTCTGATTCAATACTTTTTGGGCCCAGTCAGTCACCCTAATGTCACCCTAAAACTCTGTACCCATGAACACCCTAATGTCACCCTAAAACTCTGTACCCATGAACTACCACATAGGTGTCAGTCTACTTAATGCCGAATGTGTGATAAGAGACCTGGTGACCCAGGTGGACAGTAGTCTCTCCTTTGATAATCACATCGCCACAGACGTCAGGAAATCCTTCTACATGGCACACCTCATCACAAAAGGGTTCGCATCCAGGAAAAAAGAGGTCATTGTTCCCCTCTATTCGACACTCATTAGACCCATTATAGAGTACAACGCCCCTTTTGGAATGTACCTCAGAAGACATCTGCAGCAGCTGGAAAGTGCACAGAAATACCTCACAAAGAGGATTACTGGCCTCAAACAGATGCTCTACACTGACCGTCTCAAAAAACTCTAGCACACTCTGTAGCATATCGCCTACTCCAAGGTGATCTCTGCCTAACATATAGAGCTATGTCAAACCCAGAGCTGTTGGACATGCTACACCTAAAGAAATCCCAATCCCTCCGAGCTACATGCTCTAGGGACCTAAACTTTGTCACCATAATAAACAGGACATGCTGGAGGGATAGATTCCTGTCCCAGAGACTTCCTATACTCTAGAACAAGCTACCATCTGTGTCAAGCAAAGTTCCTCATTAGCACTCTTCAAGAAAAATCTTGATAAGTGGATGGGAAATAGGAAATACACCCCAGGGATCACTCCTGTGGCTCTGCTCAACATGGGGCACAGGAAAATAACTTTCTTGGGTGGCGTAAGCCAGGGAACCTTGTTGGTTAGGCTTACTTAGGCCCTTGGGCCGATAGTCTAGTACCTACCTATGAATGTATGAACCTATAATGCTGTAAGCTAAAACAAGAAAAGCAAATTGCTTTATATTGTGGACTTTATTCCTAGATGTCAAGGCAGTTTTCAGTATTAGCTTTGGTCTCCTGATGTATTTCTTATTGTGCTTTGTTTTCATTTGTTCTTGTTTTATTCCCAAGCCTTCATCACTTCTCACATATTTACACACTCCGTTCTGCTCAAATCCCTTGATATCACATTCTTATCCCAGGCTGCTATTTGATATCACATTCTTATCCCAGGCTGCTATTTGATATCACATTTTTATCCCAGGCTGCTAGTTGATATCACATTCTTGTCCCAGGCTGCTATCTGATATCACATTCTTATCCCAGGCTGCTATTTGATATCACATTCTTATCCCAGGCTGCTATTTGATATCACATTCTTGTCCCAGGCTGCTATTTGATATCACATTCTTATCCCAAGCTGCTAACTGATATCACATTCTTATCCCAGGCTGCTATTTTATATCACATTCTTATCCCATTCTGCTATTTGATATCACATTCTTGTCCCAGGCTGCTATTTGATATCACATTCTTATCCCAGGCTGCAATTTGATATCATATTCCTATCCCAGGCTGCTATTTGATATCACATTCTTATCTCAGGCTGCTATTTGATAATAAGGGTTGGGAGGGTGGCCTAATGGTTAAGGTATTTGCTTTACAAACACAAGGTGCAGGGTTTGAGTCTCACAAGGGATAATTGGCTAGGCTTAAAATGGCTCGCATGGGAAGTTAGCTTAGTACTAATCTATGAACCTAGGATATCACATTCTTATCCCAGGCTGCTATTTGATATCACATTCTTATCCCAGGCTGCTATTTGATATCACATTCTTATCCGAGGCTGCTATTTGATATCACATTCTTATCCCAGGCTGCTATTTGATATCACATTCTTCTCCCAGACTGCTATTCGATATCACATTCTTGTCCCAGGCTGCTATTTGATATCACATTCTTATCCCAGGCTGCTATTTGATATCACATTCTTATCCCATGCTGCTATTTAATATCATATTCTTATCCCAGGCTGCTATTTGATATCACATTCTTATCCCAGGCTGCTATTTGATATCACATTCTTATCTCAGGCTGCTATTTGATATCACATTCTTATCCCAGGCTGCTATTTGATATCACGTTCTTATCCCAGACTGCTATTTGATATCACATTCTTATCCCATGCTGCTATTTGATATCACATTCTTATCCCAGGCTGCTATTTGATATCACATTCTTATCCCATGCTGCTATTTGATATCACATTCTTATCCCAGGCTGCTATTTGATATCATAGGTTCATAGGTTCATAGGTTCATACTAGGCTATCTGCCCTAGGACATTTATAAGCCTAACCAGAATGTGTTTGGCTTTCACCACCCATTTTAAATTTATTTTGCTATGCCCTTTTTTGAGGTTAGTATACTGTGCCTCTGTCTACCAGTGACACAGAAGTGATACCCCGGGGTAAACCTATGATCTCCCATCCACTCATCAAGATTCCTCTTGAAGAGAGTCAATGAGGGACTCTGCCTAACCTGGACTGGGATTTTATTCCAGAGTGAAGGGAGCCTCTGGGTTATGAATCTGTCCCTCCAGCATGTCCTATTTATTTCAGTGCTGAGGTTCAAGTCTCTCGAGCGCGTAGCTCGATGGGATTTGGATTTTCTGAGGTGCAGCATGTCCATTAATTCTGGGTTGGACATGGCTTTATATGTCAGGCACAGATCGCCTCTGAACAGGCGGTATGCCACTGAGTAGAGCTGGAGTTTCTTTAACCGGGCAGCATATGGCATCTGTTTGAGCCCTTTGATCCTCTTGGTGAGGTACTTTTGGGGTCTTTCCAGTTGCTGCAGGTGTCTGGTAAGGTACATCCCAAAAGGGGCATTGTACTCAATTATGGGTCTGATGAGGGATGAGTAAAGAGGCACAATGACCTCCCCTGATCTAGATGTGGATCCCTTCATGATTAGGTGGGCTATATAAAATGTTTTTCTAACCACTTTGGCCACGTGGTTGTCAAATGAGAGATTGCTATCAACTTGGGTCCCCAGGTCCCTAATTACTTCTTCTGTACTTAATGGATTACCACCTATGTGGTAATTTGTGGGCACTTTGTTTTTGCCAAAGGGGATGACTATACACTTTTTGGCATTTAGCTTGAGGCCATATCTCTGGCACCAGTTGTCTGTTTCTATGAGGCCCTTTTGGAGGATGCTTGTGTCGGCTGGAGAGTCGATTATGGTGCCCAGTTTGCAGTCATCTGCGAACTTGGTCAACCACAGTCCTTCTGTGTTGGCCTGTACCTCTGAGAAATATATACCGAACAAGAGAGGTCCCAGGACTGAGCCTTGTGGGACACCACTTGTAACTGGTTTGGAGTCTGACATGGCTCCAGCAATTCTAACCATGTGGGTTCTGTCCTTGAGCCAGTTTGCAATCCATCTAGTGACATAGGGGTTTATATTTAAGCTGGTGAGCTTATCTATAATGCCCGAGTGGGGTATTGTATCGAAGGCTTTTGCGAGGTCCAGGTAGGCTGTGTGGACCACCTTTCCCTCGTCAATGGCCTTGGTGACTGTTTCAAAGAAATCAACCAGGTTTAAGAGGCAGGATCTGCCCTTAACAAAGCCGAACTGGGTAGGATCCAATGTCTGTAGGTCCCCAATATCTTTATTTATGAGGTCCATGATGATCCTTTCCATAGCTTTGCAGACCAAGCTAGTCAGGCTTATGGGGCGATAGTTTTCAGGATCCATTGAGGCACCACCTTTATGGAGAGGGACCACTGTTGCTGTATGCCACTCTTTGGGCACATGTCCTGTAGTAAGGCTGAGATTGAACAGTAGTTTTATGTTTGGGTTTAGCTCTTCTTGGATTTCATGTAGGACGCAGCCCGGGACACCGTATGGTCCCATTGATGCTGTGTTTTTTGCTTTGGAGAGGGCGGCTGTTACCTGAGCATCTGAGATGTCAGGGGGGCAGCACTCTGCTGGGATAGATATTTGCCCTTTTGGTGAGGGGGGGGAGTTTGTGCTGAACCTGTCGGCTAGGATGTTGGCAATGTCTGTGGGTTCAGTGTATTTTTTGTCATTTTGGACTAATTCTGAGCATATCTGGGAATTACCACCCAGGTTCCTAACATAACTAAAGAAAGCCTTGTTATTATCCTTAGTGTCCTGTGCAATTTTTCTCTCGAAGCTGGCCTTACACAATTTTATGAGTGCCCGTAGTTTTTTGCTAATACTGATCAGTGATGCCTTCCCTTTTTGGGATTTTGCTCTATCATTTAGTAGCTTCCTCCTTCTATTGGATAGTTTGTTTATGGCTGGGGTCCACCAGACAGGACGTCTGCCTTTGGAGGATTGGGTCTTGATTTTATTTGGGATCACATGATCCATGCATTCCTGAAGGTGTTCATAGAATGCGTTTATAAAGGATTCTGTGGTCTGGGCCGTATTTTCCACAGGCCCGGGGGCTTTGAAGGATTCCACTTCAGTTTTGAGGAGTGTGAAATTTGCTTTAGAGAAGTTTTTCACTGTGGTTTTCTGGGCAGGGGGTGGGGTCGGGATGTGAATATCCAGTGAGATTAGTTTATGGTCTGATCTTACCAGTGAGGGATACACTTCTGGTCTGGAGCTTAGAGTCCCCATGTTGGTGATGATCAGGTCCAGTATGTTTACCCCTGTTGTGGGAGTGGTAACAAGTTGTTCCATAGCATTTGAGTTTATAAATTCTAGGAACCTTTGGGCTAGGGTGTTGGAGCTAGAGTATTGCTCCCAGTCTATGTTTGGGTAGTTGAAGTCGCCCAATATAATGGTGTTTGGAGAGACCTTCATATGTTCCAGTGTTCTCAGAAAGGCTGAGTGGGGTTCCTGGGTTTGGGAGAGTGGTCTGTAGCAGGCTATAAACTGGAAGGCAGTTTTACCCACTGTTAGTTGCACATGGATAGTCTCTGATGCTTCGTGCTTTGCCATCAACCTGGAGGTGTGAGTATCTTTGATGAATATCGATACTCCCCCTCCTTTTGTGGTTCGGTCCAAGTTTTGGGGCCGAAAAGCATGGTATGAGGTATAACCTGGTAGTGCTGGGGTGCTCTCGGGAGCCCTGAACCAGGTTTCTGTTACTGCACAGATATCAATGTTCTCCATACTAAGGAGAGTTTCGAGTGAGTGCGTCACATTCTTATCCCAGGCTGCTATTCGATATCACATTCTTATCTCAGGCTGCTATTTGATAACACATTCTTATCCCAGGTTGCTATTTGATATCACATTCTTATCCCAGGCTGCTATTTGATATCATATTCTTATCCCTGGCTGCTATTTGTTATCACATTCTTATCCCAGGCTGCCATTTGATATCACATTCTTATCCCAGGCTGCTATTTGATATCACATTCTTATCCCAGGCTGCTATTTGATATCACATTCTTATCCCCGGCTGCTATTTGATATCACATTCTTATCCCAGGCTGCTATTTGATATCACATTCTTATCCCAGGTTGCTATTTGATATCACATTCTTATCCCAGGCTGCTATTTGATATCACATTCTTATCCCTGGCTGCTATTTGTTATCACATTCTTATCCCAGGCTGCCATTTGATATCACATTCTTATCCCAGGCTGCTATTTGATATCACATTCTTATCCCATACTGCTATTTGATATCACATTCTTGTCCCAGGCTGCTCTTTTCTTGGTGCTTCCGTTCATAAATGCTGAGGGAAGGTGGCCTAATGGTTAAGGTGTTTGCCTTACAAACACAAGGTGGAGGGTTTGAGTCTCACAAAGGATAGTTGGCTAGGCTTACAATGGCTAGCAAGGGCAGTTAGCTTAGTATGAACCTATAAACCTTTTGCACCTTTATCAAGACCAAATGGCATTTTTATATCATCTAAGAAAGCTTTAACCCTTTGTAGTTGTTCTGACAGATTCTCACCTGATGAACTATGCACTTTTAAAGTACACACAAAAAGTAGATGGGATGTCTTTAAACAAGACTGGCTTCTGGGAGTTGAGCTGTAACCATAACCTAATCTAAGTAAACAGACTAATGGGTTAAGGGCAAGACAAAACGCAGCAGTGACAAAGGAATTTTTATCTTTGGGGTAATAATTTGCCCTTTGTCATAGCTTAGCTGCAAAGTGGTCTGCCAATATTTCATAGTTGCTGTAATGTAATTGATCCGTATAAAGTGTATCTTATACATTCTGTAAGCTTTTCTTTGACCATGAATGTGGGAAGCCATTGAGTGCTTTTTTGTAATCTATCCATACCATACTTAGATTAATTTTCTTTTTACAGTTATCTGTTATGGCTTCACTTAACAAGAGATGATCCTTGTTCTCTATGATTTTCTTATATTATCCTTTTCTTCTGTTGATATAATTATTTTCTCTACATGATTATAAATTATGTCTACATCAGTCCCAGTATACCATTTGCATATTTTCAGAAGTGAAGTTATTGGTCTATAGTTCATAGAATTGTTTGCAGGTTCACTCTTAAAGAGTATAATTTTTCCTGTTGTCAACAAAGTTTGTGTCTATTCAGGATGTACATATAAATAATTCCTACTCAGATTTAAATCTTTGTGTAAAAATCCTAATACCTTTCTCCAGAAGTTACATACTGTATCTGGGCCTGTGGAGATTTTGTAATTTTGTTTTAATTTTTCTGACTGTTACTTCATTCAATTTCATGTCCTCTACATTAGAGCTCTTTACAATGTCTTTTAATTCTTCCATAAAGCATCTTTCGAATATTCAATAAGGTCTTCATATATACTTCTCCAAAAGATACCTAGTTCTTCATCTTTTGGTTGTGCATTCATTCCTTTTTGCTTTGTTTCCCAAATCTCTAAAAAAACGTGTTTAGTTCATCAATGAATTGCTTATTTTCCATTTATGGTTTATATTTATCTGTATACCATCTATATTTTTCTCCATGTGATGATATTTTTAACTTATTATTACAAATATTGTATGATAAATGCTGGTCTGTGATACTGTGTGCTGCTTTTATCACATCTATCCTTTGATGATTTTCGATGAACTGCCCCCTTTTATACATTTTCTCTGTTGAATGTTTCTATGGTGCCTTTCTGTTTGCTCTCTTCTTCTCCTTTTATTAGATATTTTTGTGTAACACTTTATCTTTACTAGTTTAGCTGCACTTATTCAATTCTGTTATATCACATGAATTTCTCTTTACAGTCATGATCACTGTGTTCATTTGCTTTTATGGATCTTCTGTTATTTGGGTCTTATTTACTTTCTATAATCCCTTTCGTTCGGCTGTCTTAATATGTCTATCCATATCTAGTTACTCACGCAGGTTTTCCTTTTGATCACTTTCTGTTGAACTACAATCTTCTTTGTTCTCTTTTCCTTTAAGTGTTTTACAGGAAGTTCCAGAAAATCAACCTGTGGCATTTCCTTTTCAGATGCATCCTGCTTCATATGCTGTCCCTCCAAATGTGGACTGATCGGCCCACCATGCCACAGCATTACCTGTGTCAAAGTTGCCACTGTTTCCTGCATCTCCTCTCGCTGTGCAACTTGAACTGGACTTTCATGTGAGGCTCCAAA
The DNA here is from genome assembly GCF_019279795.1 of Protopterus annectens. Classification (NCBI taxonomy): domain Eukaryota; kingdom Metazoa; phylum Chordata; order Ceratodontiformes; family Protopteridae; genus Protopterus; species Protopterus annectens. The sequence goes on along the minus strand of NC_056749.1, from coordinate 818,824,169 downwards.
ACATCACGCTCTGGAAATCTCTTCAAATGCACCACGACTCAGCCACTACTCCTCTGTCTGGGAACCCCCTGGTCTATTGTGCTGTGATATCACCTTTGTTTGAGCTTCCATTCACTTTGCAGATGGTCTTTCACTTTAATTTCTATTTATTTAATATATATCTGTATCACTAATCATCCTATTTTTATATTCCCCTTTGTGATCATTTTCTTTCTATTGTGAAATCTGCCATATTTACATACTGCTGCCTTTATTTCTCCAATTATTTTTGGAGTCACTTTCTTACTGACTAGTTGGGATTGCTTCTTTGCATAAATATCACATCATATCAGATTTATTTTTCTTTCCCATGTCCACATTTCTTTTTCTACTTTCCAAACATCTCTGATTTTGATCTTTATCTTTTTAGTTCTTCTGCCCTCTCTCTTTTTCCTAGGAAGCCCGATGTTCATCATCTATATAACAGTTTTATTATTGCATTTCTCTTTTCGTTCACTGCCCAAAAGTAGCTGGAGATTGCATACCTCTACATTGCATTTGAGTCTCAGGTTGAGAGACTGGGGCGCTTCTTGTAAAAATGTATTTTATTTGGCATGTAATTTTGCTGACTGTAAACCATTGAAGAATGATAATTTGTTCTGAAATTTTCATTCCAGGCCATTTATGTTACCGTTAGGTGGCTAACTAAACCAGAGGCATTCCTAGCCTGGGGTAAAGGGTGCTACTGCCTAGGTGCACAGTATTAGGGGAAATGATCAGCAGGTGCCAATGGTGCAGGAATGCAATACTAGCTTTCAGGGATTTTTAACGGTCACAGTTATAGCAAACAGTTTCCTACAGTTTCAGAACAGGACAGATTTCTCATTACTTTTCTTTCATTTTTTTTTTCTCCTCAGGTTAGAGTTGAAGGGGTACTTATTCAAGGAAATGCACAGATGAAGAGCACCTTTCTATGGTTCTGGACTAAACAATACATCCATAGTGGTCTGATATTCTAAGATTTGGCATTTAACAATTTAAGGATATGTTTACTTGCACATGCAGACATGAGTCCTCATAATTCACTCTCACATGATTGTTCTAAATGTAGGCTTCACCGCATTAAATACATACTTTAATATGTGAACTTATTTTACAGTTCATAATTTCATATTTTTATCCTTCGTGGAATTAAGATTTCCTAACTTTTCCTCTTAATCAGAACCAGACTTTTTTCTTTTGCAGTATTTCTTATACTTGACTCAGCACAGAGCTCCGATAAGAAGCTATGTGAAATAAGGAATTCAGTGCTCTTATTGCTAATATGCCATATGTACAAACTTTCTTAACAAACCTGACCAGCAACCTGAGCTCTCTAGAGATAATATGCACCGCAGGTATGATTTTCTTTTGGAATGAGTAAAAAAGCCAAGAACAATCACTGACTTTTGATTATTACAAGCATCATGTCTTTCCCCAGGGGGCTTATAAAGCTTGCCATCTCACCTTTGTGCCAGCAGCTGGGTGCTGCCCATTTTCTTTAAAATATCCTACCTTTTCTGGAACTGAGCCAATGCTGACAAATTTAATTCAGACTTTCTCATCATTTACAAGTACCTTTTCTTTGGTAGTGATGGGATATTAGTAAGCCAGCTGAAACATACTCCCATATAATTTAAGATCTCTGCAAAACAAATGCACTTTGGAATGAAGAGAAATCATGAGGGTACATGCCTTTATGACATGAAACTGTGAATGAAGGTGATTCATTATGAGTCACATAAAAAAAATCTTTATCTTCCTCTGGGGTTAAAGGATATGTTATTTTTTGTATTCTCTTTTTCCCTCTGTTGGGAGGGTGGCCTAATGGTTAAGGTGTTTGCCTTACAAACACAAGGTGCAGGGTTTGAATCTCACAAGGGATAATTGGCTAGGCTTAAAATGGTTCGCAAGGGCAGTTAGCCTAGTACTAACCTATGAACCTATGAACCTATGAATCAGTACCAGTAAACACCATCGATAATGTCTGGGATGGACGTATGAGCTGATCTGGAGTAGAGACCCACACTGTTCATTGGTATAAGCTGGCTATTTCTAGGATGCTACTGAAACATTCCTGAGCAAAGAGTTTGTATTTGAAGGCAGATATAGAAAATGTTGGACTACTACCTGAAAGGTGTGAAATGGAGACAGCCATTGTGATTTTGTTTACTTTCCATGTGTCCACTATAATGGACTCTGTGTCAAACAATTGACTTCCAGTGCTGCTTTGGATGGCTGTAATGCAGTCCCAGTGAAGGTGCTGATTTGGATTAAAGACAGGATTACCTCCATGCTTGGGTGTTTTGCCTACCATATTTTCAAGCCATAATGGGAACTGCGATGGTGTTATCATATTTGTTGAAGACCATATCACCTTTAGACAGATTCCTAGAACCCACAAACTGAACTCACTGAAATCCAACATATTTTGTATAAGACAAACTATCAGCTTGTAGCCTGATAAAGGATACCATCCATGTCCTTAATGACCTACAGTGTCCTTAATGACCTCCCATGTCATTTAATGACCTCCCATGTCCTTTAATGACCATATACAATTCCCAAATGCACTTGATGGACTAGTTATTGCTACAATGCCTTTATAACAGAATATTTCAACTACTCCTTCAATACATTGGAGCATCCATAAGTTTGAATTTAGGTATTGCCAGAGTTTCATAGATGTAATAAATAAAAATGTTCCTGGACCGGATAGTTAAACCAAACAGGGCATATAATATTTTGACTCGATCCTAATCAATAGAATCCCTGTATATACCATGCTTGTATTTCTTCATCCCTGGTTAAATCTGACCATAAGCTATTAAGCTTCTCTTTCAAAATCTCCAAAACCTTTGTAGTCAATAATTCTGAGGTCATGGATTCCAAACAAACAAATCTTTCCCACGTTCACTAATGAGGTATACCAATTCACTTGTGGCTTCAGCAGACTCAGCACAAACATAGCTGCTACTAATACAAAGGAATTGTATTACTACATTCATAACTGCCTGAGCCTGACCATCCCTTTGTGAGTCACATACAATGGGAAGTTTAAGAACAAACCACCCATGGTGGTTCACCAGCTCAAATAACCTCTGTAAAATGGGGACAAGTAAAAAGTCTTAAATGACACAACAAATTTAAAATTCCTCATATTAAAGATAATATCAAGAGTATCAGTGAGAAATTAAGAGCTAGAATTAGGATTAGTAAGAAAAATCTTGAACTTAAATTAGTGTCTAATACTAAGGATGATTATAAGTCCTTTAGCTGCTTTAGGAAACTAAGAAATAATACCTTATAGCGTTCTGCAAACTTATCCAAAATGACACTACTGACCCAGCTACAGCAGACAAACATGTTAGTAGACAAATTCAGTGCAAACTTTATCCCTGAAACTACTAATTTAATTCTTAATTCTATAAATTCCTGAATCCCTCTTGCTTCCTAATTTCATAAAGGAATGTGCAATAAAAGTACTGACTGACACCAAAATTACTACTTCCGTAAGACCCGATGTTTTACTTTGGTGCCAAACATGCCCTTGTCGTACCCTTCCTTAAAGCATTTAACATGAGCTTAGCTACAAGATTGTCCCTAAAGTATAGTGAATTGCAGTGATTGTATCTCCTATACAAAAACAGCCCTACTATGGATCCAGGAAACTATAGACATATTATCTGGATCGCTCTGATTTCTAAAGCCATGGAACACAAAACCTTATCAGGCTAGGCCCACATTAGTTTGTCTTTATCAAAGGGAAATCCTGTCTACTCAGTTTAGTTAGTTGACCTAGTCATTCTGTTCACACAGCTTAGTTAGATCTGTTCAAAGAATAGTTAAGGTGCAGGCACCTTATAGGAATGAAAGAAAGAAACTAGTGCTGTGCTCCAGGGCTTGGAACTGGGACCCATCTTTTTTGGAATCTATTTCACCAGTCTCCAAACTGGGAATCAAAATATTTGCATAACTATGTTTGTAGGTCAGTGCAAACTGGATCTCATTTTCAAATCTCCCTCTGATACCCATTCATTGCAGCTAGAACTAATGCTTATAAACAAGTGGTGCATGTAAAAATGTTGAAATTAAATATAGAGATGAGTAGCATTTTCACATTTGATAAACAACTTTCCCTCGATCTACAGAGTAGCCAGTGTCCAGCTCCAAAAAGATAATGTAATTAGGGTTCTTGGAATATGAGCTGATAATTCCCACTCCTTCAACCACCATGCATCTACAGTAATTAGAAAGATCCTTTTACTTGACACAACTAATATCTAAATGCATATCATCCAGGTTAAAAAAAAAGTTGTCATCCCTCTGTATGTAGCCCTGATTACATTAATTATTGAATAGAATGTCCCCTTTTAGTATTTACCTTGCCAGACATACTATGCAATTGGAAAGTGAAAAACTCCCAGCAAAGAAGATTATTTTGTTGTAGTCTGTACAACACCATAAACTACTCAAAAGTGTAATTGCTTTATTCAGATTCTTATAGTTTCCAGTGGCATGAGCTTTGCCTGACATTGCATGTGATAAGATGCCCTATTCTCCTTGTTGTCCTGTGCTTTTGCAAGTCAGTTAACTCCACCAATACCAGAACTAGGAACTTAAATTTCCACAAACACATAAAGACAAATTTATGACACAAAACCCACCTCCACCTCTAGAACAGACTGAAATACAGAGCGAAAAAACCAAAATGAGAAACAGTCCACCAAAATGTAATACACAGACCAAATAGCTGTTTCTCTGTGGTGGATTCAAAGTGCAAAACACAAAAGTAGAATGCAAATGAATAAGTAATTCTCCTTTATTTAATTTGGTTGAGCGCTTTCATCTAAACAAATGTAGATTTCATCAGTTCTGATGATATCTACATTTGTTTAGATGAAAGCGCTCAACCAAATTAAATAAAGGAGAATTACTTATTCATTTGCATTCTACTTTTGTGTTTTGCACTTTGAATCCACCACAGAGAAACAGCTATTTGGTCTGTGTATTACATGAAATACAGAGCGGCAAGGCCCAGCAAGGCCCGGTTACAATATACTGCTTATACACCACAAGAAGAGGAAATATTAAAGGTGAAACTGATTCTCTATTATATTTAGACAATATAACATAGATCAAGTACAGAAAAAGGAGGACTTACATAAAGAATAAACTTAATGCAGAATAAATGGCTGTTATAATAGTCAAATAGCCCTTCCACAACTTTATGTAACCCATAAAATACTATATAACCCATTTATCTACCTTCTATTTTCTCAGTACTTCATCATTATCTCCCAAATCACCCTGTGTGTTCTCAAGCCGAAAACCTGCTTGAAATCTATAAACCAAAATAGCTTTGCAAGAGCCACTATTGTTCGGTCACACCTGCTATCTACCCTCCTCTATGCCTCCCCCCCTTCACTAACCTGAACCAAGGCACCCTTACCAAACTTGTTTGTTGTTACAACCATATTGCTAGGTTTGCTACAGGTGCTACCTCTAGGACCCACCATTGTATCAACCAACCTCAACTAAGATGGCTGGAGTGGCCCAGTCTTTTCCAATGCAACCAACTTATAATAACCAACAAAATACTATATCAACCCCAAAAAACACCAGCACTAAATAAGATCATCAAACCATACAGCAACCTGAGGTCACTACGCTCTGCTGACAAACTGCTGGTACAAACAACTAAGAGCATAAATGTGGCTGGGGACTCTCTATTCACCAGCTCATTAGGCAAAACTTGGAATATGCTACCTGCCGAACTTACTCACCAATCCTTCTTAACCCAGTTCAAAAAAAGCCTCAAACTACACTTCCAACAGCAATGGCAGTGTCCCTGCTTAAACCCCGACTAATCACCATCCGCTGTTCCTGCAAACTCTCCCTAAACACTTCAATAATATACTCTAATAAGTGAATGAAATCTTGAAAGGACTTAGCCCATAACTGCATGTATTATTGTCTGAAATGGAAACCGCATGATTTTGATGTTGTCTACTATGTTTTATCTAAGTTTGTAACCCTACTGAAAACTGCATATTATACTTATCGCTAATTGTATCTATTGATCCTAATGCATTTGTACTCTGCTTTCTGGAGCTTTTCTCCACGGGCCTCCACTGAAAATGGACATATATCCAGTCGGACTTTCCTGGTAAACAAATGTAAAATTAAATAAATAAAAGGTATGGGGCAAAGTTTATACACACCCTGCATATCCAAATTATGCAACTATATCCCAAATTAAATAACTATATTTAGCCTCCATGTATTTAAGTCCTCTCTCAAATAATTTATCCCTAACTCATGGCTATGCCCATGCACCTCACCTGTATGATCTATATTAACATATATGTTACATTGTTACTAACCTAACCTCTCATCATACAATCTATGTATACCTTTCAATGCCTGACGTCTCCCAACTCTAAGGGTGGGCTTGTATCTTTTATTTTTATTTCCTAGCATAGCAGACTATATTTCTAATACTTTTGTATATACATACTGTCATATTTAATCATCATTTTTTAATTTACTTTTATTTTTACAGCACTGGTGTCTCCTCATGCTTTATTGCATCCTATGTATTCCACTACGAAACTATGTGCATATATACTTTTCTAAATTAATTTGTACTAGTGTTTTATTTGATATTATTTAACTTGCTGGAGCTTTTCTCCCAGGGCCTCCACTGAAAATGGGTATTTATTATGCATCGGTACTGGCAGCTGCACTGTATTCCCCCATGACTTCCATGCTATTCTTACCTTTTTTCTCTCTTCCCCTACCACAGTGTTTAAATTAGGTTGCATGTGAACTTATTTTAACTCCCCCCTCCCCATTTTGTTAGTTACACCCCCTCCTTGTTAAATGTCTATCTAGTCAAGTATCTCCCTAGTCTAAATTCTCCTGATTTATGCCTGCTTCTTTTGACTTTTGCATTTCTCCTAATTTCTGCCTGTTCCTTTTGAATGTAGGACTCGCTCATATTTTACTTACCTATCCTACTGTTCCCAGGTTTCTGATTGCTTTTGTAGACTTTTTTATTGCTTTGTCTGGATACTGTGCCCTTCCTCTCTCCTCCCTTCCATCTATGTTCTTTACCCTTTAATAACGTCCAGTTTATCTACTTTCTGTGGTTCCCACCACTGGTTATTCTTTCCCTAGCCTGCTCTTCTTCTCTGCCCTATCCTGGTGTGCTGTTATACCTTCCTATACCTCAGATTTTCTCCCTCTGCTTTAAATCCATACTCTTCTTCCTCTCTGTATCCTGACTCACCTCCATAGCTCACTGATTGTTTTCTTAGGGAATCTTGTCATTTCTTGTAGTCACTCACTCTGGGTGTCGACCTGCTCCGTTTGCCCTCCTCCCACCCAGCCCCCATATAATTTCTTTTATACCTAACCACTTGTCACCTCCTCCCCTTCCAGTTCTTCCCAACATTGCACCTCACTTCCTGTCTCTATCAGAAAATCCCTCCCACCTCCCCTCTCCTATTACAACTCCAATCAGATACCCCTACACATATCACCCTTGTATACATCCCACCTTTTCTTAAACTAATTAACATGCACTGCACACACCCAACCCAACTACTAAAAGCATCCATCTATACACTAATAGTCTTCAACCTACTCCTTCTTTCCAATCTGTCCTCCTATCACACACAATTTGATAACCATACCCCATTCCAATGGCAAACAGAAACCACAGCTAATCTAATTAAACTAAAAAACTTCCCTATTTCACCATCCGACCTTACCACACCCCAACCTTTCCCTTACGCATATGACAAACCAACCATAAAAACTAACCCTCTCTCTTCACAAAAACAAACTAAAATAATTCACAAATTTACCAAACTTTATCTACACCTACTCCAAAAACTCATTTGCAGTGGAGATGTCCACCCCAATCCAGGACCCAAAACACCAGTCAACCCTAACTCATATCAGCTAAATCCCCTATACCACAGACCATCCTTAACTCCCTGATTCCTAAACATTAATGCTAGAAGCATACTTAAGAAAATCCAGGACCTACATGCCCTATTGGCACTAATCAAACCAGATATTGTTGTGTTAACTGAAACATGCTCAAACCAAAACATCCTGACAATGAGATTACCACCCCTGGCTACAATATTATCTGCAAAGACAGAGTAGAGAAAAAGGGAGGTGGTGTTGCAATAATATTCCAAAACCACCTCACCATAGAGCAACTAGATTACAACACCCAAGATGTCAAAGATGTGGAACTAATCCTTGCCAGATTAAAAATAAACTCCAATAAACACATAGTTATTTCAGGTGGCTACATCCTACCAGGCAATAATATCACTCAAATGGAAAACCTGCTTAATTGGATATCCAACTCCATTCCACATGAAACCATACTATTAGGAGACTTTAATATTGACTGACTCAACTGCTCCAGCTATGATCCCATGGCCTTTATAAACCTCCACAGGTTTACCCAAACTATAACCACCCCCACTAGACATGAGAAAACATCCAATCACCAGTCCACCTTCGACTGGATCCTGGTATCTGACCCCAATCTTACACAGCAATCTGGCTGTCTTCCAGATACCCTAAGTGACCATCATCCTACCTACCTAATTAGGAGCAAATCCCAAACCATCAGCCAACCTATCTTCATAGTAGTTCATAACAAAAACACCTTCATACCTACTGACTTCATCAATGCACTAAAAACTGCAACTGGACTCCCCTAAAGCAATTATCTCTAGACAAAGCAGTTGAATACTTCATCACAACCTTCCTAAAAATCCTGGACCAATATGCACCCTCCTGAACCATTAGAATAAAAACAAATTATGCTGTATGGCTAACAAATCCCACTAAAACTATAATAAAAGAAAGGGACAACACCTGGTCTCAATATAAAGAAAAAACAAAACCACTACCTTAAGACAAAATGACCTACAGCTTCGGAACAAAGCCAAAAAACATATCAAACTAGAGAAATCTAACTACTATCAAAACCTACAAGAAAAATATGCTCATAACCCCAAAAAATTCTGGAACACAATAAATTGTATACTGCACCCAGGAAAGTCCACTACACCAACGCCTGTGCTACCAAGTAATCATGAAAACATACCCATACAATTTAATAAATTCTTCACTGAAACAGTCCAGACCCTTGCCAATGCTCAAAATAATAGTACTACCCACTCCACACCAATAACCACCACAACCCACTCCAATACACAAAACAATGCCCCCAGTTTTCAACGTCACCCAGTGTCCACCAAGGCAATTTGTAAACTCCTTAAGAAACTTAAGCCAACCTCCGGCTGATCTGGCTGATAAGCTACCAGCAGACGTCCTTCAAATACCAGCTGAAGCTATAGTCTATCCAGTCTCCATTCGCATTAATACATCTCTGTCAGAATGCAAAGTACCAGCCTCTTGGAAAACCTCCTATATCATCCCACTGCACAAAGGAGGTAACTCCTTAGAACTTACCAACTATCGCCCTATAGCTATCTTACCACCATTATCTAAAATATTAGAAAGAGTAGTTCATACTCAACTTATGCAATGCCTCCAGAATAACAACCTACTCTCCATATCCCAACATGGCTTTAGACCTTCCCACAGCACCACAACAGCATTATTATCATTTACCAACATAGCTAACCACCACAGAAACAAGAGTCTATTTACATCTTCCATATTCTTAGACTTATCAAATGCCTGTGACATGGTAAACCACAGCATGCTTCTTGCAACTCTATCTACCCTAAATATAAGTCCCTCATCTGTATCATGGTTTAACAGCTATTTGTCAGATCGACAGCAAGCTGTCCTATGGCAAGACCAATTGTCCCCCCTGCTACCAGTAACTATAGGAGTCCCTCAAGGGTCTATACTCGGCCCTCTGTTGCTTTGCCTATTAACTAACCAGATATCTTCATCCTTACCAACTGCCTCAGTAGTACAATATGCTGACGACACTACCCTTATATGTGCTGCCCCCACCCTAAGTGAACTATAAACCCTAAACCAAAACACCTTCACCCTAGCCAAAATCTGGTTCACTAACATCAAACTTCTTCTTAACCCCCAAAAAAAAACTAATTCTCTTTGGCCCAGGTAGATCTCCTCCCCTGAGCAACAACTTCATCATCAACTCCAAAGAAAACAATCAAATTAGTCCAACCACACACGCTATACTGCTAGGCATAGGGATAGACAATAAGCTGAAATTCAACATCCACATAGCACAAACCATCAAGAACGTTAATAAAAAGCTAGGCCTCCTCTACAGGAACAAACAGTTTATGACTAAACATACCAAAGTCACCAACGCTAGGATGCATCTCCTATCCACCCTCCTCTACGCCTCTCCCATCTTGATCAATCTACGCCAAACCGAACTAAATAAAATGGAATCTTGCTATAATGAGATTGCCAAGTTTGCGTCTGATGCTTCTTACAGGTCCCACCACTGTCTATCCCTAAAACAGCTTAACTGGCTTGAGTTGCCTCATATACTCATTCTCAATCAAGTCTCAATAGCTCACAAGCTCTATTACCTCCCAGAGTTAACCCCAACACTTCAGCATTTAATACAGCTCCACATTTCCACTAGAGCCCTACAATCTAACAGCCAGAACCTAATAATTGTCATCCAACATAAAAATAACACTGGTAAATCACTCTTTTCCAGCACCATTGCCAAAACCTGGAACACACTACCAATCCATATAACTTCTAACACCTCCTTCAATCATTTCAAAAAACTCTTTAAACCCCACTACTTAACCTGCTAGACAGGGGTCCAGGGAAGTAAATAGTGTGTGAAGAAATAGCCAGGGAATTGTTATGGCTAGGCTTGTATAGACCCTAAGACTGATAGCCTAGTACCAACCTATGAACCTATGAACCTATGAACAGGCTATGCTCATGTTACACTCCAGGTTAAATCTAATTGTATCACATGTTCAGATAAGTATAAACAGATTTGCCCTAAAAAGCTTGTAAACCCAGATACTGGTAAAAAAAAAAATTATATTTTTTAAGTTTTTGTCTGTGTACCTCAATAATTGTCTACTGTACTGACTAACTAAAACTGTTCTAACCTATTATGAATTAAAATCAATTGTATGTTCTATATTTTGTTCTCTCATGTACTGCATTCTATTGTACTGTGGAGCTTTTCTCTCCGGGCCTCTGCTGAAAATGGACCTGTGTCCAGTTGGACTTTCCCAGTAAACAAATATAAATAAATAAATAAATAAAATTACCCAGACAGACTTTCCCTGAAAACAAATGTCAATAAATAAATAAATTAATAATAAAATAGACAATGGTTAAAGTAATTGGCAGGACCTGTGCTATAGTTTAATCTTGCAGTTTGTAACTTCTGACTCTGGGTTGAGCCCATTGTATAAAAGCTTGTCATTTAGGGTAATTGTTTTGAAATATGTTATTGGCAAACCACCAGAAGAACTAGTGCACTATCCATGAGGTGTGCATGATTGTACATTGAAAATTGTGTCAATAAAGTCAATTTCAGCATCAAAAATTTGATGAAATGAAACTGCATTCAGGATTTAAACCGAACAAGTACTTGGTGTGGCAAACTGCATGTGCTGTATTCCTTCCATAAGTGCATTCAATAGATTTAGAAGGGGAAAATAAAACCTTACTTTTTCTAATGTTAGGAACAAAGATCTTCGTTTTGATTTGATAACGTTTCCAATGAGAAGAAAGATAATAGTAACCAGTTTGGGGTGCTATACAGTTAAATTTCTCTAGTTAAGTACAGCGTGACCAGCTGCACCCACATAACAAGAACTTAAGTTGGGTTAGTGTTCTAGTGATTTGTATAGATAAATGTATAATGCTGACTGCATCATCTCATTGCAGGTGTAAGGCATGACTTAATTATTATAAGGAGGTAAAAGGCAGCCAAGAAAAATCCATCCAGAAAAAATAGAAACAGAATGTAAATCGATATTCACTGTTACTTTGTTCATCATCGAAGATGATAGGTATCAACTCTGCTGATAGGGGGATATGGCACAGACAATTTACAGGTACCACGCACATATAACATCGACATTCTTAAGCAAAGGTGAAGGGTGTGCAGTTCTAACATATTTTCAGAAGTTGAAAGATGGATTTCCAAAATTGTATATGAATGGTTTATGAGCAGGTACATTCAGAGATGGCAGTATAAATGATTGTTAAAGGAACAAGATATAATTGTCCTTTAAGTAGAATCAAAGGTATCCCCTGCACTTATCCAGATACAAACTTCACACGCGCACACACACACACATGCACACACACACACACACTCACACACACACACACACACACACACACACACACACACACACACACACACACACACACACACACACACACACTACAACTCAGAGTCACTGTATATATATAATCGTTAACTGAATGTGCAATAACACCATTGTACTGGGTCTCAGCACTGTTATCAAGAAGCTGCTGCAGATGCAGGTTATGCTTACTTAACTACACGCGCGCACACACACACACACACACACACACACACACACACGCACACACACACACACACACGCACACACACACACACACACACACACACACACACACACACACTACAACTCTGAGTCACTGTATATATAGAATCTTTAACTGAATGTGCAATAACACCATTGTACTGGGTCTCAGCACTGTTATCAAGAAGCTGCTGCAGGTGCAGGTTATGCTTATTAACTGAATAGTGAAGATGATGACATGCTAATCAAAGGGGATATTATAGCAATAACCCACACCTGGGTGTGGGTAATGTGGGATTTACCCACGGTTGGCGTGGTTTGGTATAAAGGGCGAAGCCCGAGGGACCAAACAAAGACAACCATGGGTAAATCCCGCATTACCCACACCCAGAAGTGGGTTATTGCTATTATACTATGACATTATTTAAGAAAAGAAGTAATTACTTTTCTTAAATAATGGCATTGTATAATGCCTCTTTGCTGCCCTTCCGCAGCTGGCTGGTATCCGCGGCAGTTCTGATGTACTGCGCATGCCTACGCAGTACATCAGAGCTGTGGCCAAAAGCAACGGAGAAAGCAAGATCTCCGTTGCTTTTTACACACTGTGTCGCTATGTTAAAGGAGTTTAACATAGCGAGACAGCTTTAGAAAAAGCAACGGAGATCTCTGTTGCTTTTTGTAAACCTGTGTTGCTATGTTAAACTCTTTTAACATAGCGACACAGTGTTTTAAAAGAGACTTATACTAATGGAAAAAGTCCGGGCGACTGGACCTTTTTCCATTAGAATAAGTCGATTTACAACGTGCACGCTGGCCAATCAGCGTGCACATTTTGGAATATTAATGGGGGGTCATGGTATAATAAAGAATTATTTCACAGCATCCCACAGCTGGAAATTGCTATGCCAAAATGCCCATTACAGACATGCATGTAGACAGTTTATGTCTTTATTTCACTTTAATAACCTTGTAAAGGAACTCATACAAAGACAGTTTTCAGCCACAACCCAGACCAAGAGCCAGTAGTAGCTGTCCACAGCACTTAGAAAACAGGTTTCCTTCCTTGTTACATTTGCATTCAGTTTACATTATAACCATGTCAGCAGTAGACTAGCTACCTTAGCTGTGCTTTTCTATGAATGCTATTAGCATTATATACAGCACTGGTGATTTACATGCTAACACTAATTACTTAGTGGCGAATATGTATCACAATAGCTGCAATTTACTGAATAAACTGTTTTTAGTAGAGTAGTTTAGGCACTAGTTCTCTAGATCTAAAATCATTCTCTCTAACGATCGCACTTCTATTTGCTAGTTAGGTGTCCTTTCAACAGTTTTCAAGAAAGCATAAATTTCCTAGCTTTTTGTATTTTGTCTGGCAAGAAAATTCCATGTTACATGGATACTTTGGCAGGAGGCTCTTTCAGCATCTTTGAAAGTCAAATAGCACTAATAAAACCAAAACTAAGGAATTAAGATATAAGGTGTTTTTATTTTAAATTTAGGGTGTATTTTCTTCTTATAACAAGGGCTTCTGGCTAGTAATGTGGTTTTAAAGGTAGAATGTTAAAGTATTTTTCAAAATATGTGCTCATACCTCAGCTGGTGACAATCTGATTTTCTGTACAGTTTCATGGTGGTGTTCCCACTTATAAGATAAATTAATACATCTGCATGATTTATTCTTAGACGTTTGAGGAGTAGTGCCATTTTTCCTGGTGGTAAACTATACTCAAGATATTGAATGAGGACATTTTCGATGATGTCGATGTTTGAGCTTCAGTAAGTGAGTGGGTGATTGTGTGGGATGGTTTTAGTTGTAGAGAACTTTAGTAAATGGTTATTGTGAATGTCTGCCAAAGGAGAGCTTGTTATCCAAAATAATCCCTTGATGTGCTTGTAATTCAGTTAAGGTTATTAGTGTTCTTCTGGCTCTTAATAGGGACAACGCTTGTGCAAGTCTCTTCTGAGTTTCTAATATCATGGCAACAGGCATTGTGATATTAACATATCGATTATTAAAATTCTGCCAGTTCCACATGTGGGACAAATCCTTTTGTAACTGTTTATTTAATGTATTAAGGAGCTAGCTTAAGCCTTCTTATAAACAAAATATCATCTGCATGTTGTGTGCACTTGACATTAGGGAGATAAGATATGTGACTGATAAAAAAGAAATAAATAGCACACGTCCTGGCACTGAGCCCTAAGGATCTACTTTTGTTGTACACGCTGTCTCTGAGATAGCACTGCTAAGGTGTACTTCAAAGCTCCTGGTGTCGAAGCAGTTTTTGGAACCATTGATCCATTTATTGAGTAAATCAAATGTTGCCCACCTGTTGAAATAGTAGCTGATGAGCTACAATTTCAAAGTCCCATTTGAGATCCAGGAAAGTTTACCTGTGACTAGTCCGTTTTCCATATTGCTACAGATTTGGTTGTTAAAATATATGCTGCTGCTGTACTATAGCTGAGATGGAATCAATGTTGTTAGTCTGTGAGTCATACTTATTACCACATGTTAACATCTGCATCTAGAGTAAACTTTTTATAATTCTGCCTATAGAATGGGAGTGCAGTATGCGACTGTAGTTGGAAAAGCAGATCTGTGGAGGGGAAATAAGAAGGAGTTTTTAAAACTAGGAAAACCTGATTTGGTAGTAAGCACTAGACTGAATGTATGCTACAAAGTGTTATTTAGAATGGTATTACTTTCTCCTAACAATTTTACCTGTAATATGTGGAACTCTAGGTTATAATAATAGAATGTTTTATTTAACACTGCTTGGATATCTTTTTTTGAAGAAGGCTTTAAAAAGAACATGTGGCAAAATGTACTGGTGTAGAGTGTTTTTGCTATAAGTGGGGACAAGTTGTTGAATGTTACTGAAGGGGATTAGGGAAGAATATATTGTCTTTTGGTTCATTACTATTTTAATCAAGTCATGTAATTTGGGGTAACTTCTAGAAATTTTTCATTGATGCTTATTTATCTAATGGCCTGACAGAGCTTTTTTTAGTTCCTTGAATACATTAGTTTGCATTTAATGTAGGTAGAGCATTTTATCTTTATTAGTGTTTGTTTTCCTCTGGTGACAGTGCTTAATTTTTGGAAGTGTTCCCTTTTATTTTGGTTATTAATATTTGTTTTTCTTTCTAGCTACATTTTGTATATGGGTTTAACATGTGTTTAGAGTACTTGCACTTTTACTGAAGACTTGCTATATTTGTAAGGAGACTAGTTTATCCTGTATGGGCATTTGTATATTACAGAATATTGAAGGTGCTGCTGGATCTTGAAAACTGTATACCTGCTAGTGTTACCGCCTTCTCAGATGTCTAAAGTGGGCCATGTGTTGTACATAACAAACAAACTATACCTAAATGCAATGTTAAGGACTAGACGTCTGCTTGTTGGCAAAATAAAACATCATACTTGAGGGTTTCTTTTGCTTTGTATCATATTAAAGTATTCCATGTACAACATTGTTTGATTTATACAACCATGAGAGGAAACCTAGGGAAGTCTTTTGTCTTAAAAATTTGGAATAGCTGCCATTTTTCATGCCCCCCAGGTGCAATTGCCTAAATAGGAACTATCCTGCATACAGTGGGACAGGTGGTAACCGTAATACTTAGACACAGTTTATGATGTTCATCTCCATTTTCCACAAGGATTCACTAGCTTTAGAAATGGTACAGGTTAGTACTGAGTCATTCATGTTATTTTTTCCTTTTAAATTTCTAGTTAATACTAATTAGACACTGTTTACTTACTGTGCGAAGAGGAATTTGCAGGCTTGATAATTTATCAGATATATTTGTGATAACTAAATCTAGGATTGTGCCTTTACCTGACATAAGAGTGGGAGAGATACTTTTTGTCACAGACTATGTTACGTTGTCTCCTACTATATCCCTGTGTATGTTGTTTTGCTACCTGGCTTTTCCAGTCATTGTTTAGGTCCCTGGATATTATTGATTTTGTCTTTTAGTTTTTGGATGGTATAGTGTTTGAGGGGGGCAATGAAGAGTTTTGTATTGCAGGCAAGTATCTA
The DNA here is from genome assembly GCF_019279795.1 of Protopterus annectens. Taxonomy (NCBI): domain Eukaryota; kingdom Metazoa; phylum Chordata; order Ceratodontiformes; family Protopteridae; genus Protopterus; species Protopterus annectens. Next base: position 818,807,539 of record NC_056749.1, on the reverse strand, counting down.
TTAGCATCCATTTGGTCTGCAATCATATTAGGTATTATTACTGGCAATTAGCTTGGGGGTTATGTTCACATCTTTATCAGCTAATGTTATTACATTAATGTTGGCATTTCTGTGAATATCTAATATTTCTGACTAATATACCTGCAAAACACTAGCTATGTACCGATAGTAAAGATTCAGTAAAAGGTATTATTTTTGAAGTTACAAGTGGATACTCATATGTCAGTTGTGTCTTTTTTTACTTACCCAAGGAGAAGGATATATTAAACGGCTTAGGTCCTGTGCCCATGCACATTTTGTGAGTCAACAACAATGAAAGACCTCATTATCAGCTAATTTGCATGTCTCTGAATTACAGTTACTGCTGCAACATGCATATCACTGCCGATCTGCATATCGTGGGAGTTAACTGCTGTGGCCACATTGTGTAGCCATTAGTATCCCCCCGTCACATTGCCACGCACACAAAAACACATTCAAAACATTGACCATTTTGATGCATTTTACTTTCAATGTTTTTACCAGCTTGGAGAAGGCATTATAAGACACGTTTTAGCAGAGGCCTGTGGAGAGAAGCTCCACATATACATTTAGGAGAAAAAAGAATACCTAATTATACAATTAAAATGAATTAAGAATCTTAAAAATCAATATTTAACACCAGGGAGGATTTACATATACAGTTGTACCTATTAAAATGATCTTCTAAAGAAGCTTCAAACTCAAAGGTAAATACTAAGCTATCAGTCTGCAAACTATTACAAGCATAGCCCTTAAACAAAAATAACAATCGAAACATTTTACCGTGTATCTGTGAGGGTAAGATCTTAACCATTATGGCAGCCCTCCAAATCAAGGACATTATTTGATTTTAAAACAACAGAGCAAATAAAGCCTTCCATATGCTTCAAGATGGGCCCTTTGAATAGCTAGTAACTCCTAACCTGATGACCAATGAAAGCTTGCTGGGCTACAAGGCATCATCAGCTGTTTAAATAAGCAGGATCTAGGAAATGAATACAGATAATTATATGAGTTTGGACAAAATAAAAGGTATAGCTGGTCACACACAATGCTAAAATGTATTATTATGAATAGGTAACAATATTTTGTTAATGTGATTCTTGTCCTTGTACACTGTTTAGCAACCATTATGCATTGTAGATGCTTTTGTGGATGACGGTTTAAAAAAATTGGTTGGTATTTTGTCATGGTGTACCGACACATTGTAGAGTATAAGTTAACTTTCAGAATGAAACATGGTGCAGCTGCTATGCAATTTCTGGATCTTAGAATTGCATACCTAGAATCAAAGAAAGAGCTAAGAACTGCAACATTCCACAGGATTCAGCAAGCTCTGCACAGCTTGTAGAAATAGTGCAGGAGCTGCTGGAGGCAATATGGCCGCTGTGCGATCCAGGAATAAGCTCCCGGGATGTGCACGAGGGCTCCTGCACTATTCCTGCATGGACACAGCTCCTGTATGCAAATTACCCCATTTTCAGGCAAAAAAACATGCAAATGAGGTGAATCTGTGATCCAGGAAGCTGGCAGCCGGACATGCAGGACTAGTGTAGTCTGCAGAAATGCACTTGGTTAGTAACAGAGTCTATTTCTGCAAACTGCAAAACGGAGCCATGACAGCTCCAAATAAAGGGTGTATATAATGTGAAAACCATGCCAAAGGCCAAATATATGGCCACTGGCATGAAAAACAGTTGCAAAAAAAAAAAAAAAAAAAAAAACTTTTTTTTTTAGCTGATTTCAGTGTAGGGCAGTGGTGCGCAAATGTGATCGGGCCAAAAATAATAAAAAAAAAAAACTGAAATAAGCATTCTATCCAAAATCACAATTTTGTCATTATACTCAATGGCAGGCAGAAGACAACATGGCCAATAAATAGTGGTTGCTAAGGGGGAAGGCTCAGTGTGGGACTTGTAACTAGGTATTAGCAGGCAATCCTATGCAAATGAGGGGATTGATACTGAATCCCAGATTCCCTGTCATGGCTAGTCTGCACCCAACCTTGTCGGTGCAGGAAGACCATGGTGCAAGCCTAAGAGCTAGCTGACATCATAGAGGGTGTATGTCAGGCATACTGTGAGCTTATTAGAGCCCTGTGGCTCAGGTTTGCCCTTAGCTTAGCAGAGCTAAGCAAGGGGGTATGTCTGAGGCTGCCTAGCACTCTTCACATTGCCTAAACGGGTGTGCACTCTGTGCACCATGTTTTAAAGGAAAAAAAAAAAAGAAGTAAACCAGGAAATAGCAGCTCTGTGCACATCTGAGCACTGTGTTTGTATGGCATGCTGCTGGACTAGGAAGGCAATGAGAAGGGAGAATAGCAGTAGAAAGTTAATCAAGGAGAAGTAGCTTAGCTGGCAGGTGAAGTGTATCAGAATCAGCCAATTACACAGACAGCAGACCAGCCCAGAACACTACTATAAACTATGCAAACCCATTTCCCTCTGTATTTTTCCACATACTCTACATCACCGGTGTATACAAGCGGGGGAATTTTAACAAACAAAAGGAACAAAATGACAGGGGCTGCAGCAGCTATCATAAATCAACATGTGGAAGAGGCTGAGGGTGGTGAGGATGTCAATGCTGATGACCAACCCACAGTGAGGGGAAGGAGAAGAGTGTACAGACCCAGGGTAACCTACTAGGAGCTACATGAGCTGGAGATAGTGGAGCGCTATATGGTGGACAGGGACCTCCTACAGCAAATTGTTGAGCTGTGCTGGCCACAGAACCAACAGAGGGTAACCCAAGGTATGTATAGGCCTTAGAATACTAGCCACATGTACCTTCCAAAGGCCAACTAGGAATATCATGGGGATCTCACAGGCATCAGCATCCAGGGTACTCCATCAATTCCTGGATGCCATGTCAGCACATGCCGGTGAGCACGTACATTTCCACAACACCCGTGAGGCGTTGGCCAGCAATATGCATCTCTTCCACCAAATAGCAGAATACTTTGAGGTAGTGAGTGCTATAGACTGCATGCACATATGCATCAAAGCACCACCTGGTGAGCGGGATAGGGTCTACATTAACAGCAAGGGCTTCCCCTCCATCAACTGCCAGGTTGTGTGCGATGCCCAGGGTATAATAATGAATGTGTGCGCTGGCTGCCCTGAAAGCTATCATGACTCCCACATCTGGCATCTGATGCAGCTGTACCAGAGATGTGCCAGTGGGGGCATCCCTTACAGCCACCTAGTGGGGGATGCTGGTTATGCACTGGAGCTGTGGCTGATGACACCCATCAAAAATGCACACACACCCAAACAAGAACTCCATAATGAGGCACACGCACAGACCAGAATCATAATAGAGCATGTATGTGAGATGTTCGGGTCATGGTTCTCGTGCCTGGACACATCCGGTGGAACATTGCAGTACTCACCAGCTACATGTACCCAAATTGTCATTGTATGTGCCATGCTACACAATATGATCCTGAAGAAACCGCTGCAGCAGGAACAGCATGGGGCAGGGCCACAAAGCCCCCCACCATTGCCAAGGCCTGCACAGGCACAAAGTGACTCAGAAGAACAACCTGAGTCCACCCCAGTAGGCAGAAGGAGGCATGCCCAGTATGCCCAGGCCGTGGCAAAGAGGCAACGCATAGCGCATACACTGACACGGCAGGGACCCAGGTAATGACACCTCTCTCTGACTTGCACATACAGTAAAAGGGAAGCCAAACATGACACTACCTGTGCTTAACCATGTATAGGGAGCGTAATATGTGCACCCGACATAGTCAGACCTCCAGCACCATCCTCAGTACTGGCACAGCCACAAGGTAAGTCACTCTTCCTACCAATTGCCGAATGGAGTAGTATGTGTTGTTACTTGCTATCTATGGTATAGATGTGAGCATGCAAGGGAATCGGGTGGCTGAATGGGATACCAGCAGATAGTAGACATCTATAGTGGCAGCATGAGATCTGTAAGAAATACTGGTGTCACCATAGTAGTCAGTACTAAAGAATGTGACAAAACTCACTGCAGGAAATGTGCTGGGCCACATGTGTGTCCATATGATGCAAACATGCTAGTAAGGGAGGCTCACATACCCAACAACAGTCTCAGCCAGCAGAACAGGTGTAGACAAACACAACCAAAGGCTGTGATAAGGCCTCTGATTGATGGCTATGGAGAACATCCCCCCAGACCTACACAGACAAACTACAGCAGGACAGGCAATGGGATGTTACTTCTGAAGGGTAAGAAGTCAGAAACTGAAATGTAGGTCAATCAAATCTAAGACCTGTAGTACACTGATATGCCTCTAGTCAGCATGATAAGTTTGAATTCATAATGAAATGGAGTACCTGAAATACCAGTACAGTCATAGCAAATGTGTACAAGTGTCAGGTGTGCCCCCCCCAATCCTATGTAGAAATGTAGTAACAGTCAGGTGTGCCCCCCCAATCCTATGTAGAAATGCAGTAACAGTCAGGTGTGCCCCCCCGATCCTATGTAGAAATGTAATAACAGTCAGGTGTGCCCCCCCCAATCCTATGTAGAAATGTAGTAACATGTATGTGTAGGTATAATAACAGTGGAGCACAGATTACCTGAGCTGGCCAAGGTAGCAGGATAGATTGTAGCATGTGTACAATATGTAGGGCTGTGTGTGTTAGGTTGATGTGTATCATATATTGTGTGAGAGTGGTCAATATGTATGCATGGTGAGATTTGTCCTGGAGGCCATTGGCCAGTACTGCCAATGACAGGGCTAAGTTCTCACAACTGCAGTGCCAAACACAATGCTTCCCAGCAAAACACTTTCCAGCAGTAAGCCATAGTAAATATTTGGAAGTAATATGTGTCACCATCTGAAAGATGGACATGGCATGAATGTGGGCCCAAACATACAAGCAGTACACAGGGGGAAGTATCCCAGACAGTGTATGATATGCAACTGTCAAATGGACACACCCTTGGAATTGTACATACAAGTTAGCAGCACATTATTTGGGCTTGTAATAGGGAATACCAATGTCATCTGGCCAATCACTGGCAGACCACAAAGGTCATAAGTATGAACTATTGAGAAACAGCTGATGTCCCTGCACAAGCCAGCATAGGTGGAATGCCCCATGTATATCTGTGAGTCAGATGAAAGTAGTGTCCATAGCATGGGTCCACTTCAAAATACTGACTTGCAACATTCCTAAACTCAAAATACTGAGACCAAAATCTCTAAAGCTCAGAATACTGAAAACTCAAAATACTGAAACTCAGAATACTGAAAACACACAGGATAGCAACACTTATTATATTCCAGCACAAGTACATACTGAAATAAATAAAACAAAAACCATATTACTCATCTCCAAGTAGTGAAGTGCAATCTCAGAGTTGATATATTTAAGTAGCAGGGGGTGTGGGGGTGCAGCCCCCCATATGGGGGTGCAGGGGGTCTTGCCCCCCTGCCTATACTTGCAGAAGAGTAATATGTTTCTGTGTGTAGTTCTGCTGCAATATAGTTGTGTTGCTATACTGTGTTTTTTTCCATATTTTGACTTTCAGTATTTTGAGTTTTAGAGATTTTGGTCTCAGTATTTTGAGTTTATGGATTTTGTAAGTTAGTATTTTGAAGTGGACTCCCATAGCACACAGGCACCCAGCTCACCCCACCACCACCCACAGGTACCTCTCCAGTCTAATCCCTGCTGTTGGGAATGAGTACAATATGACCCCTACCTCTGTATGGCAATAGCTAAAGAATGCAGCATGCAGAACAGGTGTCCCATGCAGGTGTGTCCCTAGCTGTAAGCAGCACCCTGCCAGCATCCACACCACTGGATCAATAATGACATAAAATATTGGCATGAACACCTTGCACACCTACCCTGTCACCCCAGGGGAATATAGTGTATTGCAGTCTGGGACTGTAGGAGTGACAGAATGCAACGACCTGCTACAGATGTCATGCATCACTACCAAATGGCCTACAGTCCTCTTCCAAAGGGCTGTGTCTCACCTGTGCTGCCAATGTATGTTATGTCATGGACTCCAAAATAAGAACATAACACAGTTCGCAGAACCCAAATGCAAAGCCATGTGAACAAATCTCAGTAACATGTCCACCATGTCCTACTGCATGAACTGTGGACCAACACCAAGTTACTGCTGGGATGAGGTGATAACTATAGGGAACATATCAGATAATGTTTGCATAATGTATGGAAGAGGATAGAATAATAAAGGGGGGTAGGAGCATGGGCAACATAGAGTGTGTGAAGTCCAAAACTCAGCCATGTGCACATTCTATCGCTAGCTGCAAACACAAGAGTGGGTGACTACAAACCTGCTCGTAAACCACAATGTGAAGGGGTAATGTCCAGAATTTTGACCCATGCCTCTGGGTAACCTGTGTGAATCTGTACAGCTGTGAGGTATGGCCAAAGCAGGATATGGCCATACTGTCATGTTGATGGATGTACAACCATGGGATCCTCAGCCACCACTGTACCAAGGTTGCTGAACCATTTACACAGACCCAGCAGCAGGTGTGTTCAGCTTCCCCTCCAGAATGGCATGATTGTGCAAGAATATGTAGGCTGCTGACCACAATACTGGACACAGCTGCATTCACCCTGTGCTCCCCAGGAGATCACTGCAAGCAAATATGTATACCAGTCAGTACTTGATGACATAAAACATCACAGTGTAAAACAGTACATATGTCTGAATATCTCTGCTAACACCAGGACCATGTAGCAGAAGCAGCACAGAAACAATTACCTACAGTAACCCACTATCCTTTGTCCATTTTGACCCCATATTGTCAACCGATCTACACATATCCCGCAGAAACAGTTTGCTAGCTGTATGTGTAGAACACAAAAGTCTGCACTGGAGTACAACCTACCTGGAATGGATTCACACATACAATACAGAAGGTTATACTGGGCATGCTCCCACAATTAGAGAAATGAAGGCCATGTCAGACAACAAAATACTGAAAGGTCATAATGGGCATGCTCAAACACTTAAAAAGAAGCCCATGTCTGACAACAACAGTGGACCATACATATCTGGATGTCACAGATGTTAGTGCATACACTCCTCAGTACACACCAGTCATGCTTTGCACACACATTGGATAGGAATGCACACATATATCCAAGGACAACCCACTATAATAGTCCAAAAGTACACATACATAGATGTGTGTAAGAGAGTGACAATGACAAAGAGCCTTCCATCATGAGGCCTGTTCCACCCAGTGCACACATCCAATTGGCTAAAACCACATGATGCGCAAATGTCAATCAACGTAGATATTTGCCTCTAGTATCCCACAGCACTATAGTGTCTGTGGTGCTTGTGCTAACTGTGTAACATGACTGTACAAGTCAGTAGTAATCTAGCAGTTGTATACACTTGGAAAAGAAAAACCACGGAGGTCACAAATCACGCTAGTCGAAGTGTAAAATTTATATTAATTAACTGACCTCCCCCCCCCTGGGAGCACACACAGACATGATCCTGTCACCTGAGGTCAGGTCCAGGGTCTGGTGCATAGGGAGCTCTAAAGAGACTTGGGGGATGTGCTACAGCACCTTGAGGCCCTCAGTATACACTCACAGGGTCCACATGCTCCTCCTGCTCAGCCTCCAGCCCAGTCACCTCCAGGGCCATCAAGCTGATGTTGTGACTGGCAATGGGTGGGGGCCTTGTTTCCATTGTTTCCATATGGGGGCTCATGGGGCTTCCACATCACAGATGACACTCCCCATCCAGGGTGTTTACCCACCACATGTGTCATATACTACCTCTGCAGGCTGACTTCTCAATCTACCAACCCAACCCACCTCCACAAATATACCTGCTATCCTTTCCCAAATTCCCAGTCTCACCTTCACATACAAGGGCAATGCGGTCCCAATAAAGGGTTCACAAGTGACATAACCATCCATGTTGCACACACTTACTGCAGTGTATATATATATATATATATATATATATATATATATATATATATATATATATATATATGTGTGTGTGTGTGTGGGGGTGTGTGGGGGTGTATTCATATATGTGATGTTCCCTCACACATAGCATACAGCACTGTGATGAAAAACTAGGGGACATGTATTTATATACATATGTGTGTGTGTCTGTATGTATGCAGACATACACACACACACACACACACACACACAAACACGCACTCACACACACACACACACACACACACACACACACACACACACACACACACACACACACACACACACACACATGTAGATAGATAGAGATATAGATATAGACAGATATATAGATATATAGATAGATAGATAGATAGATAGATAGATAAAATATGTCTATATGTGTGTAGATATATATTATGAGTTGTATCTATCTATCTATCTATCGATATATATGTGTGTTTATACATATATATATATATATATATATATATATATGTATACATACATATATCTTTATATATATATCTATATATATATATCTATATATATATATATATATATATATATATATATATATATATATATATATATATATATATATATATATATATATATATATATATATATATATATATCTATATATGTGTGTTTTTGTGTATATATATATATATATATATATATATATATATATATATATATATACATATATACATATAAATACTTCTAGATGTCTGTAGACATATATATACACACACACACACACACACACACACACACACACACATATATATATATATATATATATATATATATATATATATATATATATATATATATATATATATATATATATATATATATGCATTCAGATATCAGGCCCACACTCTCTACCTCTCCTTCCTGCACAGCTGCACTGTTCCGCCTTGCTATAACACAGACACGTGCCACATGTGGACACAGCCTAACATTAGGGAGGTATATCTATATATATATATATATATATACGGACAGATTGCAGGTAAGCCTATTACACACCTATGGCATTTCTGCATGCTACATTACATGTTAACTTGAGTGTTCTGCAAGTGGTGGGCTCTGCAACCCACATGTCCATTATAATGGCATTACTTCCACCACCAGCTATTGGCCACACTAATATACATGTTTTCCATTACACAATATACACTATGATGGCTTAAATCTTGTCAGTCAGTGCTGATCTGCACAGTTGATGGTTTGGCCCACTGCTCACAGGGACAGACACTATTGTCCATATCATTTTTTCAGATGGACATCATTACAGCAACAATACCTGATAGCACATATAAATCATTCCATATCATCTATCCCATTATTATGTACCAAGTACTCCATTCAATTGCATGCATATATACTTCACATACCTGTTGTGGGAATGATGTCTGTTCTGCATAGTTTGCTGGATGTATTTTTTCTTTCTTTTTTTTTAGCTTTGGCTTTGCCTTTGGTTTTCAGTCTCTTTCTCTCTCATTCTCTTTCTCTCTATCTCGGTCTCTCTCCAGTAAATGGATTGAGCTGATTTGAATAGATTGCAACATGGATTTTGTAGGTGATACACATGATCAGGTGATGGCCTCTGCACCAGTCAGTGTCCACCACTTGCTATCTGCATGCATTATGCTGTGTAGTACCTCTAATTACCACTGTCATGGCAACCCACTACTATAACTCCCTACATCATGTGGGCGTGGTCCCTTTACCTTTCCTGTATGGTGGACATCCTTCCTGTGTGTGGGCAGCAGTGTTACAGACAGCAGATAGCAATACCTCTTACAAGACAACTTGCACACTCAGACCAGCTACATATTTGTATAAAGTTCCAGAACTACAAAAAAAGAGTATGAGTAGTGTTGTATGCATTTTATAGCACCAGTGTTACAGGGTTTGTGTGTACATACTAGTTTAACATGGAATGCAGCCTGCCTGCATAGCTCTCAACTCTGGGCCTATCCACATGATGGCCAGAGGTGTGCCTGTTATGTTTTGTCTGTCCTCCACACAGGTCTTGTGTCAGATATATCACTGGCAGTGCGTGTGAGTGCTATCAGTACATGGCTGCATCCATTTGTATTTATGACTTCATATTCCTGACTAAGGGTATGTTGCAGACTATCCTGTAACACCAGCAACTTACTCAGTGTATGACAACACTGTTTCACATACGGGCCTGTGTTCCAGCCTCTGTCCTCTGCCTACATACCAGGCTTTGTACATAGGACATGCTGTCAGGGGTTGTTATGTAGTGGCCAGTGAGTATGTCATGCTCCCATTCCTGCCATCATTCCACTGCTGTTGTAGCCCCCACACATATTGTGGGGTTGGGTTCATATATATATATATATATGTGGGCTTCAGCTGCACAAAACATGTCTGCCCTTTTGCAGTCCAGAGGTCAGTGTATGTAACAGTGTTATATGCCCCTGTAAGTTAGTCTGTGTGTGTGGCGGGTATGCACCATATATAATCTAGGTTGTTACAACATGTGAGGGATATAAGTAGGAAGCCGCCTTAAGGTATATGGTTGTACATTACCATACATTTCACCTTGGGAACATTGGTGGCCTACTGGTTACTGCCATACAGACTACTCTCTTTGTCAGTGTGATTGTGATGTTTTCAGTTATGCATTATGTAACAGATACATCCCATTCTGTCAACTTCAGTCTTTTCTCCTTAGGGATTGAGTACAGAGTGTAATTAGAGACTGCTGGACTATACATCTGCATTACTTACTGTTGATGGATTGTTATCCTGTGACTCAGTCTGTCTTTACTGTTGTACTACTTGAAGGCCTTGGCCTGGACAGCAACATATGTTATGCTTTCAGATTTCTGCATAAAATGATCTGCTTGAGAGTTGCATTACTCAGTTAGTATGTATTTCAACGACCTAACAGCTATATGACATGGAATATGCAACTGTAATAGTACACAAATAAAACTTTCTGATGTATGCAAACCTATGTATGGTGACATATCCTTTGACTTCTCTGTGGGTATATGTTTCAGGCAACAATTGTCTTTTGTATGAGTGACTCATACACTGTCCATTTGAAAAGGTGGCAATTGTAGGAATACTGGCTGTTCAGTATGATGTGCACCCTGTAAATATGTATCTTCCTATACATATCTGTGTGTGTGTGTGTGTGTATGTGTGTGTAGTTACACACACACACACACACACACATATATATATATATATATATATATATATATATATATATATATATATATATATAAAATAAATAAATAAATAAATAAACAAAACCTCTACCGCTTGGCAAAAAATGAAGAAAAATGTGAACCCACGGTTTTCGATGGAACAGTGTTAGCAAAATAAGTCACTCCAAAATAACTGCCATGTTGCAAGTAAAATATATCCAAGTATCACACCATTCAATAATGTAGCAGCAGATAACAGCAAGAGGTAAAATGTAGAAATTTATTAACACGTTAGCGCTTTCACGGAATATCCGCTTCCTCAGACGTATTTCAAACAAACACCAACCAAGCACTTGAATATATACATTTACGTCATTTCCTTAATCACATCAATTAAGACAATTTAAAAATATATAAAAACTTAATAACCATTAATATTTCTTTATATTAAAAATAAATAAATGAATACTATATAGACCAACATCTAAAATCATTTCAAAGGTCTAGCTTTCAATGCAGGTTTAAGCGGAACACATTCGTTAAGGCCCCTGCCACTATGTGCCGCTAAACGAAGTATCCATTTAAGTTCGGATTCCTCCGTTAAATTAACAATATCTCCACCTCTAACATTAATAGATTGTACATGTATAACCTGGAACAAGAAAGTATGTGCCTGTCCCAGAGATAACATGCTTTGCTATTGTGCTGCATGATTGTTCCCTTGCATAGCAATACAGGTGATCCCTGATTCGCTCACGGAGCGATCTATTTGTTTTTCCCACATAAAAATGGAAGCAGGTTTGACATACTGCAACATACACAACATTTCTCGTGTTGCAATCTGACCTACATTTAATCTGCCATAACCTGTCGTCATTAGGGTTCCTAAAGAACCTGGAGGTATCTATATGGTCACATTGAGGACATGAGCCACATTTTCTAGTTCCATATATATATATGTATCTGCAGATATGTGTGTATGTATATGTATCTTTGGAATGTTTATTGCTTCCACATTGTACATTCCCTATGGTAGCCAGACTGTGCTGCATGATATGATATTGATAACATTCTGACATCATACAGGTGGGATGTATTACTGTCAATGTCATGTGCCCATGTTTTGTCGGTTCCTAGGTATGGAACGTGCAACAGTTGGTGTTGTATTGCAGGGCAGATCTGTTTCGCTGTGAGAGAGGGGGTGATATCAATACTTACTAGACATATTTAGCTTGGGTACCTCACCCCCATTAACGGTGTTATTGGTCATATATGTATTTGTTATGTTCTCTTTTATATCTATAGATATATATCTGTATACACACACACACACACACACACACACACACACACACACATATATATATATATATATATATATATATATATGTAGACATATCTAGTGCTGAAGAAATTGCTTGAAACCACCACGAACTGAGTCAAACAGCATTTAATGACGAAAATAAAACAGGAACAAGCGCTTTCACGCAATAAAATTGCGCTTCATCAGGTTACAATCTTTCAAAAACTACCATTGCCTTTTATAATGATTCACTAACAGCAATAATTCAATTATCCAAGTTAATTGGCTAAAATTCATTTAGAACATTAACTTTCTAAATCAACATCAAAATTCCTTATTCAGTCACATTACACATGCCATTTAAAAACAGACAAACTAACAATACTGTTCATTATTTCATCGATGCGTAATATTTCATAGTTTATTCATTGTACTTGTAACAATGTATATAACCTTCCCTTAATTGATATCATAATTGCTGGACGCAAATCTTATTTGACAGGAAGTAATGCCCATCTTTAGAAAAGGTAACTATAGGTGCGTCTTTATCTTTCACTCGTTACTACCAAAATAGAGCACCAATTCTATGACATCGCATATGGTTCATTATTATAATATATAATGATCAAGATTTAGATCATGCGAATCCTAAACAAAGGCATAGTTGGGTCAGACATTGCTAAATATTGTACATTTAAATATCCAACGTAGATTAATACATTCACCAGAAGCATTTAAATATGCCTTCAACAGTGCTTGTGTTAATACTAAGCACTTGTTAATTAATTAAAAACTCTTTCATAACAAGTCAGAGATCGGGTATTCCCATTTACATCGTACGAAAAACTATATCCAATAGATAAACGGGGGATATCCCGTCCACTAACATCATGACTTGAACTGTACTAATGATGATTAAATATTATAAAGAACTATATAGAAAATAATAAGTAAAAAATAATAAGTAAAAAATAATGAATGAGGTAGAATAAAATAAATAAAAACAATGCAACACAAATGGCCATTGTATAGTTGGTGCGTGCTTCCAGCACAATAATCTATTAATCTCTAAAGTATCATCTCATTCACGATGAATAATATTAACATTCAGAACTAACCATTCTTTCGCCTTAAGCTTACATGCTTATTAATACGAAAACTCAGTGAGATACATGGCGCTCGATCAGAGCATATAATGTAGAAATAGAATCACAAAAAATAAGACGTTGCTGACTAGAACTATAATGTCTAAGAAACCTGAAGACAACCATTTATATAGGCAAGTCATAGTATGTATAATATTCGACTATATGAATATACAAGAAGCAACTATATAATAAATAGTGACCACATCAACCATATTAAAACTTAATAATATCACTAATGCAAGAATGCACGAAAAACTGTAGTACAAAAATACAAGACATATAAATATAAAAAATATATACAAAAAGCCAATATATCCAATCAGTCAGGAATTATTTACAAGCCCTAATACATTAATTTATTATAACACATCTATTTCCTTAGCCGGACAAAAAAACAAGATCACATGAGGAAGTATATTCTAAATAGTATATTATATTATGAACAGATCAATCCAAACATTTAAGTTAACGGTCAAAAAGACCAATAAATAGGCCACTACAATGTGACCAAGGAAGTTTTTGCACTAAATTATGATGCAGTATATATAATAGCTACTAACAAATAGGAAAATAATGCTTGCTGTTTACACAATTTCTGGCGTTGTGGGCACTTCAATAAGGTCTTTGAATATTATGGAAAAGGTATATGATACTTCTACACCACAATGATAGTACATATATATTAGGTAAAGGGCTAAAAGACCATTGTAATACGGACCAAAGATCAACTAGGTCCTACTAGCGCCGGTCGAAGATTGACCACGGTATTCAAACCTGGTGATATATGAGCCTTTAGCCTTAGGATCCACCTTAATTCAAAAGTTTCCAGGGTGTTCATGTGGTCACCCTCCCTCCTGTTGGGATCAACTATCTGTAACACCTGAAACACAAAACTGTGTTCAGGGTAGGTACTGCAGTGTAAAGCCAGGGCATTATTAAAATTATTTCTTCTGATATTATATACATGATCATATATTCGGTCCCTTAGTCTCCGTGAAGTCAATCCCACGTAATAAGCATCACAGAGAGTACAGTTAGTAAGGTAGACCACATTTTTGGTATTACAATTTGCATAGAACATAGATACTGTATTCATATTAGTACCAGAAGGTGCAAGCCCACATTTTTTGGAAATATATCCACAGAAAGAACATTTACCACATGGGAAGGTGCCTGTTTTCATCTGAGATCTAATGTCAGTGGATGTAGTAACCAATTTTTCCTTACATAGAAGTCTTTTCAGGTTCATACAATTCATAAATCTAAATGTCGGTTTATCACTGATAACTTCTGAAACAGACGTATCTGAGAGTAAAATCTTCCAGTTACCCCTCACTATGTTAGTTAAGTATTGTACATCATTGGTAAATTTTATGTCATAGGACAAAGCGCTGGCCATATTTCTAGTAGATCTTTGATAGTTAGAAAACTTTTGGCTTGTGATGGCATATTATCAAATGTGGGTTCAATTATTTCATCAATCAATTTTGAGGGATAACCCCTGTCTATAAAGTGCTTCCTCTGAGTAACTGAAACAATAGATGCATCCAGTTTATCACTACAAATTCTATTTATCCTACTCATCTGATTCTTTATTATGTTGCGAAAAATATGTCGCGGATGTAGGCTATCATAATGGAGGATCCCATTCCTCCAGCAAGATTTCCTATAAAGTGTCGTCACCAGCTTACATTGATCAACTTTCTTAATATTAATATCCAAAAAATTTGCATTATCATAGGATATATCATGACTAAATTTAAAGAATGAGGTGACACTATTCATGTAGCTAATGAAAGAAGTAAGGCTATTCTCATCTCCATTCCATAATAATAGTATGTCGTCTACAAAACGTCTGTATAGTACGACATTTTCAAATCTAGGATCCCCGAAGATGTGCTCCTTTTCCCATTCCAATACGACAAGATTGGCATATGCATTGGCACAGGGGGTGCCCATGGCAACCCCCCATTTCTGTGCATATGCCACATTGCCGTAGAGGAACACATTATTATTTAAGACTAGGTCCAGTAAACAGCATACATTCATTGTTTCACTATTTTCAATACCCAGTTGCGTCATATGGGTTCTTACCGCTTCCATGCCATACTCATTGGGAATATTTGTAAAAAGACTCTCAATATCTAAAGTTACTAATAAAGTTTTATCTGTTATTTTATCTGTTACCATGTTTAATTTCAAGTCATCTAGAAGTTTAAAGGAGTCAAGAAGGATCGTGGGTACTTGCTTCACTAAAGTTCCTAATTTGGTCTGTACATATAAGGATGCATTATAGGTTACCCAGTGATCACCTGACACAATAGGACGTAAAGGTGGTGGGTATTTGTCCTTATGCAGCTTCGGCAAGCCTTTAATAATAGGGATCAATGGGAGTTCTATTAGCAAAAAATCATATAAAAGTTTGTCAATAGATCTGGTCATTAACATATCATATAGTGTGTCATGGACATACTGCGTCATTGATACTATTTGTTGTTTATCAATCCTTTTGTATGCAACGTCATTACTTAACATATTAAGCATTAACTCATGGTAGAAAATTGCATCCATTGCTACAATCCCCCCTCCCTTATCTGCTGGCTTAAATACAAGATTAGAATCATTACACAATGCTTTCAGCTCAAGACTTTCCTCCATGTTTAAATTCACAAAGATATTCTTTTTCACTGGGTTTTCATAATATTGATAGAAGTCTCTTTCATTTGTTTTCAAAAAACAATCAACAACATGTGTCAGGGGGGTATAAAAGTACTCTTCCTTCTACAAACAGGGTTGTTCACATGGCTACCCATTGAATCAGGCAATTTATCTTTGAATAATAGCCTAAGGGAAAGTTTCCTACAAAACTTACGTAGCCCTATTAGGGTATCAGAAATATTGCTATATTGAGAGGGAATAAATGACATGCCCTTATTCATAATGTTCATTGCATTCAACGAAAATGTTCTTGAAGACAAGTTAAAAAATAAACAGTTCACATTTTCATTCTTCTTTTCTTCTCCGATGTATCCCTTGGTGGTTTCTGAATAGTTCATAGCTTCATTCTTCTTCTCTGCTCCTGTACGTCTCCTGACAGCTTCCTTTTGCCTCTCCCCCGACTGTTGGACCGAGCTCGTACTGCCTCCTTGTAGGGAAGGGGAAAATTTAAAGGCGAAGGTGCCATAAACTTATTAACTGTCCCAGATATTTTGGATTTTGCACCTAGTGTATTAAGATGAACCAATCCTTGCTGGTTACATGGTAATGAAGATAACGGAGTATTAGTAACACCAGGTGTGTCGGTTTGAGCATTTTCTACTTGCAGCCCTGCATCAGAAACACCGCTCTGTGCGGCTGTGGGGACATTGTTGGTCGAGTCAGATGAAATATCCACTTGACTAGAGTTCACATTATTGCTGGAACTAGGATAAGATCTCGGCCATACAAAAATACGGCCGAGACAAAAATCTTCACAGTCCCGTTTTAGTTTTCTGGCTTTGATCTGTTCTAGCTTACTGCTATACAGGGACAGTTGTCTATTCATAGCTTGTATCTTTGTCTTGCAGAACTCAGATTGATAAGCAATTGTGAGTGAATTATACTGTTCTTCTACCTTCTTCAGCAAATCCGCTTCAAGCGGTGTAAAATAGTCCAACAATAACTGGATATATTTATATCCAAAGTCAATATTCAATTTCTGCCACTGCCGTAACAACTCTGGCTGGCTATCCCCATAGGTCGGCATGCACAAAACACGCATGCCACGGGGGATAACTTTAAAGTGCAGGCACGCCTGCAGATGTCTCCTTTGCCAAACAAGTCTGTGCAAGCGGTAAAGATCATTCTCTAATGCTCTTAGACTTATAAAGAAATCATGCATATTATCATTGGTGCTCGATGGACTTCTATATACATCACCATTCAAATCCATGTGCAACAGCGGATTGTCTTGTTGGTAGAAGAGACAGTTCCAGTTCTCATTAGGCACATTATTCACTGGGTTGTAATCTAATTCAATATTCTGAGTTTCCATCGCGTGGTGATCGGTTAGTTGCAAAAACAAAGATACTAACTGCAGAAAACAATACCCGATCACCCAAAGGTTTCTTGCATCAAAAAGAAGACGGCAGTGCTGAAGAAATTGCTTGAAACCACCACGAACTGAGTCAAACAGCATTTAATGACGAAAATAAAACAGGAACAAGCGCTTTCACGCAATCAAATTGCGCTTCATCAGGTTACAATCTTTCAAAAACTACCATTGCCTTTTATAATGATTCACTAACAGCAATAATTCAATTATCCAAGTTAATTGGCTAAAATTCATTTAGAACATTAACTTTCTAAAACAACATCAAAATTCCTTATTCAGTCACATTACACATGCCATTTAAAAACAGACAAACTAACAATACTGTTCATTATTTCATCGATGCGTAATATTTCATAGTTTATTCATTGTACTTGTAACAATGTATATAACCTTCCCTTAATTGATATCATAATTGCTGGACGCAAATCTTATTTGACAGGAAGTAATGCCCATCTTTAGAAAAGGTAACTATAGGTGCGTCTTTATCTTTCACTCGTTACTACCAAAATAGAGCACCAATTCTATGACATCGCATATGGTTCATTATTATAATATATAATGATCAAGATTTAGATCATGCGAATCCTAAACAAAGGCATAGTTGGGTCAGACATTGCTAAATATTGTACATTTAAATATCCAACGTAGATTAATACATTCACCAGAAGCATTTAAATATGCCTTCAACAGTGCTTGTGTTAATACTAAGCACTTGTTAATTAATTAAAAACTCTTTCATAACAAGTCAGAGATCGGGTATTCCCATTTACATCGTACGAAAAACTATATCCAATAGATAAACGGGGGATATCCCGTCCACTAACATCATGACTTGAACTGTACTAATGATGATTAAATATTATAAAGAACTATATAGAAAATAATAAGTAAAAAATAATAAGTAAAAATAATGAATGAGGTAGAATAAAATAAATAAAAACAATGCAACACAAATGGCCATTGTATAGTTGGTGCGTGCTTCCAGCACAATATTCTATTAATCTCTAAAGTATCATCTCATTCACGATGAATAATATTAACATTCAGAACTAATCATTCTTTCGCCTTAAGCTTACATGCTTATTAATACGAAAACTCAGTGAGATACATGGCGCTCGATCAGAGCATATAATGTAGAAATAGAATCACAAAAAATAAGACGTTGCTGACTAGAACTATAATGTCTAAGAAATCTGAAGACAACCATTTATATAGGCAAGTCATAGTATGTATAATATTCGACTATATGAATATACAAGAAGCAACTATATAATAAATAGTGACCACATCAACCATATTAAAACTTAATAATATCACTAATGCAAGAATGCACGAAAAACTGTAGTACAAAAATACAAGACATATAAATATAAAAAATATATACAAAAAGCCAATATATCCAATCAGTCAGGAATTATTTACAAGCCCTAATACATTAATTTATTATAACACATCTATTTCCTTAGCCGGACAAAAAAACAAGATCACATGAGGAAGTATATTCTAAATAGTATATTATATTATGAACAGATCAATCCAAACATTTAAGTTAACGGTCAAAAAGACCAATAAATAGGCCACTACAATGTGACCAAGGAAGTTTTGCACTAAATTATGATGCAGTATATATAATAGCTACTAACAAATAGGAAAATAATGCTTGCTGTTTACACAATTTCTGGCGTTGTGGGCACTTCAATAAGGTCTTTGAATATTATGGAAAAGGTATATGATACTTCTACACCACAATGATAGTACATATATATTAGGTAAAGGGCTAAAAGACCATTGTAATACGGACCAAAGATCAACTAGGTCCTACTAGCGCCGGTCGAAGATTGACCACGGTATTCAAACCTGGTGATATATGAGCCTTTAGCCTTAGGATCCACCTTAATTCAAAAGTTTCCAGGGTGTTCATGTGGTCACCCTCCCTCCTGTTGGGATCAACTATCTGTAACACCTGAAACACAAAACTGTGTTCAGGGTAGGTACTGCAGTGTAAAGCCAGGGCATTATTAAAATTATTTCTTCTGATATTATATACATGATCATATATTCGGTCCCTTAGTCTCCGTGAAGTCAATCCCACGTAATAAGCATCACAGAGAGTACAGTTAGCAAGGTAGACCACATTTTAGGTATTACAATTTGCATAGAACATAGATACTGTATTCATATTAGTACCAGAAGGTGCAAGCCCACATTTTTTGGAAATATATCCACAGAAAGAACATTTACCACATGGGAAGGTGCCTGTTTTCATCTGAGATCTAATGTCAGTGGATGTAGTAACCAATTTTTCCTTACATAGAAGTCTTTTCAGGTTCATACAATTCATAAATCTAAATGTCGGTTTATCACTGATAACTTCTGAAACAGACGTATCTGAGAGTAAAATCTTCCAGTTACCCCTCACTATGTTAGTTAAGTATTGTACATCATTGGTAAATTTTATGTCATAGGACAAAGCGCTGGCCATATTTCTAGTAGATCTTTGATAGTTAGAAAACTTTTTGGCTTGTGATGGCATATTATCAAATGTGGGTTCAATTATTTCATCAATCAATTTTGAGGGATAACCCCTGTCTATAAAGTGCTTCCTCTGAGTAGCTGAAACAATAGATGCATCCAGTTTATCACTACAAATTCTATTTATCCTACTCATCTGATTCTTTATTATGTTGCGAAAAATATGTCGCGGATGTAGGCTATCATAATGGAGGATCCCATTCCTCCAGCAAGATTTCCTATAAAGTGTCGTCACCAGCTTACATTGATCAACTTTCTTAATATTAATATCCAAAAAATTTGCATTATCATAGGATATATCATGACTAAATTTAAAGAATGAGGTGACACTATTCATGTAGCTAATGAAAGAAGTAAGGCTATTCTCATCTCCATTCCATAATAATAGTATGTCGTCTACAAAACGTCTGTATAGTACGACATTTTCAAATCTAGGATCCCCGAAGATGTGCTCCTTTTCCCATTCCAATACGACAAGGTTGGCATATGCATTGGCACATATGTAGACATATCTAGCTAGAGCTGTATGCATATGTATATATACAACAAAAAATCCTTATAATCTACAAAGATACAAAGAACAAAGAAACCTGGTCAAAAGACTAATCAACAAAGACAAAAAATAATTCTACTATAACCCTCCCCCCCCCCCCACAACACTAAAATCAGACCCAAAAATATTCTGGCACACAGTCAATCAAATGCTCCATCCAGGAAACCCTACCTTACCCAACCCTACCCCAGAAAAGACACCAGTAGAAACTGCCAACACCTTCAACACTTTTTTTTTTGGAATCAATATCCAATCTCTTTAACTCAAGCAGCTCCAATACAAAAAAAAAACCCCACAAACCCAGCTTTCTCTTCAACAACAACTCCTTCCAAAATCGTTTCTCTCAAGCCCATCCCCACAACACACATCCGTACTTTACTCTGCAAACTTAAACCCTGCTCTGCATCTGCAGACAACATCCCATCCTACCTTTTGCAGTCAGCTGCCCACTCACTTGCCTATCCTATCTCTAGCCTCATATACCGTTCCATATCGGAATCTAAAGTGCCTTCCATCTGGAAACACGTTTACACCATACCTA
This sequence comes from Protopterus annectens, assembly GCF_019279795.1. Classification (NCBI taxonomy): domain Eukaryota; kingdom Metazoa; phylum Chordata; order Ceratodontiformes; family Protopteridae; genus Protopterus; species Protopterus annectens. The sequence continues at coordinate 818,786,205 of NC_056749.1, read as the reverse complement.
TCCACAAAGGAGGTAACTCCACTGAAATCTCTAACTTTAGGCCTATTGCTATCCTCTCCCCTCTATCTAAAGTTCTTGAAAAGTGCATTCATACTCAAGTCATGGATCATCTCTCTCAGGAAAACCTACTTACACCAACTCAACATGGTTTTCGACCAAAGCATAGTACCTATACAGCACTCCTATCATTTCTCAATACTATTTCCCTGCCCAGAGATTACCATAAATGTATCTCCTGTCTCTTCCTTGACCTCTTTAAGGCCTTCAATACTGTCTCTCACTATCTACTATTAAACAAACTGTCCAACCTCAATTTCTCTCTTGATACAGTGGCATGGTTTGAAAGCTATCTAAGAGATAGATTCCAATCTGTTTAATGGGATACTGCTCTATCCACGCCACTACAAATACAAATGGGAGTCCCTCAAGGATCCATTTTAGGGCCATTACTTTCCAACATCTTCACAAACTTGCTCTATACCTCCTGCTTACTCTCCTCTATTATACAATATGCTGATGACTCTACAGTCATAACTATAACTAACTCTCACTCAGAACTCTTAACAGCTACCCAGTCATCCTTTAACTCTGTAGAAACATGGCTCTCCAACAACTAACTCATCCTCATCCCTAATCAACAAAACTCCTACTCTTCCTCCCTAAAACAGCTAACCACATCAAGACCTCCTTCACTAGCCAGTCACTCAATAAAACACCAATCTTAGCCGAATCAAGCTCAAAACTCCTTGGTATTACAATCAATGACCAACTAAAATTTGATCTCCACATAAATAATTGTGTCAGAAAATCTCACCTTAAGCTAGGTTTACTATATAGAAATAACAAATGTCTTAGTCAGAAAGCCAGGATATCCCTCACTCATGCCTATCTTCTTCCCTGCTTAACATATTGTTCTCAAATTCTTACTAACCTCAACTCCTCTCTCATTGCTAGACTTCAGACAACATATCACAAAGTAGCTAGATTTGCAACCCAACAACCCTACAGATCTCACCACTGTCTCTCACTAAGATACTTAAACTGGCTCGAACTGCCCCAACTCCTCCTTTTCTCTCAGCTCCAGTCCATACATTCAATCCTATATCGGCCATCTTTCTGTCCAGACTTACACTCTATCATCTCCCACTATGCTCCTACCAGAAACCTCCGTAGCTCTTCCCAAGACCTTCTAAAAATCTACAAGCCCAAATCTAAAGCAGGTCAAAATGTATACAGCTGCCACCCCTCTATTGAATGGAACAGACTTCCCCTCGAGATTTGAACACAAGCACACCCCAAACAGTTTAAGCTAACACTAAAGGAATATTTCAATAAGAAATGGATCTGCCACTGCTCAAGCCCTCCTTGAAAACTGTCCTTTCTCAACTTTTCCCAATCTATGTACTTCTCTCTGTAATACTCATATAACTTCTGGTCAGATTTGAAAAAAAAACATTTTTTTTCACACACCTGATTTTTGTATTTTATATTCCTTTCTACTAACCTAATATATGTACAACCTACCGTTAACCTGTATAAGATGTTGCTGTATTCTACTTGTATAAAATCTGTATTAAGTACTTAATGTATATTTGTATGTACCAGAGCTTTTCTCCCTGGGCCTCTGCTGAAAAAGGGCTTTGGCTCAGTCAGGCATTCCCGTTCAACAAATGTAAAATAAATAAATAAAAATAAATATATATATATAGCTATATATATACACACACGCACACACACACACACACACACACACACACACACACACACACACACACACACACACACACACACACACACACACACACACACACACACACACACACACACACACACACACACACACACACACACACACACACATCTACATGTATAAATACATTTCCTGTACTGCTGAATGACTGTGCTTGATGATATGCTTGTGAAAACATCAGGGTTATGTATGTCTGACATGGCTTAATAGTAAATCACTTTGGCTATGGTTTGCAAGGTCCCGGGTTCGATCCTTGCAAAGGCTGTTTATTTTGTTGCTGTGCAGAAAAATGGCCATTGGATACAGGTGATTAAGGCACTTTTAAGCAGTTGTAAGCAGGTTTGCATGACAGTAAGCACTGCTAACTTCCGGTTACAGTTTCTTATACTGATTTAGCTTCTCAATTGCTTAACCTGTGTAGGCATTGCTTTTCACTGTGCAAACAAGCTTAAACCTGCTTACTGCTGCTTAAAAGTGCTAAGTCCTGCTTACCCCCATGCTAATTTCTTTAAAATAAATGAAAAAGGGTTGATAAGAAAGTGGCAAAAAAGGGGCACAGAGGGAAGACAGTAGGGAAAATAGCTAGGGATGTGCAGGACAGGTGTAGGGAAAGTCCATTGCTGCCCATTTCTTCTACAGCAACAGCTGTGGATATACACTGATTTGGAGGCAAATTTGGACACTCATATCCCTGAGAAAGGGGTAAGGATAACAATAATATGTCATGAAGCCAATTAGACCAGATTACATGTGTCCAGTGGACACGTGTGTGACATGGACAGCTATGTATGGGGCAAGATTTTTTTTGGGGGGGGAACAGATTGCCCTTTTTTAAGGTGAGAGTGGGATGTTGGGGAGGGATAGTAGGTATATTTGGACAGGTAGGTTGGGTAGAATAACAGATAAGACAGACAAGACAGCATACAGGGGTGGTATATTACACATGTGGGGAGTAAACACCTTGGATGGGGAGGAGTGTTTGGAAGTTGGAAGCCAATGATCCCCCTAGTGGAAACAGTGGGACTGAGGTCCCCACCCATGGGCAGTCACCAATGCACCTTCATGGCCCTGAAGGTGGCTGTGCTGGGGGCTGAGTAGTAGGGCCAGGCTGACCCTCTAGTTGCACTATGCAGCCCTCAAGCTGGTGTAGAAGATCTCCAAACTCCCAGCGGAGCTTGCTACGCACCACACCATGGGCTTGAAGAAGGGTGGCAATGTCCTATCTGCACCTGCTCCCGGGGGGGAACCACACCCCATCCCCTGAGGCAGCTCCACCTGAAGGTGGTGCAGGACCAGTGGACGAGGAGGTCCCGGGGTGGCCCCAGAAGTGCTGGTGCCCAGTACCATGGCCAGATGAGGTGGGAGAGGTGGGTCTGCTGGGACCAGCCTTCCCAAACATGCTGTGGTGTTTCAATTTTACAACATATGTGGGTTAGTAATAGTCAACACATTCCAGGATTAGGTATAACAGCATGCATAGATATTCCCATTAACCAAAAACACCAGATATGGAACAGTTGCATAGCAAATAGAACACATGCATATATGGAACCACAGTGGCCATTACAACAGCATGCAGGTACATTGATGGCAGCATGCCACCAATGTGGGAGTATTTCAACATGGCACATGCATAGAAACAAATTAAATATTTAAAAGACAATAGGACATATGTCCCAACAATAGATTTAATACCCATTGAGTTGTGTATTTAGTTTATTGTTGCAGATATGGTGTTGGGGGGGGGGGGTGTCAATTAACAACTTGTATATCCCTGTAGTTCTCATTACTTTCCTAGTCAGTGCTGTGATCTGTACCTTACAGGTATTAGTACACTACCCTATGGCCTTAGTTTGGAAAGTGGTATGGATGTAGACAACTATATGCATGAACTGAGTTTTACCTGCAATATACACCTCTTACCTGATATACCTGTGGAGGTATTGTTTGTTAACACTACTTGACTGTTTCTACACATATTCCCAGATTCTAGGTTGATGTTATGCACATACCTGTCCATCTTTTATTGCATACACTCTGGGCATGTCTTAACAACATGCAAGTGAAACCCGGACATATTTTGACTATTGCCCTCATAAACCTTTAGTGAGTTGTACAATGACAGGTTTGTTTTCATTGACATTTTCCAAATATGTACAGGCTTGACAGTCAGTTATGTGACATTAAATGCTGCCTACATGTCAGACATTAGCACGCTGATATGCCAGGGGGACAGGGTAACAGCCAGCAGATATGGGCCAATTAACTGGACATTCTGGTGAATTCTGTACACTTGTGGGGTATGATTCTGCATACAGCTTACTACCACTCCCAGGATTCGAAAAATGGCTGTGTGTGCTAAAAATAAAACAGTGTTCATCATAGTTGAGTGTGCTATACAAATATTGCTGTGTATCTCTTCTCTGATTTCTGTCTATAAGTCTCCCATAGTTTTACAATCCGACTTTGTAATTACAACACTATTATACAGGGTTTCCTAAACAGTTTTGTTATGTAGCACAGTGTGAATGACAGTGATGAGTAATACCTTATTATTCAGAGCAACTGCAACACTAACAATGCCAAACAATACCAGAGTAAACAGTACCAGTACAGGATTTCAATCTTTTATTTCTAGGCACAGTTTTCGTATCTGACAGACCTGTGGGGGAAATGTTTGTTAGCACTACCTGAATGTTGCCACACATATTACCAGATTCCACATTAGTATTATACACATACGTCTCACTCTGTTACTACACACACTCTGGTCACAGCTTCACAACATGGGGGTGGAGATGAGACATACTTTCCTTATTACTATCATAACATTTTGGGGAGTTGCTAGAGTGACAGGTTTGTTCTTATAGATATTTGACAATCAGTTGTTTGTCATTATTTGCTGCCTAAATGTCTGGGATCATGCCACTGATTTGGCAGGGGGGACAGGGTGACAGGCAGCGGATATGGGCCAATTAACTGGACATTCTGGACATATCTGTACAGTTGTGGGGTATGATTCTGCATACAGCCTACTACCACTCCCAGGATTCGAACCATGGCTGTGTGTGCTAAACGTACAACAGTGCACGTTTCAGTTGTGTATGCTACTTGGATTATGTTTTCTTTCTTTTCACTGTTTTCTGTTTAAGTCTCTCTCAGTTGTACAATATGCCCTCTTGTGATTACAACAGTCATATACAGACATTCCTACACATTTTATTTATGTACCACAGTGTGGGTAACAATGCTTAATACAACAGTACTATTAAGAGACTGCAACTCTACATTACCATATGATACCAGAGTAAACACATGCAGTCCAGCAGTTAGACCTTTATCATCAGGCTGTTAACCTTTTATTTACATACAGCCTATATGAGACTCTTCCTGCCATATTCTCTGGTGTATTCAGTACATGCCTTAAATAATACAGGTTTTATACTGGCAATTACCTTACTACTACTTTTAGATTCATTTCTTATGACAGTACATGCAAGAGTATTACTAACCTGCCTCACGACGCAACCTCTGCAATATACAGACATGAGCTTCCCAGTTCACAGCCCGCTCATCTGCCGCTGTCAAAGACATAAGACGAATATGTAGCCATACCTATCCATAATATACATGAGCTGGCAATTATTAAACAGGTGGTGGGCTGATACACATGGCTGGGACATCCCCCATCCTCCTAGACCTCTCGGCTCCACTGATCCAAGAGATCCCTCTTTCTCCGCTTCAGGTCAGCATAGTGATGCCTGACCTGCTCACCAGTTTGAGGTATGCCAGTGGCACTGGTGAGTTCATGGGCGAGATGGTTCCAGGCTTCCACTTTATATTGGGAACCCTGGTACTGGCCCCGCAGCAGTCTTTGATCATGGTCTTTAACAAGGAGTCCTGTCATGACTTTGAACTCCTGAATTCCCCAGCGCTGTGCCCGAAAGTGCACTCCCTCTCCCACGCCAGTCATAGTGCCTACAGTAGGAAGCTGCAAACAGTTATGAGATGTATTCCTGCCTGTTGGGCTTAAATAGGGCCAATTTTCTGCGCTTTGCCATGATTGGACAGTTTTGAAAATGCTAAGCTATGGGCAAACCTGCTTAACTAAGGTTGGCATTGCATAAAGGGGTATACCAATGGGAAAACTGATTTAGCTGGCCTACACATTGCTTACACCGAGTAAGCAGGGCTGTTCAAAGCTTAGCATTGCTTACATTTTAATATGCATACTATTTGCTGTTTGGCATGGATTTATTATTCATTACATGTTATATATGTGTTTGGTATCCATGATTCATGTGTATGTACACTGTATGGGGTCCTTGAGTTTATTAGGGGATTTCAACATTTTATTACAATGACACCTCACATCTGGGCTTAATGCAGTACTCCAGTTCACATATTTATGTTACGTAGTAGGTTATACAGCATAAAACTGTATATAGATTCCTTTCACATGTTAAGTTTAATATTCCTATAGTGAGGATCTGCTTGGTGATACCTCAATCGTATGTACTGCTGTGATGGCTTAGTTGTAAATTACTGTGATTATATTGCACCAGGGTCCTGAGGTCTAAAACTGCAAGGGCTGTTTATTTTGTTGCTGGGCAGAACAGCAGCTGTTGCATACAGAGTGATTAAGGCACTTTTAAGCAATTGTAAGTGGGTTCCCACTGGTTTGCTCAAAGGTATGCAATGCTAACCTCCAGTTAAATAATCTTACAGATATTTAGCTTCAATATTGCTTAACCTATGTGCACATTGCTTACCCCTACACAAACGGGCTTAAACCCAGCTTACTACTGCTTAAGTATGCTTACTCCTGCTTAATACTGCTTAATAGTGCTTCCTCCTGCTTACACCAGTGCTAAGTTAGACAGAAATGTAAAATGGTTCTTGGGAAGATGGTGGATTTGGACGCTATATGGATTTATCATTCATTACACATTATACCTTCGATTTGTATTCCTGATTCATGTGTACTATGCTACATGGAGCACTTGTGTTTATCTGTGCATTTTACAATATTATTACAATGACACCTTACATCTGCATTTAATGCAGTACTCCAGTTCACAAATATATGTTATTTAGTAGGTTATGCCACAACAAATATTGTTCATAAAGAACTGCAAAAAAGTGTCTTGTACCTCCTAAAGACTCAGCAACCACAAATGAAAAAATCGTAGTAGTAAATAAGTTGTTGAGTCTTCCACGAAACAGACCGGATTCTTTGCTGAATTACAAATTCTTTATTTCACCAAATATAAAAGGAGATAAACGCTTTCGCGTGCCGCCTGCACGCTTCCTCAGATCTATTAAACTGAATTATTTCAGTCCTTAAATACCAAAAAAATACTTCATTTGATTAATCCAATTAATCAATAAAGCTCTTAAATGCTTAACATCTGTTGTAGCTCATTTAAAGTGACAAGCAAAAAAGCAGCTAAACTTCTGAGTGTTATGAGAGCATTTAAAACATATAGATGTATATACAAAGCTTCTAATTTATATTACACATTCGAAAACATAGAGCTATGACCATATGTTTTGTTCTAACTATTAAAACATCATACTCCATATACTGATAATATAAATTCATATTTGAAAAACTTTCAAAACCTTCATTGAAGCACAAATAATCAGAAGAAACATCAATCGCAGATATAAATACTGCACACATTTTCATGTATACCATCATAAAAGATTTTTTAAAAAGACTTTTAAAAAAATTTTTCATAAATAACAAACCTAACTGCAATATTATTGTTATGTTAAAATGAACATTCTATGTTTAAAAAACACTACACCAAATTCATCTGTGTATAAATAAATATTAAAAGTATATATATATTTAATGTTCATAGTAATGACTAGGAGACACAATATGAGATCCTATTATAGAAGTGTTGTTGTTACTCTAAGTCAATGAATGTATAAAAATAAAAACAACTTAGCCCATGACATAACAAATGTTAGTTATGTTAAGCAAAAACTATTCCTTACATTTAAGAACCACTTATGATATATATTAAACTAATGTTATTATTAATAACTTCATTCATCTTATTTGTATGAAAATATCATAAATTGAATAAATTAATAAAAACCATGTGTACCCTAATGAAATGAAGTGACAAATGGATGTGAAGATAAACAATAAATCTGAATGAATAACTAGTATACTCATTTTGATCATGGTAAGACAGTATAAAAACATAGCATCAACTAGAAGATGGAATATGAAGTTGTATAAAAGTATACTAACTTTATCGTCCTTCCCTGGCCTCTAAAATGGGTCTCAGGGAAATGTACTGATTCAAACCTGGAAAAAGGTGTGCTCTAGTCCTGAATATCCATTGTAACTCTAATCTAGCTAGATAATTCATAATGTTCCCTTGTCTTATGCTAGGTGTAACAACTTGTAAAGCTTTAAAACTGAAACTGTGTTCATTATGAGTGTTAATATGCCTTGCCAATGCATTTAATTCATTCTTCTTCCTGATGTCATAGGCATGATTATAAATTCTATCTTTAAACCTTCTTTTTGTTAAACCGATACAATATGCATCACATTGTTTGCATGTGGCTAGGTAAATTAAATTCATAGTGTTGCAATCAGCATATTTTCTGGGCTCAAACCTGAATAGTCCTAATGGATGTTCATATGTTTGCATATCTGTGATGAAATGGCACATATTGCATTTGCCACAAGGAAAGCTTCCTGCCTTATGTGGATTCCCTTGTGACATAGATTTATTGTTATTCTCATCATGATTAAAAATTAACTTCAAATTGTCACAATTTTTAAATAAAAATCGAGGTTTATCATCAACTAAACTTCTAATATGGTCATCCATTGTCAAAACATTCCAATGTTTCACAATAATATTTTTAAGATCAATAACATCATTCGTGTATTTCATAGTATATCTTAATGTGTCATTATCATTTGAAAACTTCAAAGAGAATATATTACACTCACATGGGCTATGCGTTTTTTTTAATTCCATCACTACCTTCATTGATAGAACTAATTGATCCTACTGTTGCATTCTTAATATATCTAATTAGTTTAGCATCATATCCCCTATTTAGAAATAAAGTTGTTAAATGTTCTGCTTCTTTCATCAGAATATTTTCATCTCTACACAACCTAGTTAACCTGGTATATTGGCTCTTAATAATGCCAGAAAAAACATATCTGGGGTGCATACTGTTATAACTTAAAATAGTATTTTTCCAACAGGGTTTCCTGTATAATGATGAAACAAGACTCTTGTCATTATTAATTTCAAGAGTAACATCTAAAAAGTGTATAGCTTTCTTTGAATATTCCGCTGTAAATCTCAGGAAATCAGTAATTGATTCAAGATATCTTAGAAATGCCTGAAACTCTGTAAATGCCCCTTCCCATACTATGATCACATCATCTACAAACCTCCTATACAGTTTTATTTTGTGAGCCCTACTACTATTAAGTCGGTGTTGTTTTTCCCAAAAATGCACAACCAGGTTAGCATAAGTATTAGCACATGGGGTGCCCATAGCGACACCCCATGTTTGTAGATAGTGTTTCTTGTTAAATAGAAAAACATTATTCTGCAATACTAGTTCCAAAAGCTGACAGACAAGAATTTGTCTGTCAACAGAAAAATTGGTTTCAGTCATCATCAATTCTCTGATAGCCTCTATGCCGTAATCATTTGGTATGTAGGTGAAAAGATTTTTGACATCCAATGTAATCAATAAAATGTTCTCTATTTCAAGCCAGTCATGTTTCGTCTGCTCTATGTCATTGAGTAATTGATAGGTATCTTTTAATATGACTGATATATTATCTACCACTGGTCTCAATACTTTCTCAACAAATATTGATATGTTGGAAGTAGCCCATCCCTTGCCTGACACAATCAGACGCATAGGGATTGGGTATACATTCTTATGAATCTTAGGTAGTCCCTTCGGACATGGAATTAAAGGGTACTTTACACAAAAAAATTCATAAGTTTCATGGCTAATCTGCCTGCACATCAACATGCCATACAGAGTGTCATGAATATTAATCACGATATTATTAGTGGCATTAGCGTCCACCTCTTTGTATGTGTTGACATCCTTTAGTAGCAATTCCATGGCATTGATATAGTCACAAGTATCAAATATAACAATCCCCCCTCCCTTATCCGCTGTCTTAATCACTATATCATTATTCTTACGTAATGTTTTTAATGAATTAATCTCAGCATTAGTTAAATTATAAAATTTGTTCTTATTTTTTGTAGAGTAATGTAGATAGAAATCTCTCTCACAGAGTTTTATAAAACATTCTACAGCAGAGGGTAAATTGGGAGAAAAAATGCTTTTGCGCTTAAACATATATCCACTTCTATAATAGGATCTCATATTGTGTCTCCTAGTCATTACTATAAACATTAAATATATATATATATATATATACTTTTAATATTTATTTATACACAGATGAATTTGGTGTAGTATTTTTTAAACAGAATGTTCATTTTAACATAACAATAATATTGCAGTTAGGTTTGTTATTTATGAAAAATTTTTTTAAAAGTCTGTTTAAAAAATCTTTTATGATGGTATACATGAAAATGTGTGCAGTATTTATATCTGCAATTGATGTTTCTTCTGATTATTTGTGCTTCAATGAAGGTTTTGAAAGTTTTTCAAATATGAATTTATATTATCAGTATATGGAGTATGATTTTTTAATAGTTAGAACAAAACATATGGTCATAGCTCTATGTTTTCGAATGTGTAATATAAATTTGAAGCTTTGTATATACATCTATATGTTTTAAATGCTCTCATAACACTCAGAAGTTTAGCTGCTTTTTTGCTTTGTTGCTTGTCACTTTAAATGAGCTACAACAGATGTTAAGCATTTAAGAGCTTTATTGATTAATTGGATTAATCAAATGAAGTATTTTTTGGTATATAAGGATTGAAATAATTCAGTTTAATAGATCTGAGGAAGCGTGCAGGCGGCATGCGAAAGCGGTTATCTCCTTTTATATTTGGTGAAATTAAGAATTTGTAATTCAGCAAAGAATCCGGTCTGTTTCGTGGAAGACTCAACAACTTATTTACTACTACGATTGTTCATAAAGTGATTTGACACGGAAAATGGAATGGGCTGGAGTGAGACTTGAACCAGGAATGACTGCTCATAAGGGAAATGCTCTGACCACTACACTATTGCAGTACTGCTTCATTTGCATATATCTTGATATTTATCTTCTTGTGCCATTTAAGCTGCAGTATAAGTAGCTAAGCAATGGGCAAACCTGCGCACCTACGGTTAAATTTTATCTGTTTGATAAAAAAGAAAATGAACTTGTTTACATTATTATATTTTAACTGTTGCTCTTATAAACTTGGGGGGTGTTGCTGGGGGTATGCAACCACCTATGAGCGGTCTCACTTATTGTTATTGCTAAACTGCAGTTCTTGATTGCAGAGGGGTGTGTATATTCTGAGAACTCTGCTCACAGACACGGCCCCCTGTACTCGTACACACTCCGTGTCCATTTAGGAGCTCAGGCAGTGCGCCTTCATTAATATGCATTGCTCGCTGCCATGCTGCTCCAAAACGGTCGCTTCCATGCAGGACTAAGCTAGTCCTGCATGGAAGATTAATGAATCCGGAGGATTATTTCAAGCAAACACATTATTTTATGAAATATTTACTAAAAGCACTAGAAAAAAGACATTGTTTATAGGGATATGATGTTGAGCATATCACATCTGTAAATTCAATTTTGCAAGAAAATAAACATTTTGTAGAATGACTTTGGTAATCAGAATAATGAAATTACAAGCAATAGACTTATTTTCCAGAATGGTTTATTGTGATAAGAATAATACAATAACAAATGAACTCAGCAAACATGATACATTTTATATCATGCACAAAAAATAGTTATGCATCACAGTCCCAGTACCAAGTATATGAAATGTAAAACTGAATGAAATTGGTATTTCTTCCATTACAGCAAACTCTGCTAGCTGATGTCAAATATTATCCAATGTTTTACAAAGCAGAATAAGAAGCAGAATAAATGTTGTGGCCCTAGGGTTAAAAACAGTAATACTGAGCAGCAAACTAGAATATCTAAACGCCATTGAACTAATTTATGTGTATTTATTCTGCATATGGTTATCCTTTCAGACATAAAATAAAAGTATTAACTAAAAGAATACTACAGCAGTCCTAGCAATAATTTAGTCTGTGATGCTTGATAGAGTTTTCTTTTCCTATTGAACACAAGCAGTCTGATTTTTAGGTACTGTATCAGGGAACTTATAAAAAAATCAATTTCAAGCATGTTTTGATTCCTTCCTTCTTCGTCTGCTTTTTTTCCCCACCGATTTCTTAAAGGTAAATGGTATTATCAAGAACGTATAGACTGTAAATGATATACGTATTGGATCACTTCATTATTTGGTTGTTTCTTTGTTTAATCTTAATAACTAGCATGGCCACTATTTTCATATGGAACACAGAAAGAAAAGTTATGGGATCATTTGACAATTTACAGCTAAACAGAAGAATGACGTACTCATTCACGATCTTCTGAAGGCCAAATTAAAATAAACAAACAAATGAAAGAAAAATGAAATAAAAATAACTAAACTTACCATACATTGTAAAGTGCTAAAATTAAGACTGTCAAGTGTCATTCTCGTATGTATTTTCTCCATGGACCATTTTCAGACTCGGACCTGGAGCAGTGCTCAGTTACATGACTTGCTCAGAGTCTCACAGTTAGGTAATGTAACAATGCAACAGCTCCCAGCCCAGGAGCACTTTCTGGTTAAGTGACTTGCTCAAAGTCACAAAGTTAGGTAATGTAACAATGTAACAGCTCCCAGCCCAGGAGCACTGTCTGGTTAAGTGACATGCTCAGAGGCACACAGTTAGGTAATGTAACAATGTAACAGCTCCCAGCCCAGGAGCAATGTCTAGTTAAGTAACATGCTCAGAGTCACACAGTTAGGTAATGCAACAATGTAACAGCTCCCAGTCCAGGAGCACTGTCTGGTTAACTGACTTGCACAGAGTCACACAGTTAGGTAATGTAACAATGTAACAGCTCCCAGCCCAGGAGCACTGTCTGGTTAAGTGACTTACTCAGAATCACAAAGTTAGGTAATGTAACAATGTAACAGCTTCCAGCCCAGGAGCACTGTCTGGTTAAGTGACATGCTCAGAGGCACACAGTTAGGTAATGTAACAATGTAACAGCTCCCAGCCCAGGAGCACTGTCTGGTTAAGTGACTTACTCAGAATCACAAAGTTAGGTAATGTAACAATGTAACAGCTCCCAGCCCATGAGCACTGTCTGGTTAAGTGACTTACTCAGAGTCACACACTTAGGTAATGTAACAATGTAACAGCTCCCAGCCCAGGAGCAATGTCTAGTTAAGTAACATGCTCAGAGTCACACAGTTAGGTAATGCAACAATGTAACAGCTCCCAGTCCAGGAGCACTGTCTGGTTAAGTGACTTGCACAGAGTCACACAGTTAGGTAATGTAACAATGTAACAGCTCCCAGCCCAGGAGTGCTGTCTGGTTAAGTGAATTGCTCAGAGTCTCACTGTTAGATAATGTAACAATGTAACAGTTCCCAGCCCAGGAACAGGGTCTGGTTAAGTGACATGCTCAGAGTCACACAGTTAGGTAATGTAACAATGTAACAGCTCCCAGCCCAGGAGCAGTGTCTGGTTAAGTGACTTGCTCAGAGTCACACTGTTAGGTAATGTAACAACATAACAGCTCCCAGTCCAGGAGCAGTGTCTGGTTAAGTGACTTACTCAAATTTACACAGCTAGGTAATGTAACAATATAACAGCTCCAAGACCAGGAGCAGTGTCTGGTTAAGTGACTTGCTCAGAATCACACAGTTAGGTAATGTAACACTGTAACAGCTCCCAGCCTGGGAGCAGTGTCTGGTTAACTGACTTGCTCAGAATCACACAGTTAGGTAATGTAACAATGTAATAGCTCCCAGCCCAGGAGCACTTTCTGGTTAAGTGACTTGCTCAAAGTCACAAAGTTAGGTAATGTAACAATGTAACAGCTCCCAGCACAGGAGCACTGTCTGGTTAAGTGACATGCTCAGAGGCACACAGTTAGGTAATGTAACAATGTAACAGCTCCCAGCCCAGGAGCAATGTCTAGTTAAGTAACATGCTCAGAGTCACACAGTTAGGTAATGCAACAATGTAACAGCTCCCAGTCCAGGAGCACTGTCTGGTTAACTGACTTGCACAGAGTCACACAGTTAGGTAATGTAACAATGTAACAGCTCCCAGCCCAGGAGCACTGTCTGGTTAAGTGACTTACTCAGAATCACAAAGTTAGGTAATGTAACAATGTAACAGCTTCCAGCCCAGGAGCACTGTCTGGTTAAGTGACATGCTCAGAGGCACACAGTTAGGTAATGTAACAATGTAACAGCTCCCAGCCCAGGAGCACTGTCTGGTTAAGTGACTTACTCAGAATCACAAAGTTAGGTAATGTAACAATGTAACAGCTCCCAGCCCATGAGCACTGTCTGGTTAAGTGACTTACTCAGAGTCACACACTTAGGTAATGTAACAATGTAACAGCTCCCAGCCCAGGAGCAATGTCTAGTTAAGTAACATGCTCAGAGTCACACAGTTAGGTAATGCAACAATGTAACAGCTCCCAGTCCAGGAGCACTGTCTGGTTAAGTGACTTGCACAGAGTCACACAGTTAGGTAATGTAACAATGTAACAGCTCCCAGCCCAGGAGTGCTGTCTGGTTAAGTGAATTGCTCAGAGTCTCACTGTTAGATAATGTAACAATGTAACAGTTCCCAGCCCAGGAACAGGGTCTGGTTAAGTGACATGCTCAGAGTCACACAGTTAGGTAATGTAACAATGTAACAGCTCCCAGCCCAGGAGCAGTGTCTGGTTAAGTGACTTGCTCAGAGTCACACTGTTAGGTAATGTAACAACATAACAGCTCCCAGTCCAGGAGCAGTGTCTGGTTAAGTGACTTACTCAAATTTACACAGCTAGGTAATGTAACAATATAACAGCTCCAAGACCAGGAGCAGTGTCTGGTTAAGTGACTTGCTCAGAATCACACAGTTAGGTAATGTAACACTGTAACAGCTCCCAGCCTGGGAGCAGTGTCTGGTTAACTGACTTGCTCAGAATCACACAGTTAGGTAATGTAACAATGTAATAGCTCCCAGCCCAGGAGCAAGGTCTGGTTAAGTGACTTGCTCAGGGTCATACAGTTAAGTAATGTAACACTGTAAAAGATCCCATCCCAGGAGCAGGGTCTGGTTAAGTTACTTGCTCAGGGTCACACACTTAGGTAATGTAACAATGTAACAGCTCCCAGCCCATGAGCGCTGTCTGGTTAAGTGAATTGCACAGAGTCACACAGTTAGGTAATGTAACAATGTAACAGCTCCCAGCCAAGGAGCACTGTCTGGATAAGTGATTGCTCAGATTCACAGTTAGATAATGTAACAATGTAACAGCTCCCAGCCCAGGAGCAGGGTTTGGTTAAGTGACTTACTCAGAATCACACAGTTAGGTAATGTAACAATGTAACAGCTCCCAGCCCAGGAGTGCTGTCTGGTTAAGTGACTTGCTCAGAGCCACACAGTTAAGTGATGTATCAATGTAACAGCTCCCAGCCCGGGAGCAGTGTCTGGTTAAGTGACTTGCTCAGAATCACACAGTTAGGTAATGTAACACTGTAACAGCTCCCAGCCTGGGAGCAGTGTCTGGTTAAGTGACTTGCTCAGAATCACACAGTTAGGTAATGTAACACTGTAACAGCTCCCAGCCCGGGAGCACTGTCTGGTTAAGTGACTTACACAGAGTTACACAGTTAGATAATGTAACAATGTAGCAGCTCCCAGCCCAGGAGCAGGGTCTGGTTAAGTGACTTACTCAGAATCACACAGCTAATGTAACAATGTAAAAGCTACCAGCACGGGAGCAGTTTCTGGTTAAGTGACTTGCTCAGAATCACACAGTTAGGTAATGTAACACTGTAACAGCTCCCAGCCCGGGAGCAGTGTCTGGTTAAGTGACTTGCTCAGAATCACACAGTTAGGTAATGTAACAATGTAATAGCTACCAGCACGGGAGTAGTTTCTGGTTAAGTGACTTGCTCAGAATCACACAGTTAGGTAATGTAACAATGTAACAGCTCCCAGCCCTGGAGCGCTGTCTGGTTAAGTGACTTGCTCAGAATCACACAGTTAGGTAATGTAACACTGTAACAGCTCCCAGCCCGGGAGCAGTGTCTGGTTAAGTGACTTGCTCAGAATCACACAGTTAGGTAATGTAACACTGTAACAGCTCCCAGCTTGGGAGCAGTGTCTGGTTAAGTGACTTGCTCAGAATCACACAGTTAGGTAATGTAACACTGTAACAGCTCCCAGCCCGGGAGCACTATCTGGTTAAGTGACTTACTCAGAGTTACACAGTTAGATAATGTAACAATGTAGCAGCTCCCAGCCCAGGAGCAGGGTCTGGTTAAGTGACTTACTCAGAATCACACAGCTAATGTAACAATGTAACAGCTACCAGCACGGGAGCAGTTTCTGGTTAAGTGACGTGCTCAGAATCACACAGTTAGGTAATGTAACACTGTAACAGCTCCCAGCCCGGGAGTAGTGTCTGGTTAAGTGACTTGCTCAGAATCACACAGTTAGGTAATGTAACACTGTAACAGCTCCCAGCCCGGGAGCAGTGTCTGGTTAAGTGACTTTCTCAGAATCACCCAGTTAGGTAATGTAACAATGTAACAGCTCCCAGCCCAGGAGCACTGTCTGGTTAAGTGACTTGCTCAGAATCACACAGTTAGGTAATATAACAATGTAACAGCTCCCAGCCCGGGAGTAGTGTTCAGTTAAGTGACTTGCACAGAGTCTCACAGTTAGGCAATGGAGGCTGAAGGAATCAAACCTTATACCAGTGGACCACAGGTAAAAGTCATTAACAGCTCCTTAATCCTCTAGGTAAATGTCCAGTCATTAAATCTGACCTTCTCATATTAGGCTTGTGATACAAGAGGATAAGGCCCTGACTGAAACTCAACAACCTCAGATCTATTAGCCAAAAAGGAAGTTGAAAGAGTAGAGGAAGAGTGAGCATGATGTGACAATTTACATTGTAATGCCTGTCTGGTAAGGAAGATTGTGTGTCTCCTCCCCCTGTGGTGACCTGGTACTCTCGGTAATTCTCACAGGTAGCTCCATATCAGGGGCATATGCTGTTTTTCTGCAGTGAATGACCAAGACAGGATATGGTTAGATCATATCTATAAAATACCCTAATGGCTGTCAAGGTGACATCACTGCAATCAGTTTTGAATTCATGAGAAATTAATGCACTGGGGACTCCTCTTGCCCAATAAGGATTAAATGGGCCAATAGATCATGGGGATTTGATGGCTGGCAACAGTGACAGATTCATTAATGTACCTTAAGCCCCTGGTGGTTTTCAATCCATGAGTCCTCCATTATTTTTTCAGATATGCAGAAATACATACATTTTTTGGATTCACCTTCCTGATTGCCTTAAATGTATGTTTCTCTACTAGACTAATTTAAATTATATCTATAGTTTCATAAAGCTAAATGTGTTTTGTGTAACATTTTTTCCATCAGGAAGCGGAACAAAATATATAAACCAATAATAACAAAATGACTCATTTTGTAAAATTTCAAAACAAATACTACTAAAACTTTTGTCATTATACTACACCGATGTCTATAAACATCAATTATAGTCACTTTAGTCACCTTTTTTCTTCTTGCATGCATGATCATGATTGAATATGACCGCAGTAAAGTATTCCAAATCATTTTACATGAATGCTCATTAGTATAGCAAAGCCCGACTAATAGCTATTTAATTTCATCATGACAACAGTGTCAGTCATTTTTCACTTACAGATAGTCCCATACTCAACAATTATAGCCACATTGCTGACTGTGTGCATCTCAGATGTGTGATTATGGTAAAATAGCAATAATAATAATAATAATAATAATAATCATAATAACAACAATAACAATAGCCGGATGGATATATTTTCAGGCTTGCATCACATCAATACATGTTATTCACAGGAAGTTAGTCCAAATTACTTCATGCAGATGCATATTAGTAATGTAAAACCAAATTAATGAATGGTTGAAATGAGCTGATGACAAATGAAAGCCCCTCACTTCTACCCATCAGTTGCAGACACTTTGTTAACTATGTACACATCTCTCAGATATATAGATGTAATGAAAAAATGGCCATTGCAATGTATTTCAATTTTGCTTCAGACAAACACACAGCCAGATTAAAGATTCTTTAATTGAACAAATGACAAGAGAGTAAGTTGTTTTCATTCGTAGACAGACACTCTAACAATAACCCAGAAGTTACAGCTGGCAACCACTTTAAATTTTGGGATTTAAAATGCAGGGTCCAGTGATGAGGAGACTGAATGGCTGAAAATCTTGACTTACATATATTGAGTCTAACATTGCCACTTCTCAAAATATCATCTTTTCTCTGAGGTATGGTGATCTCAGAGTTGTTATATACATGTCTGGAGGGTGTAGGAGGTTTGCCCTGCAAAAAAAAAGGGGGGGGGGTGTTTGACCTTTGCCCTTCTCTAGCATTTTTTTATCTTTTTTAGCTTGTTAGCGCTTAGCATTGCAATTTCTAACTTTACGATTGGGAGTCATTATAGCTGCTGTCCTAAAAGGGGTGCACCTCAGATGTATAATATTGACTAATATATATGACAAGTTTATTTCACACAAACACACAGTTAAGTATGCCAAGTTAATTTCACATGAAAGCATACTAGCTTTGCAAACCCAGGTAAAACATTATTTAAAAATGAGCTAGCAAGAGAGTAAGTGCATTCATCCACAGATACCCCTTCCCCATTCTATAGTTATAGCACTTTTGTTGGCTGTGTGGACCTTGGACATCTGATTGTGATAAAAATAATGGCCACAGCAACAGTATTTCAACTTTTTAACTCAAATACTAGTCATAGATTACTCCATGTATTCAATTAATGTGTCTAGAATTGCACTAAATAAACAATGCCACACGGCTCACACAAGTTATATAGTCTGATAATTAGTCATCTTTGTCACAAGACTATCTTTTTATAGCATTATGTATTACTATAGTTGTTTAACATATCATAACATTATAATTCATTACTGAAATTCACGACTACTATTATACCTTTTAACACACTACTATTACATTGTTTGCTAGCACATCACTTTTCCATATCTCCATGTATTGCACTATACCCACTTTTTAAAGACACTCCATGACCTTCACTTCCCTGACCAAAGGAGCTCATGCACCCACAGCTAAAGAATGATAGTAATAAAGTGAGGTATGTGGCAGGTATAGAATGAAGCCCCCTGAGTGTAAGCCATGTGCATCAGTGTACTAATAACTTGTAAAACATTTTTACATTTATCCTTAGAAAAAATAATAATATGGTGATTAGAGTTTTCCAGCTATCCATCGAATGGTAAATAATAGAGTGGATGGTGCTAGATGCAAAAACTATATACTTTCCCATGAAGAATGCACGCACTTTCTACAATCCCAGTTTCAGTAAGTAATCAGCAGAAGTAAGCAGGAATTAAAACATCTATAAATGTTATGCTATCCTTCAGTAAGAATGTATATGATTAGAAACTTTGGCTTTAATGCTTTATGGGAAGATGGCAAAATTATTTTTTTTTTAAAATGCTACAAGTTGGTTAATACATTTGTCCCTGAAACAGCAATTCTTTTTACATGACTAAGTTATTTATTTGTACTTTGTAATCGTTAAAGTGTTTACCTCAGAGACACAAATTACACAGTTTGATTCTCACCTTTTAGAGAAATTGGCTAAAAATTCAATTTATATACTTAAAGGCAGATTATTATACAAAGAGACTGTATATATTTTAAAATATGGCATGCACTTTAAAAACTTTTAGTTTACATATAAAATGTAACTGGACATATTTAATTTAAATTTTTAAATTGTTTAATTGATTGATTAATTGTTTTAAGTTTTGTATATAAATTGATTTTTTTGACTGTTTCATTACTCATTGAAGTCTTCCTGCTGAGACGCTAGAGTATATTAAAGTTAATTTCTTATGTGTCTGTAGCCTGTGTTCTTTACATTTTCTGATGGCACTCCAAATCTCTGCCACTGATTCATTAGCAAATCAATGTGTTTGTTTATACATATAAGTAACAAGTCAACACAAATCTGCACCCTACTGAGTTTTGCTTCTCACATATCGTACACTTGCATTTGCCCTCTCGTACATTGTAAACACAAACAACTCATAAAGTGCAATAAAGATAGACTGACCTTTACCTCATTATTGTACCTTTTTCATGCCTCGCTTTTTCAGGCTACTACTTTGGACACACAGTGCTGCTTCAGTCTCTAAACAAAACAGCAACATTCTTGTTTACCTAAAATATTTAAATTTGATAAACTTGTCAATCAGACTATTAAGTCCATCAACAAAAAACTTGGCTCCTTGTACAGAGCCAAATCTCTCCTCACCCCCTAGCTAGGGTAGCTATTGCAAGATCACACTTCCTCTCTACCCTTATGTATGCCTCCCCTGTACTCACCAATCTATCCAAAACCGAGCTCAACAAGTTATCAAGATGTTACAATCATATAGCCAGATTCACTACAGGCATGGCTTTCCATTGCCAGAACCTCAAAGCACTGGGATGGCTAGAGTATCCTACCCTTCTACAGTTCAACTGGCTTATAGTAGTGCATAAAATACTTCATCAACCTGATAACACCCCTGCCCTCACAAATATTCTCACCCCTCATAATGCCCCCAGACCATTATGCTCAGCTGATAAACTAATGCTACTGACCCAAAAATCCAACAACTCTGCAGGCGATGCTATATTTGCCAACTCAACCAGTAAAATCTGGAATCTACTCCCTACTACCATTACCAAGGAAACCTCACTACCCCTATTTAAAAGAGAACTCAAAAAATACCTCACATCTCATTGGCTGTGCTCTTGTTCTAAACCTGACTAACAACTTCACTAATACATGTCTTGCTACCCAACCTGCTGTTTAGCCAAGTATCTATGCCTCATAGCATTTGAATGTCTAAGCATTGTGAATTATGAGATCTGATTGCATTCTATTGTCACATTTTCTGATACAGCTTTGCCAATCAGATGTAAGTCTGCACATTGTGTATATTGATATCTGCCTGTATTCTTTGTCTATATTTTTCTAAACATGTTTGCCTGAGTTTATCACTCAGTGATGTATGTACTGTCTCTTTTTTGTTATGTGGAGCTTTTCTCCCCAGGCCTCCGCTGAAAATGGACATATATCCAGTTGAACTATCCCGGTCAGCAAATGTAAAATAAAGAAAAATTAATACTTCTGTCCTGGAAAAAAAATCTGTACTTGAGAGGTACAGGCCAAAATAAAATGATTTTGTTTGCTTAGAGAATATCAGTGTTTATTTGCTAACTGTTTGAAATGTTATGACCCAAAAGATTGGGTCCTACCACACAGAGACTGAATGGCTGAAAAATACATTTATGCATAGCAAGTCTGAGATGGCCATTTCCCAGAATATTCTCTTTTCTCTGAAGCATGCTGTTCTCTGAGATGGAATATTCAAATTTGGGGAAGTAGGGGTTTGCCCCACTACAAAAAAGAAGTTTAATGAACTAGAGTTGTTGAGGTTCGGTCTTCTCACTGATTTGCAATCTTTTTTCTTTCTGTCAGCACTCAGTGTTATGAGTGTCTACATTTCAATATGGAGACATTTAAACAGCTCCTTAGAACATTCCTGTGCTCATGTCTTAACTTCCTTTTCATGTGCTCACCATACAACTCACAGACTCCTTATACTGTTAGCATTCAGTCATGACATCATCCAGATGCATTTATTGATTAGCATAAGCCTTCCAGCAGCATGATCTTTCTATTGAAGCATATCTTCATCCTACCACTCATGGCATGCATCACTCCAGAAGAAATAAAATAAAATAAAACACGAATCATTAGGGCTGCAGCACCTTCTTCTCCATTCGTTCTTACATTTCAGTCCTCATTCATGCAGTCCATATTCCAAACCAGTAAGATGTTCTGCCTTTTTTATTTTCATTCTAGAACCCACTTCTTGAGCCACAGAGTGTTTCTCTCCTTGTTACAAAATATGGCTCAAATCAGGAATACAAGGGCCATTTCCTTGTACATACCTATTCTCTGCACAGTTGTTTCTCATTCTCCTGAAGTACTGCTCCTTAACCCATCACACTGGGTGGTGGTCAGCATAACCCCTTGCACCACTCAGTCTAGTGGTCTCTACTGTTATGAGCAATTGTCTGCACCTGTAGCACTAGCAGGTGAAGCCAGAACCCTATTTCTGTATGTACTTCCAGTGACCTTGCTCTATGGCTTCTTTCCAGGGAATGAAGATATGGCATAATTCCTCTTTTTTTTTCATCCCTACCACCATTGTATCACTTCCATGGGATTGTGCCCTTCACTTACTTTACTGACTAACTTTCGCTCCAAAATATGTAATCTTTAATAATCTCACAGCATTGCCAACCAGTCTGTATAACTGATTTAAAATGTCATTCTTTCTTACCATAGAGCAAACCAAATCCTGTGCAAGGGGGAATGCACGGTCCAAACCAAATGTCAAAATCACCAAATAGACCAGCAAGGCAGAACGGAGTTCAATATTCATTTATTTTGTACTAAAACAAACTAGTTTCGGCAAGAATTGCCTTCTTCAGTGTAGGACGTACAGTCAAGTTCCTTGTCCTCATCCATTTAAATACACATCATCAGCCAATAAGGCAGAAAAGCTCATCAATATTAATGAGATAAAAAATATTTTTTCTTTATCACAATATACAGAGTGTGAAACTACAGTGAAAAACAGTAATAATAAGACATAATAACCAAAAATAAAAGGTATGAAACAAACTTAAAATAATGTGATGTGGCATATATATGTAAGAACAAATATGGTTTTTTTAGCCATAAGCAATATCTATTGCACAAATATTACATTTATTTATGGTTGTCAGGCTTTCTATTTATATTGTGTTTCAAGAGGTGTTACACTTGCATCTTATGATTACCATAATTTTGTTAATCAATAGTAATGTTATTATGGTGGATCTGAGTTGCTGAATTATACTTATATTGGCAGTCGATATATGTAATTATCATGGTCCATATGGAGAAATATTTGTGCAATAGATATTGCTTATGGCTAAAAAAAACATATTTGTTCTTACATATATATGCCACATCACATTATTTTAAGTTTATTCTTTCTTACCATATCATCAAAATAATTACATTATAAATTCTTCTCCTTAAATGCAGGGACTGTGTCCTTTTGCTCTTTAAACTGCTGCCCCTACAACATCAGATGCCTCAGCTCATTGCCCATATTTAACAGAGTCTTCTTCAAGCAAAAATGTTCAATTGCTTCCTTGGATTTACATTTCCCAAACTCTGTACTGTGCATACAACAAAATGTAATTATTGCATGAATTTCCTGATAACCAATTATTATATATCTGTCCACTGATCATTAAAGTCTGTAAGACAGATGTATTTTCATGATGCAGTCAGTTTTCTAAGTCCTTCATCTTCTTTTGTGTTGACTAGTCTTCCTACTGCATATGCTACTTTTATGAGTCCTTTGTGTTTTTAGCCCTGCAGCTTGCCTGGCAGCTCCTAGTGATGTCTCGTTTAGACCAACCACTTTGTCCAAAATTCCACCCAGCATCTGAAGCTACATTAGTGCATCTTCTTCTCATCTCCGTCACCTCATACTATGATTTAAGCCTTGTCACAAATGAGACAATGCATATGATTTATGTCTTGTCACAAATGAGACAATGCATATGATGTAATCCTTGTCACAAATGAGACAATGCATATGATGTAATCCTTGTCACAAATGAGACAATGCATATGATTTAAGCCCTGTCACAAATGAGACAATGCATATGATGTAATCCTTGTCACAAATGAGACAATGCATATGATGTAATCCTTGTCACAAATGAGACAATGCATATGATGTAATCCTTGTCACAAATGAGACAATGCATATGATGTAATCCTTGTCACAAATGAGACAATGCATATGATTTAAGCCTTGTCACAAATGAGATGTATTATTTTCTGATGTAAAGATTCTCATTGCCACAGCTTATCTAAACAATCCTGTGCTGGTTTGTGATCAACTGGGCAGGAACCAGTTAAGAGAAGATTTATTTTGATTTATATTTTATTTTTACCACCCTTTTTCACTGTTTATAGGAAGAAAGGGATAGCTTGCAGAAAAAGGTTATTTTAATTTATATTTTGTTTTCCTGTAATTTTCAATATTTGTTGTTAGAAAAGAATATGTTTTAGGTAAGCAAACTCTAGCCAACCCAAGGGGCCTACTCAGCTAACAATTCGCACAGGCTGCAGAGAAGACATTCCAGAGCTTCTCTAAACAATCCAGTGTTGTGTTGTGGTATGACTGTGCAGTTGCCTGGTAACAGAATGTTTATTTAGATTTATTTTTTACCACTGTTTCCCTGCTTGTATGAACAAAGGGTTAGCTTGTACACAAGAAGATTTAGTTTGATTCTTATTTTCTTGTTTTACCTCCAATTTTCACAGTTGGTTATTAAAAAGAGAGGCAAGCTCTAGCCATCCCAAGGGGCCTAGTCAGCAATAACTTCATACAGAGTACACAGAAGACAGTCTAGAGCTTATCAATCCTGTGTTGGGTTGTAATTTATTGATCTTTACTGTTAAAATGAGGCCTGACTGCAAGTGACAGTGAGTAGAAGCTATTGCAAGTATTCGCGTGAGATGTAAAGGAATTCCAGCTTTTGTGTGATTTTCACAAACGGTGCAGTCAGAGCAATGACTTTATTCTTACTTTATTATTTAGTTGTATATTGTTTGTGGGGTTTTTTCTCACAAAAGCTGCTTTAAAATCTCTTTGTATTTTGTGGTAACTGATTTTGATTATCCTTTTCTTTTAGAATTCTTTATTCATTTGCAGCTGAAAATGTATTCCTTAAATGAGCGTGCCATTAATAATTTGCACAAGTATCTTCTACAATGTAATAAATGCTATGCATATCTAAATGTAGCACCTCTTAACACCGCTGATCTGTGTTCCTCATGTCAAAAGTTGGAGGATTTGCTTTCCATTATTAACAGTAAATGTAGACTTACTGATGTCAATTGCACTTCTGCAACTGGCACAGCTTGGAGAACTGCTGTTATATACAGTAATGGCAGGGCTGATGAGATAAATAATGTTAGGCAAAGAGCAAACAGAACACATTTAGGAAAGGAAGTATCTGTTGTCAGTAAAGATCACTCAACCCATACTGATCAAAATAATACCACTGACAACTTTGGAATTCTGGATACAAATGTCCAGCAATATGAGGATTCAGAGCATAGAGCAGAAAACAAAAAAGAAAGAAAGAACGAAGTTCACAACAAGAAACAAGGAAGAAAAAGAAACTGATTAATGACTGTAAAGAAAAGAGAATACGTAGTAAAAAAGGACACTGCTTTGTTATATAGTACACAGAGTAAAGGGAATGATAACATTTTTCTATGAATAAAACTTCAATCTACAGAAAAAGGCATCCTTTTCCAATAGAGAATGTATAAAAAGGGGTCAAGGGGCAGGTGAAAAAGAAATAAGAATTGAATGGGGCATGAGTGAAGAACATTGTTTTAAGATAAAAGAGGAGAAATACAGATGCTGACAACCTGGCTCAAGTGTGGACGCACAAAGCCAGCTGGATAGGAATTGTGTGCTTGCAAATGTAACAGGCAATGAAAACTGTGGGAGTAATAAGACTAATGGTGATGAGGATCATGCCTTTGTAAGAACTGATAGAGCAGGTATTACTGAACTGGAAGATGAAGATTTTTCAGGTCTGGTCAGAGAAAGATAGCAACATTCAATGCATCTTTGATGGCTGTTAAAACTAGGACAATTCATAATAAAGTTTTTATTGGAAAATTTGCAATATCCCACAAGATACTGATGGTGTTATTATTTGTGAAACTTAGTAAAAGAATAATGATTGGAAACCAGTTCTGTCAGGAATGATTGGAAACCAGTTTTATATCTATATATATATATATATATATATATATATATATATATATATATATATATATATATATATATATATATATATATATATATATAGATTCACTTTAGAAGCCCAAAATGCTGAAATATTGAAATTCAGCATTTCGAGCCCAGAAAGTTGAATCCTGAGAACAGTAAAAGCTCAGAAGCGCAAAATTCAAAACCTCGAATACCGGAGGTTTTGAATTTCGTGCTTCTGATTTTCAATGTGGTTATGGATTCAGGTAAGTGTGTGTATGTTAAGAGTTTTGGGAAGGAGCTGTGGTGTGTGTGTCAGTGTGTTTTGTCGCTGTGATGTGTGTGTGCGAGGAGAATGTAGGTTGTGTGGTGGTGTTTTATGTGTGTTTATATGTAGTAAGACCTCGGAGTGAGAATATTTAAGTGTGTGTGTGTGGGGGGGGGCAGCCCCCCACATGGGGATGCAGGGGGGCTTGCCATCCTGCTTTTATGCAGTAGAGAGCTTGTGTTTGTGTGTGGGGAGGGAGGTGTGTATGCGTGGACTTGAAGCGCAAAATTCAAAATCTCTGGTGTGCGAGATTTTGAATTTCACGGTTCTGAGTTTTCTTGGTTTTGAATTTTCAACTTTATAGCTTCGAAATACTGAATTTCGACATTTTATTATTTCGAGGATATAAAGTGAATCCATATATATATATATATATATATATATATATATATATATATATATAAAGAGAGAGAGAGAGAGAGAAACAGAGAGAGAGAGATTTTTTTTTTTTTTTTTTTTTTTTTTACTGAAACGTTCGATCAAAAAATCAGGTTGAGGTGTTATGATAGAGATTAAAGATAGTCAACCACAAGGCCTTCTATATTTATATAAAGAATCCCCATGGCAATACCCAGATTTGCTCTGAGCTACTGCACAATGGTACTTCCTATACCGAGCCAACAGATATTGCCAATATACTGGCCGACAGATTCAGTGCCAACTTTACCCCCCAAAGGACCAATCACAATACCAGTAGATTGCCAGGCACCCATAATTACTGCTGCACAGGTTAAAACAGCACTGTCCAAGGCCAAGAATACAGCTTCTATGAGACATGAAAATATCCCTGGCTGTGCTCTACATGAACTACAGAGTGAACTGGCACTTGACATTAGTGTGCCCTGCTCAATCACAGCCTCACCTCAGGCGTTGTCCCTACCAAATGGAGCACTGCTACAGTCATCCCTCTCCACAAAGGAGGAGTGACTACAGACCATGGGATCTATCACCCCATTAACCTGACGAGTCTGATATGCAAAGGTATGTAATGGATCATCATGGCCATAATAAACAAGAATATAGGGAATCTCCAAACTCTGGATCCCACACAGTTTGGTTTTGTGAAGTTTAGATTATGCCTGCTCAACTTGGTTGACTTCTTTGAGTCAGTCACCAGAGCTGTGGATAAAGGCAAGGTGGTTCATACAACCTACCTTGATCTGGCCAAGGCCTTTGATACCATTCCCCACTCAGGAATTATAGAAAAACTCACAAAGCTAGGCATCAACCCCTATATCACTAGGTGGGTTGCAAGTTGCCACACAGATAGAACCCACAGTATGAAAGTAGCTGATTCCAAGTCAGACTGCTGACTAGTCATGAGTGGAGTCTCACAGGGTTCTGTCCTTGGTCCTCTCCTGTTTGGTATCTACTTCTCTGAAGTCCAGGCCAACAAGAAGGGACTCTGGCTGACAAAGTTCATAGATGATTGCAATTTGGGAGATATTAACTACCCTAGTGATGTTGACATCCTACAGAATGGCCTCACTGATACCAACGACCAGTGTCAGAACCATGGCCATAAGCTCAATGCCAAAGAATGTGCCATCATCCCCTTTGGGAATAACCCAGTTCCCATGAATTACCACATTGATGGTAGTACACTAAACACAGAAGGTGTTATAAGAGATCTGGGAACACAGATTGACAACAACCTCTCTTTTGATCACCACATGGCCACTGTGGTCAGAAAGTCCTTCTATGTGGTACATCTCATTACTAAGGGTTTTGCATCCAGGAAGAAAGAGGTCACTGTATCCCCTCTACTCTTCCCACATTAGGCCAATCATCGAGTACAATGCCCCATTTGGCATGTACCTCACTAGACACCTGCAACAACTGGAGAAACCACAAATGTACCTCACAAAGAGGATCCTCGGCCTTAAACTCTTGTCCTATATGGACAGACTCAAAAAACCCCAACTATTCTCTTCTCATATCTCCTACTTAGACGTGATCTCTGCTTGACTTACAAAGCCATGTCTGACCCAGTTCTGTTAGAAATGCTACATCTAAAGAAATCCCAATCCCTCCGCACCACATGCTCCAGAGACCTCAACTTCATTACCACCATCAACAGAACGTACTAGAGGGACAGGTTCATAAACCAGGGACTGCCCATGCTATGGAATAGACTTCCCATACATGTCAAGCAGAAAACCTCTCTGACCCTCTTCAAGAGAAATCTTGATGTGTGGATGGGAAAAAGAAAGTTCACCCCGGGGATAACTCCAGTGGCTCTACTCGACAGAGACACTGGGAACTAAGGTCAGGCGGCACTAAGCCAGAGTAGTCCTATGGCTAGGCTTGTAAAGGCTGCAGGGCCAGTAGCCTAGTACACACCTATGAACCTATGAAACCTGTGATTATTACATGTTCAAAGATAACACCGATTCTATAGATGGAGAGTGTATAGACCACAAAAGTCAAGTGCTGATGACCTAGAGAAATTCATACATGTTTTGCATGGAAAACAGAAAGGAAAAATAATAGTGGCTGGGAACTTAAATTTTCCAGAAACAAACTGGAATGCTGTTGATTTAACAACATTAGTAAGGAGATTATTTACAACATATGTTTAGGAACAGCAATCATTTCCGATTGAAAAAAAAAATAACAGGGAATGGAACACAAAACATTGTGTTCCTAAAGAAATGACTGTGTTTCTTCATGTCAGGTTTTACCAACATTGATGTACAGTGATCATGGGCTTATAAAGGTTAATTTGTTGCTTGATAATTCTGCCAAACTGAAATCTAAGCCAATGCACAGATGATTAATAACAGATTATATTGAAGCAAAACAGTCACTTTGTAAAACTAATTGGAGTGATGTGTTCATTGGAAAAACTGCAGAAGGAATGTAGAAAGTTTGAAAGAGAAATTGTCTGAATTTTGTTCAATGGGGTACGATCTCGGAGTTGATATATTTAAGTAGTGGGAAATGTGGGGGTGCAGGGGGACCCTGCGTAAAACAGTTTATTTTGTTTTCCATTGCTTTTTTTTTTTTTTTTTATCCATAGTCGAAGTTTTGTAACTTCAAACATAATGGTTCGAATATTACGTGTTCAAAGTTATAAGACTTTGACTATGTAATATAGATCCGTTGGCAGTCTAGAAGTACATTATTGCCCATGCTTGAAATATTTGTATGTATGCATGTATGTATGTTTATGTAAGATAAATCACATATCTGCTAGACTGTAATTCTTAATTATTCATCAACTTGTGAAGTGACTAGAATTTGATTAACAGATCACACGGTATGCTTGAATTATGAAGGTCTTCTACCTTGTTTTTTTAAATGTATCTATTAAAATAATAAAAAACAGGAAGAATAATAGATCTAAGAATGGGACAAAATGGAAAGAGCAGGGCAGGTTGTGGTGCTGTTCCCAGCATGTTATTCATTGGTTTTGTTCATGGAGTTTTGAGATAATAAAACTGAGGTGTCTGCAGGACAATGAATAAGCATTAAGTGAGGGTATGAGAACTAGTGCTGACAGTGGATTGGCTATTAAGATAAGAAAATTAGAGAGGTACCACAAAATTGGTAGTGGAAGACCAGTTGCCAGGATGGGTGGGAAATGTAAGATGGAGAAAGACACAGGCAAGAAAATGCATGCAAAGTTTGTACAGGGGTGTTGGCGAGTGGTGGAGTGGTGTTCTACAGAGTAAGGTGAGGTGATAAAGTAGGAGATGCAGCCATGAAAGGTGGGAACAAAGAGAGTAAGTCAAGGTTTAGAGGGGGTTAAGTAGTAAGGAAAAAACAGAGATGATGATGTATCATAGAAGGTACACATGCAGACAACACTGACAAGTAATAAAGGAGAAACAGCGTCAAGGGCAAACATGCAGAAAATCAACACCATGAGGAGAACATGAGAGAAAGGGGCTAGTAGGGGCACTTGGCTAGACTGGAAGGTCATCTGGTGCAAAGGTCAGAAGAGTTGAAAGGGGTTGCTGGAAAAGAGTAGATGGGATGTGAAGGGAAATGAATGTATCACAATGACTGAGGCAAGAAGGAAGGAAAGTGAGGGAGGACGGAGATAGTGAAAGTGGACAAAAAGTTACATGTACAAGGAGAAGGAACATAAGGAAGGGAGGAAAGGATGGGAGAGCCTCTGAAGGACAAAAAGTTACATGTACAAGGAGAAGGAACATAAGGAAGGGAGGAAAGGAAGGGAGAGCCTCTGAAGGACAAAAAGTTACATGTACAAGGAGAAGCAACATAAGGAAGGGAGGAAAGGATGGGAGAGCATCTGAAGGACAAAAAAGTTACATGTAGAAGGAGAAGCAACATAAGGAAGGGAGGAAAGGATGGGAGAGCATCTGAAGGACAAAAAAGTTACATGTAGAAGGAGAAGCAACATAAGGAAGGGAGGAAAGGATGGGAGAGCCTCTGAAGGACAAAAAAGTTACATGTAGAAGGAGAAGGAACGTAAGGAAGGGAGGAAAGGATGGGAGAGCATCTGAAGGACAAAAAAGTTACATGTAGAAGGAGAAGCAACATAAGGAAGGGAGGAAAGGATGGGAGAGCATCTGAAGGACAAAAAAGTTACATGTAGAAGGAGAAGGAACATAAGGAAGGGAGGAAAGGATGAGAGAACCTCTGAAGGACAAAAAATATGAAAGGATAGGATAGCCTCTGAAGGACAAAAAAGAGGGTCTTGGTGACTAGAAGTTCAGTCACCAAGAGAATCATGAGCCTTTATAAGGGAGATAGGAATGACTACATTATGGAAACCAGTCTCAGGACTGAAACTTATCAAGTTGTGACAGAAGGTGACTAAAGTTATCATCAGAGAGGTGGGCATACCTTGTGGTGCTGAAAGCACCAATGACCTGCTAGAGGAGACAAATTAGTTTGTAGCAAGCAGAGAAGGGGCACTAGCAGAGGAATACCATGGGGGTGATGTAGCATTTACAGTGGTATTACCTGTGCCAAAGAAATCTGAATACTTATGAAGGACATATTTAGGGAGTTTCATTTCTGTCAATAGCAGGGTGCAACAGGTAAGAACTTGAGAAAGGTAGGAGGATGAAGAGAGCTTAGGCTTTGAGCCAAGAACAGAGTCCTTAGTCCATATTGGAAAGCATGGTTCTAGGATACACTGGAAAGGAACACCCCAATGAATGTAACGTTTAAGTAAGATGGAAGGGGTGCTGCAAAAGCATACAAGAATGGAGGGCTGAGGTTTCTGAATAAAGGAAAATACACACAGAGTGTTGTATAACAATTAATGTCACTTTGAAACGTGTTTCAAATATTAATGTGCAATGCAAGCAGTCTAGATAAGAAGATGGGGTCTGTACAAAGGGATATGGACATTGCTGATATCATAGAAATGTGGGCCATTGAGGAACACAGTGAGACATAGAAGGGCTTGAGAATAGGTTCTTAAGGAAGAACACATAAGGGATGGATTCAGGTGTCAGTATTTACCTACATAAAGGATAGCATTGGATAGGAAAAGTACACCATCCCCAAAAGAGGAAGGTGTATGGCAGTGACAAATATAAGGGTATATGCAGTGGTGATTAAGGCAGAGGAAGTGATGGATATAGACTGACTGATAAAATATACTGACCCACAGGCATGTCTAAAAGGTAGGATAAAAAAAAACACAAGTACAGGAATAACAGGGTGATAGATAAGATGGTTATATTTAAGAGACTTATGAATCTCCCCAGAATAGATTATGAGACAACAAGCTCTACGAGAGCAGAGCAGCAGCTGAATGACCTCTTTGACCTTGAGGTTTAGCCAGATGGTGCATGACTATACCAGAAAGGGCAGAGTTCTGGATTAGTCCAAACCAAATTTTGGGGTGTCATCAATGTCTAAATAATGGCACAATTAGTTAAGAAGGATAATACCAACATGAGGTTTATAGTAATGTTGAATGGTAAAAAAAAACAGCAAAAAGAAAATAAAAGATGGTGGTGTGTGATGTTTAGGAAGGTAGATTACACAGAATGGAATAAAGGGTCAGAGATAGTCAGTGGACTGAAAACAAAGTAGAAACAAGCTATGGGAACATTTCAGATATGCAGAGCTCATGGAAATAGTCAAACATTTAAAAAAATAGGAAAAACAAGTAAAAACACAAGAAGGCCAGGGTAAAAGATAGAGGTGTAACAGAAGGAATACAAAGGCAGGGGAGACAGACTAGTAGGAAACAAAGAGAGTGGCCACAAATGAGGTGCGGACCACTTAAGGGTCAAGCTTGGGATCAGAGGTTTGTTCAAGTATATAGCATAAAATATAAGGAGAAGCAGCCTTGCCTAGGTCGAGCAAAGATGGGATGGAATTCACAGAATATTGGAAAACACCAGAGGTAGTGATTAAATACTTCAGTTTTCACAATGGAAAGCAAGTAAAGGCAGTCATGCTGGGGAGGGGGGTGTAACACAAAGTCAGGAGATCACTGGACAGATCCCATGACAGACACAGAAAGGCTTGAAAGGGAAGTAGAATTAGCTTCCCCAAGGATGAATGAGGCAGAGGGACAATGTGGGCTATCTCCCAGTATCCTTAAATCTGGCTAGTATGTTTGCAGATCCCTGATGGAAGGTTTGAAGAGATGACTGTCTGTAGAATAGCTGATACTAGACTGGAAGACTGAAACTGCGGTGCTCTTGTATAGTAGTGCAAAGGGAGAAAGAACAGGGAAAGTACAGAATTCTGAAAACCAGTCAGACGAGTCAGTGGCAGGCAACTCATGAAAAAAATGAAGAAAATGTTTGGCGTATCATGGGTTCCATGGGTTCAAAGCCAGCAGGTGCTGTCAAGCAAACCTTATCCAGTTCTGTGAATCAGTTACTGTTGAACTAGACAAGGGAGTACTGGAAGATGTGACCTCTTTATACTTGAGGAAGGTATTGCACTTGGCAGTGTGCATAATTTAATAACTACAGTAATGAATCTTCACAAAGAGTACCATGTATGAAATGATATAGACTGGGATAGTACTGCATGCCACACAATTTTTAAAATAATACAAATCAGAAACAATGTTCACATTGAGCTCTTTCATTCCATATGTGAAACTTCTTCAGAACAATGCTACCACCAAAAAGCCATCAATTTAAAAATGTCCTAAGCATAAATGTGACCATTTTTCAAGAATCACCACTTAACAAAATCATCACTTCAAACTCGAAAGATTCAAATGAATATTAAACATATCTGGAATATAAGATGCAACATTCATTAAACATGAACTCTGTGACCATACTCTTCCTAAAAACATTAAACAATTAAATAACACTTTGCTTACAAAGACCTATTATTAAAAACCTACATCAACTGTTAAAAGATGGAGAAATGACCTGACATTAAAAGATGGCTAAAAGCTAAAGAAAACCCACTGTTATACCCTGATAAATACCAACAGAAAAAAATTAATGCCAAAGACTATGAAATGACATAAGCCCAAAGCTTCAAAATGTTGGTAATAATAACTTTTATTAACACCATACTGTCTTTATCATCTTGGCTATAATTGATACCTTAATTATTTAGCCTCTGATAGTCCATTCCAAGGCCCCTCAATGGATTTTTTTCCACCTTCCTCAGTACTGCAAATAAAAAAAATAATGTGAAGGAAATTTTTAATGTGTTTAAACAAAGCACCTTTTTTATGTTCACATCCAATATCCAATGAATGTTTATAGAGTCAATACCTCAAGGGTCTCACTTTTTTTACACATAAAAGCCTGGGCAGCATTGACAAAGGACTAAATAGATGACACCTCTCATACTACACTTAAAATAGCATTTTGCAATGTATTTACATTGTTTTACCACTAACTGCTAACTTATTAAGATAAATGCATACTTGGGGCACATTCCACATTTATAAGTTCATAATTCATTTCTGGAACTCAAAGTCTTGTTACCTATACTTTCCAAATACTGATTAAAGCTTTTCCCTGTCTTAAAACTATCTTTGGCCTCACTCCAAATATGTCTTTAACTCTTGATTACTGGTAAAAATATTCCACTTTTTCTACTGGTAAAAATATTCCAATTTTTCTCTATATATTGCCGAATGGTATTATAAGCTGTACTGTAGGCTGTGACTAATGCTTTATGAAATAACTATCTGTTCATATTTTACCCAAATTTGATGTCATCCTATATTTGTTCAAATCTCTAAGTAATGGATTAAAGTACCCAGTATTCCTTGTCTCTATGGTATATTTGAATATAGGTTTTATTAAACCACCTATAGAGCATCTCTTAATAAACATCATTATCAGTTTATCACATCCTGAATTAAAGTCACTGAATTCAGAAATAATTTGTGCTTACCGAATGAGCTGCCCTTTCACTGTGACCCTTTTTTGATATCAAGAATGATAACTTGTATAGTGTAAAAGAGAATTTAAATATATGGGGTTCCTATATATGTTTGAAACAAATCTTTTAAATAATCCAGACTTTTGTAAATCAATGTCCAGATAATTCACTTGTTGGTCATTAACTTCATGAGTGAATCTCAAAAAATCTGTAGTACTTTAAATATAGTGCAGAAACTCTTCCACTCTTTCAACCCTGCCAAGCCAAATGTCATCTAGATATCTAGTGTAAAAAAACTTCAACATGATGCATATTCACTGTTAAAAATATTTTTTTCAACTAATCCAGTTCTCTCTATTCCCCAATTTGATTATATCAGTATATGTGCATTCAGATATAACATTTGTTCATTCCATGTATTGTAACACTAAATATAAAGCCAGAACAACATTTTCATATGATATATATATATATATATATATATATATATATATATATATATATATCTATATATATTTGTGTGTGTGTGTGTGTGTGTGTGTGTGTGTGTGTGTGTGCATGTGTATATGTGGGGGGGTGCAAGGGGGCTTGCCCCCATGCAAAAGATTTTTTGTGTGTGTTTGTTGTTTCTGTTAGGGATCCGGTGAGTATACTTCAGGGAAAGTTCACTTTCGTTAAAGTGCACTTTTGCTGAAGTGTGGATCTACTTTTCTTTTTCGAACAAGTACATTTTCAATGAAGAAAAGTAGATCCATATATATATATATATATATATATATATATATATATATATGGATTCACTTCATAACACTGAAAACTCAAAACAATGAAAATGAGAAAACTTCATAATATAGAAGACCAAAACACTGAAACTTCAAAACACTGAAACTCAAAACACTGAAAACACATATCATGCATATACTGAGTTTAAACAACATAAATCATAGCACTTTCCATCAAGTGTAAGCAGGGGGGCAACCCACCCTGCCTCCCATGTGGGGGTCTGTGCCCCCCACACCCCCTGCTACTTAAATATATCAACTCCGAGATTGCACTTAGTGAAGTGCAATCTTGGAGTTGATATATATAAGTAACAGGGGGTGTGTGGGGTGCAGGGGGGGCATGCCCCCTGTTTACACTTGGTGGAAAGTGCTATGATTTATGTTGTTTAAACTCAGTATATGTATGATATGTATTTTCAGTGTTTTGAGTTTTCAAGATTTTAACGTTTCACTGTTTTGGTTTCATTGTTTTGAGTTTCAGTGTTTTGAGCTTTCAGTGTTATGAAGTGAATCCATATATATATATATATATATATATATATATATATATATATATATAAACGGATATTAAAATTGTAATTTTGTTCTTTATTCCAGCTCTTTGCTGTAAAAATAAATGCCATCTTCCACTGCCTCTTTTCTTCCAGGATGTGGCTTCATAGATTTTGAGTTTGTATGTTCCCCTTTTACAAATATACACATACTTTTATTATATTTACAATAAATTAAATTGTCAAATAACTCGATGATTTTGCACATTGTTATTATAATGATTAACAAACTCATTTTTAGATTATTAGCTATATTCTTGTTTTCATATTTAGATTTGGATACAGATTCAATAAAGCCTACATGGTTTGCTGATAGAATGCTCTTTTGTAAGCAGATCTTCTCTCTGTGTGGAGTGGTGCAAGCATGGTTAACAATGTGGCATCCTAATTACAGCAGAAGTAGCTATATTGTATGCTAATAAACCAATCCAAGATGGAGGAGCTATTCAACAAGCTACAAAGCAATCATGTAGACACAGTGTAAGTTTCCATTTTAACCACTTGGAACAGAATAGAAAAATACCATGAAGACCAGAAACTGTTACCTCCTCCAAATTTTTCAGCAAAAGTCCACTTATTCAGTAACAGATATACTTTATAGCAGCAAATAGCAGCAAACAATCCTTCTTGTATAAAACAACAGATAGCAGCAAAATAATCTCTTAGCGCCTCAGCTGAAACAGCCTTTGCAGAGTAAATTGTAACTGAAGACACACCTTTTATATAACACAATGCAAATTCTGAACCAATTAATTAAACACTTATTCTTTGATAAAATCAACCAATTAAATAAAAATGGATGAATATTTAAAAAGCCCTTGCATTCAAATAAAACTTTTCCAATGAAATTCTTTGTTCAGCCCTAACGGTTGTAATGTATTATATTTCAATATAAAAATTGATTCCTTTTTTCTGAGTAAATATTTGATCCTCTCTTCACTCAAAAATCTTGAATTAATTTGTTCTAAAACTGAAACTTGTAAGCTACTAAAATCTCCCTTATGTTCCCTGTTAAAGTGCTCTGCTACAGGGCTTATGACCTTATTATTTTTAATATCCCTTACATGTTCTTTTATTCTTTCGCCCAGACTTCTTTTCCTTTCT
Source organism: Protopterus annectens (assembly GCF_019279795.1). Classification (NCBI taxonomy): domain Eukaryota; kingdom Metazoa; phylum Chordata; order Ceratodontiformes; family Protopteridae; genus Protopterus; species Protopterus annectens. The sequence continues at coordinate 818,749,136 of NC_056749.1, read as the reverse complement.
CCTATGGAAAAAGTATCACAAGGGCATTTTATGGCATACATAATGTGCACACCTTTACAGGTAAAACTTCCTTTTGTTTGGAACAGCTTGACATTTATTTTTTCAATGTTGCTACTATGTGTTGGCATATTATACATTAACCACAGGGTATCTTGCCTACTTCTGATATTGTCCCTGTTATTCTTTCTACTGGTCTTCTAAAAGTACTATGAACCAAAAAATCTTTTAAACTACGACCCCTTTGATAGGAAAATTTTAACCTTACTTCTGTAAGAGAGGGAACCTCCCTCTTTATTATGTTTCAATAATCTCCCAACAACTTTTGTAACTTTGCTGAAAATAATGTATATTTTGACACAAAAAATAGGGTTTGGTTTAAATTTAGTTATTTTTCTTTTGTCCTATATTTTTTGCCTTGACTTATGTTCTTAGAATCTTTATCTCTGTCTCTGTATATTCTAGTGTAACTATCAAGGACAATGTCATCATCATATCCCCTATTCATGAACATGACAATTGTTTTTTTTAGCCTCCCTTTCAAAATCCTGTATGTCACTGCATAATCTTTTTATTCTCAGGATCTCTCCATAGGGGATGGCTGTCAGAGTATGTGCTGGCTGGCAGCTGGATGCATGTAGCATATGGCTAGACTGTTCAAATCTTAGTATATTTTAGTTTTAATCTTTCCTTTCCTAACGCCTTCTAAAGTTATGTCTAAATAATTCATTTTAATCCCTTCCTGTAGGCCACAAAAACTGCTTTCAAACAAGTCAGACCAAAAAGTACACAATGAGGAACCTTGTTTGCAGACAGAAACGCCTCCGAGTCAAAAAGCTTCTTAACGCTTTTATTTTGAACAAACCAAAAGAGCGTTTTCGCCACAGACCACTGCAGCTTCTTCAGAGAAACAAGTTAGACAAAAAACACTCACTTTAAAAATACTACATCAGGAAATGACATATTCCTGTTTCCTGTTACCGAACAGTTGTATTTAAAAACACATACAAAGTGCTAAAAAGTTAAAGGCATCCCACATTTAGAATCATTTTAAAAGTAGCACACAACAATAAGAAATGGATTCAATTATATGAAAAAAGATCTCAGCGACTTAACAATAATATAGATGACAAAAAACAGATGTCATTACTATTTAAAATAAAACTACTATACAAAATATGTAATTAGATCTATCAAAAAGTATACTCTGATACTCACTTAAAACATTAAAAACAAATTTGCCTTGTATGAGGTGTGTATAAGGGATAAATACTGCTCATATTTGCTAAGGCTTAGTTTATTAAACATTCTGTTTGTGCTGTAACCATGCAGGACTAAGGAGAAAAGAGAAGAAGGGGGGGGGAGGGGGGAAGAAAAGGGAAAAGTATCCTTTGCCCTGCGGAAAACACGTGCGACCTAAAAGATTCAGCACGTGAGAATCCATTGTGTCTTCCTACTAAGACCACTAATACTAGGTTATAAACCTGACTGTTAGGTTAAGCAAGCCCTGAATAGTAGACGGTCAAGTCAACTAGCTAGACCCAATGTGTTAGTGCAAGGTGCTGAAAACAAACAAGACTGCCAAGTCATCCAATATATGTTGCCTGATATACGGGTCAGACCTAAAGTCAGAGAAAACTATATAGTAACAGTAGGTTTTACCTGAAATAACTTTTAATTTAAGAACTGGGGCAATGTTGCAGTTAGTGTTAAGGCCAGGAGACAAAAGCGTCCAAGCGCAACTGCCAATCCAGCTCACAATTTTCTAGTATTAAAGATACAGGGCCCCTCTGATTTTTAAGGGTACATGGTCTATAGCCATAAAGCTAAAACTATGTCCTGGGAACAATGCAATATGTTTGGCCAGTGCGTTGTCATCTTTACATGTCCTAATTGCATACAAGTGCTCATACATCCTATCTCGCAGTCTCCTGTCGGTTTTTCCGATGTAGAACCCAGAGCAGCAGTTGCACATAGCAATGTATATAACTGATTTGCTCTCACAATTAAGTGCATGCTTGATGACAAACTTCCTGTCCCTAACAAGGAATGTCTCCCTGTTCGGACATTGTTACAGAAGTTACAGAATCCACATCTGGACATTCCTTTCCTTTTATAAAAACTATGCTGTTGGATATCCCTTTGTAATAGTTCCTTCAAATTTTTAGATCGTTTAAAAATAAATCTGGGTTCGTCTCCCAATTTTCCTGCTAGTGATGGGTTTGAGGATATCAACCTCCAATTCTTACGGATGATGTCCAGAATTGCTTCTGAATTAGTACTAAAAATAGTGACGAAGCTCAAAGATAAATCTGTGTTTGATTCTCTGCGGTCAACATTGCTACCTATTAGACCACTTATAGGCACCTCATCTGTGAAACTACTAACTACACTGGAGGAGACCTTTTGTTTAGTCAATAAAGGGGTGTAGAAGCCTCTAGTTCTTTTAAGAGTAACTTCCTCAATAAGTTCACAAACCATTTTCTCAGGATAGCCACGGTTAGTGAACATTTCCTTCAGAAATGAACATTCCTTAACAAAATCCACAAGGGTGCTGCACATTCTTCCTGCCCTCACCAGCTGTCCCTTCACTATAGATCTTTTCTGTTTGTGAGGGTGAAAGCTGGTGAAGTGCAGGAAAGAATTGCAGTATGTGGCTTTCCTAAAGACGGTGGACCTGAAGCACTGATGACAAATATCCTTCGTAAGTTTGACATCCAAATAATCCAGCTCGGTGGTAGAAAATTTAAAAGTGAACTTCAGGAACTCAGTGGAATTACTGATATTCTCAACTAAGTTTTTCGCTTCCAATTCTGACCCCCTGAACAGGAGGAACATGTCGTCAAGGTAGCGGGTGTAGAAGGTAACAGGGGCCATAATACCAGGGAGATCAGCCAAGATGTTTGCTTCCCAGTACCCCATTACATAGTTTGCCACACCTGCTCCACATGGGGAGCCCATCGCCACCCCCCGTTTCTGTAAATAGAAGTCACCGTCAAATAGGAAGTAGTTACTGGTTAGTACTATTTCAAGTAATTCCATAACCAGTTCGACCTCCAATCTGGACGCCCCAAAATTTTGTAACATTGACCCTGTCCATTCAACCGCCTCTAAGTGCGGTATGCACGTATAGAGGTCAATGACATCAATAGTTAACAAGTTGTCATCTTCATTGAATGGCAGTTTGTTTATGTTGTCCAAAAATGTCCATGAGTCCTTACACACACTTGGAATGTACTTAACGTATTTGTCCAAAATGTGTGTGATTAGTTTGGAACATGGGTAAGTAATAGAGGATCTACTGTCAATTAAAGCTCTCATAGGGGGGTCAGTAACACTTTTATGGATTTTAGGGATCCCAAACATAACGGGGATCTTGGAAGACATGATGTCAATATAATTATATGTCTTGATATCAATTTTCCCCGTTAAGAAAAGGTCCCTAAAATATCCCCTGATCCTTTGTGTGGTACCGTTAACTTCATTTCTTGAAGCTTTTGTGTAGGCATCACTATCCAGGAGGGAAGTCATTTTCTCATTATAGGTGACATTATGAAAAATCACCAAGCCTCCTCCCTTGTCCGGTTTTAACACCCGTATAGGTAACTGACTAAGTTCATCCAGTAATAAGCGTTGTTCTTTAGAAATATTGGGAGTTGTAGGCCTATTATATTCATTATATTTGTTACCCAAAAATCTAAAATCAAATTCACACATGTTCTCAAACAATTCCAACGTAGAATGTAATGGAGGATTGAAAACACTGGACAGTTTTGGAAGTCCTACATTGGGGATGGCGTTTACTTCACCATGATTCACAGCCTCTGTTTCATGATTGAACAGTAACTTAAGATTCATTTTTCTTACAAAACACTTTAGTTCAATAATTTCTTTAGCAACATTCCCATAGGAAGTTGGAACAAAAGTGTTTCCAAAAGCTAACAATTCTATCAATTGTTGGTCCAAAATAATGTCAGAAAAACTGTAAATGGTAAAGTCGCCATTCGTGTTAGTGAGAATGACAGGGGGCCCACCATAAGAAGGTGAGCTAGAGGCATCAGCGTCGACTATACTAGAACTATCTGCCACCAAGAAGTTAGGTATGGGGTCAAGCGAGGGCAAGTTTGTTACTTCGTTCTGTTCCTGTAAGACTTCTTGCTGCGTTGCCCTAAAAAATTTTTGTTGTTACTATTCCCTGCATTATAAGTGTTGTGCCCCCTGTTATCATTGTAACCTTTGTCACTTCTCTCGTGGCTTCCCTTATCTTTAGCAAAGCCCTTAATTCTGTTACTCCTTCTAGGTGTTGGGGTGGCATGAACATTCCCAGAGTCTTCTTCATCAAGGTCTTCTACCCCGTCCTCATCCTCACCTAGTGTTTGGACCGGATATTCATTATTACTACTTATACGAACATGTCTGGTCCCTTTAAGGTTAGGGTAAGCAGCATTTTTACCATAAGCCTCTCTGTCCCTACTCAATTTTTTACTCTTGTTTCCCTTTAGTTTAAGTAGCAGAGTATCAATACTGGACAAAATCCGTCCGTAATCGAACTGGTACCTATTAAAATCTAAATGTTGCTTAATTTCATTGTCTAAATCATTAATTTCTTTTAATACAACATCAACATTTGCACCATAGTGCTTTATAATAACATTCATTAACTCAGCACCATGTTTTTGAAAAAGAGCCTCCAGGTCAATCAAGAAGTCATGGTCTGAAATTAAACCAGAAGGCGTAAAATTATTCCGCAAGCCTTTTGGTACAATATTTTCATTAATGCATTGCTTGAAGTAAGCAGACTCAAGCTGCAGTTTTTTTAATTTTAATAATTTAGAGTCAAAAATCTTAAGCTTTTCTGATAAGCATAAGCCATCATTATTTGCAACAGTACCTGTGTTTATTCCTTGCTCGGTGAAAAGCAAGTTAGTAGTGTCCAAAAGCCAGCCACCGAGGTCTGGAATTCTATTATTAGACCCTGTAGGTATATTGTCATTACAGGAACCAGCAACTGCTCCATTCCGAGCAGTTGTTTGGACGGTGGTACGTTCGTTAGAGGCCACTGCAGCATACGAACCAGTCCGTCTTATTGCTTCCAGGCCACTCGGACTTAAACCGGAAAGCTGTAATCCAGGTCCTTGGCTCATTCCTGTGCCAAGAACATCGGCAGGTGACATAGTCCGAGGGTTAGGTTGCGCTGCTGGGATCCAGTCTTCATTTGGGCCCTGGCTGTGCTCTATTGTCAAACCATTCCGGCTCGGACCATTTCTCAATATGAGCAGTATTTATCCCTTATACACACCTCATACAAGGCAAATTTGTTTTTAATGTTTTAAGTGAGTATCAGAGTATACTTTTTGATAGATCTACTTACATATTTTGTATAGTAGTTTATTTTAAATAGTAATGACATCTGTTTTTTGTCATCTATATTATTGTTAAGTCGCTGAGATCTTTTTTCATATAATTGAATCCATTTCTTATTGTTGTGTGCTACTTTTAAAAATGATTCTAAATGTGGGATGCCTTTAACTTTTTAGCACTTTGTATGTGTTTTAAATACAACTGTTCGGTAACAGGAAACAGGAATATGTCATTTCCTGATGTAGTATTTTTAAAGTGAGTGTTTTTTGTCTAACTTGTTTCTCTGAAGAAGCTGCAGTGGTCTGTGGCGAAAACGCTCTTTTGGTTTGTTCAAAATAAAAGCGTTAAGAAGCTTTTTGACTCGGAGGCATTTCTGTCTGCAAACAAGGTTCCTCATTGTGTACTTTTTGGTCTGACTTGTTTGAAAGCAGTTTTTGTGGTTTTTCGTAGGAGGATTCCTGTTGGTTTGCAGCTTTGCAGCCTTTCGTGTTTTATCTTGTTTTACCGGTAGTTGTTAGCAGTTGACTAACAGTTGAGTTAATGGCAACTGGCAGCACTGCTATGGACACTGACTTAACTTCGCTGATAGCAGGTCTATCAGCTAGACTGGATGACATGAACTCGAGGATGGATACGATGCAAGCTTCCTTCCATGCACTGAGAAATGGTCCGAGCCGGAATGGTTTGACAATAGAGCACAGCCAGGGCCCAAATGAAGACTGGATCCCAGCAGCGCAACCTAACCCTCGGACTATGTCACCTGCCGATGTTCTTGGCACAGGAATGAGCCAAGGACCTGGATTACAGCTTTCCGGTTTAAGTCCGAGTGGCCTGGAAGCAATAAGACGGACTGGTTCGTACGCTGCAGTGGCCTCTAACGAACGTACCACCGTCCAAACAACTGCTCGGAATGGAGCAGTTGCTGGTTCCTGTAATGACAATATACCTACAGGGTCTAATAATAGAATTCCAGACCTCGGTGGCTGGCTTTTGGACACTACTAACTTGCTTTTCACCGAGCAAGGAATAAACACAGGTACTGTTGCAAATAATGATGGCTTATGCTTATCAGAAAAGCTTAAGATTTTGACTCTAAATTATTAAAATTAAAAAAACTGCAGCTTGAGTCTGCTTACTTCAAGCAATGCATTAATGAAAATATTGTACCAAAAGGCTTGCGGAATAATTTTACGCCTTCTGGTTTAATTTCAGACCATGACTTCTTGATTGACCTGGAGGCTCTTTTTCAAAAACATGGTGCTGAGTTAATGAATGTTATTATTAAGCACTATGGTGCAAATGTTGATGTTGTATTAAAAGAAATTAATGATTTAGACAATGAAATTAAGCAACATTTAGATTTTAATAGGTACCAGTTCGATTACGGACGGATTTTGTCCAGTATTGATACTCTGCTACTTAAACTAAAGGGAAACAAGAGTAAAAAATTGAGTAGGGACAGAGAGGCTTATGGTAAAAATGCTGCTTACCCTAACCTTAAAGGGACCAGACATGTTCGTATAAGTAGTAATAATGAATATCCGGTCCAAACACTAGGTGAGGATGAGGACGGGGTAGAAGACCTTGATGAAGAAGACTCTGGGAATGTTCATGCCACCCCAACACCTAGAAGGAGTAACAGAATTAAGGGCTTTGCTAAAGATAAGGGAAGCCACGAGAGAAGTGACAAAGGTTACAATGACAACAGGGGGCACAACACTTATAATGCAGGGAATAGTAACAACAAAAATTTTTTAGGGCAACGCAGCAAGAAGTCTTACAGGAACAGAACGGTAACAAACTTGCCCTCGCTTGACCCCATACCTAACTTCTTGGTGGCAGATAGTTCTAGTATAGTCGACGCTGATGCCTCTAGCTCACCTTCTTATGGTGGGCCCCCTGTCATTCTCACTAACACGAATGGCGACTTTACCATTTACAATTTTTCTGACATTATTTTGGACCAACAATTGATAGAATTGTTAGCTTTTGGAAACACTTTTGTTCCAACTTCCTATGGGAATGTTGCTAAAGAAATTATTGAACTAAAGTGTTTTGTAAGAAAATGAATCTTAAGTTACTGTTCAATCATGAAACAGAGGCTGTGAATCATGGTGAAGTAAACGCCATCCCCAATGTAGGACTTCCAAAACTGTCCAGTGTTTTTAATCCTCCATTACATTCTACGTTGGAATTGTTTGAGAACATGTGTGAATTTGATTTTAGATTTTTGGGTAACAAATATAATGAATATAATAGGCCTACAACTCCCAATATTTCTAAAGAACAACGCTTATTACTGGATGAACTTAGCCAGTTACCTATACGGGTGTTAAAACCGGACAAGGGAGGAGGCTTGGTGATTTTTCATAATGTCACCTATAATGAGAAAATGACTTCCCTCCTGGATAGTGATGCCTACACAAAAGCTTCAAGAAATGAAGTTAACGGTACCACACAAAGGATCAGGGGATATTTTAGGGACCTTTTCTTAACGGGGAAAATTGATATCAAGACATATAATTATATTGACATCATGTCTTCCAAGATACCCGTTATGTTTGGGATCCCTAAAATCCATAAAAGTGTTACTGACCCCCCTATGAGAGCTTTAATTGACAGTAGATCCTCTATTACTTACCCATGTTCCAAACTAATCACACACATTTTGGACAAATACGTTAAGTACATTCCAAGTGTGTGTAAGGACTCATGGACATTTTTGGACAACATAAACAAACTGCCATTCAATGAAGATGACAACTTGTTAACTATTGATGTCATTGACCTCTATACGCATACCGCACTTAGAGGCGGTTGAATGGACAGGGTCAATGTTACAAAATTTTGGGGCGTCCAGATTGGAGGTCGAACTGGTTATGGAATTACTTGAAATAGTACTAACCAGTAACTACTTCCTATTTGACGGTGACTTCTATTTACAGAAACGGGGTGGCGATGGGCTCCCCATGTGGAGCAGGTGTGGCAAACTATGTAATGGGGTACTGGGAAGCAAACATCTTGGCTGATCTCCTGGTATTATGGCCCCTGTTACCTTCTACACCCGCTACCTTGACGACATGTTCCTCCTGTTCAGGGGTCAGAATTGGAGCGAAAACTTAGTGGAGAATATCAGTAATTCCACTGAGTTCCTGAAGTTCACTTTTAAATTTTCTACCACCGAGCTGGATTATTTGGATGTCAAACTTACGAAGGATATTTGTCATCAGTGCTTCAGGTCCACCGTCTTTAGGAAAGCCACATACTGCAATTCTTTCCTGCACTTCACCAGCTTTCACCCTCACAAACAGAAAAGATCTATAGTGAAGGGACAGCTGGTGAGGGCAGGAAGAATGTGCAGCACCCTTGTGATTTTGTTAAGGAATGTTCATTTCTGAAGGAAATGTTCACTAACCGTGGCTATCCTGAGAAAATGGTTTGTGAACTTATTGAGGAAGTTACTCTTAAAAGAACTAGAGGCTTCTACACCCCTTTATTGACTAAACAAAAGGTCTCCTCCAGTGTAGTTAGTAGTTTCACAGATGAGGTGCCTATAAGTGGTCTAATAGGTAGCAATGTTGACCGCAGAGAATCAAACACAGATTTATCTTTGAGCTTCGTCACTATTTTTAGTACTAATTCAGAAGCAATTCTGGACATCATCCGTAAGAATTGGAGGTTGATATCCTCAAACCCATCACTAGCAGGAAAATTGGGAGACGAACCCAGATTTATTTTTAAACGATCTAAAAATTTGAAGGAACTATTACAAAGGGATATCCAACAGCATAGTTTTTATAAAAGGAAAGGAATGTCCAGATGTGGATTCTGTAACTTCTGTAACAATGTCCGAACAGGGGAGACATTCCTTGTTAGGGACAGGAAGTTTGTCATCAAGCATGCACTTAATTGTGAGAGCAAATCAGTTATATACATTGCTATGTGCAACTGCTGCTCTGGGTTCTACATCGGAAAAACCGACAGGAGACTGCGAGATAGGATGTATGAGCACTTGTATGCAATTAGGACATGTAAAGATGACAACGCACTGGCCAAACATATTGCATTGTTCCCAGGACATAGTTTTAGCTTTATGGCTATAGACCATGTACCCTTAAAAATCAGAGGGGGCCCTGTATCTTTAATACTAGAAAATTGTGAGCTGGATTGGCAGTTGCGCTTGGACGCTTTTTGTCTCCCTGGCCTTAACACTAACTGCAACATTGCCCCAGTTCTTAAATTAAAAAGTTATTTCAGGTAAAACCTACTGTTACTATATAGTTTTCTCTGACTTTAGGTCTGACCCGTATATCAGGCAACATATATTGGATGACTTGGCAGTCTTGTTTGTTTTCAGCACCTTGCACTAACACATTGGGTCTAGCTAGTTGACTTGACCGTCTACTATTCAGGGCTTGCTTAACCTAACAGTCAGGTTTATAACCTAGTATTAGTGGTCTTAGTAGGAAGACACAATGGATTCTCACGTGCTGAATCTTTTAGGTCGCACGTGTTTTCCGCAGGGCAAAGGATACTTTTCCTTTCTTTCCCTCTCCCCTTCTTCTCTTTTCTCCTTAGTCCTGCATGGTTACAGCACAAACAGAATGTTTAATAAACTAAGCCTTAGCAAATATGAGCAGTATTTATCCCTTATACACACCTCATACAAGGCAAATTTGTTTTTAATGTTTTAAGTGAGTATCAGAGTATACTTTTGATAGATCTACTTACATATTTTGTATAGTAGTTTATTTTAAATAGTAATGACATCTGTTTTTTGTCATCTGTATTATTGTTAAGTCGCTGAGATCTTTTTTCATAAAATTGAATCCATTTCTTATTGTTGTGTGCTACTTTTAAAAATGATTCTAAATGTGGGATGCCTTTAACTTTTTAGCACTTTGTATGTGTTTTTAAATACAACTGTTCGGTAACAGGAAACAGGAATATGTCATTTCCTGATGTAGTATTTTTAAAGTGAGTGTTTTTTGTCTAACTTGTTTCTCTGAAGAAGCTGCAGTGGTCTGTGGCGAAAACGCTCTTTTGGTTTGTTCAAAATAAAAGCGTTAAGAAGCTTTTTGACTCGGAGGCGTTTCTGTCTGCAAACAAGGTTCCTCATTGTGTACTTTTTGCCCTTCCTGTAGGCCATCATATTTGACATGAAACCTATTGTCATTCATATAATCAATGAATAAATGTATTTCATTTTTACCCCCTTTACAGATAAATATAAGGTCATCTATAAACCTGAAATATATTTTTACAAAATTTCTGTAGATTTCACTTCTGTAAATATGACTAAATTCCACAAGGCCCATAGACAATGTAAGTTTCCCTTGCGAATTCCAAAACCTATTGCAATACAGCCTTGGAAAACTCTCTGTACAGAAACTATGTTAGGGGCTGCTGTTGCTCTTATTCATGTTTATGTGTAAAAAGCCCAAGACTATGCTGCAGCTGCTAATAGACCTTGGCCAAGCAGGAGAAGGGTGTATAGAGCCCATTAAACTTTCCATGGTCTTGATGACGTGTAAGTTATAGAGTGCTACTGGGTGGACAGAAACACACTACAGAAACTCTGCAACCTCTGTTGTCCTCAACTGGGAGTAAGGACAAACCAAGGTGAACCAATACCAGTGGAGACTAAGGTATATGTAGCACTTAGAATATTAGCTACAGGAAATTTTCAGAGACCAGCAGGGGACATGATGGGGGTGTCACAGGCGTCAGCAGCCAGGATCCTCTGTGAATTCCTGAATGCTATGTTGCAACATGCCAGTGACTACATATATTTTCCATGTACATCTGAGGACAGAGCCACAACTATGCAGGAGTTCTACCCTGTAGCACACTACACTAAAGTCCTGGGTGGCATAGACTGCACACATTTAGAAATCAAAGCACCACCTGGAGAACAGGGAAGGGTGTACATAAATAGAAAGGTCTTCTCCTCCATTAACTGCCAGGTCATGTGTAACACTTAGAGAATCATCCTGAATGTGTGCGCTGGAAAACTACGCAGTTATCATGACTCACATATCTGGCACAAGTCTCAACAGTATCAGATCTTTTCTAGGGTGGGTATCCCACATGGTCATTTACTGGAAGATGCAGGTTACCCCCTTGAACCATCACTGGCAATGCCCATTAGAAAAGCACACCAACTGAAGAACTTTATAATAATGCACAAGCTCAAATGAGAAATATCATAAAGCATGAGTTTGGGCTGCTGAAGTCACAGTTCCTGTGCCTAGATACATCTAGGGGAGCCCTGCAGTGCAACCCCTGTACTTGTGCTGAAATATTCACTGTCTGTGTCATACTTCACAATATTATCTTCAGAAAACAGCTTCATCAGGAAAAGGAAGAGGAAGGGACACACATCTTATTACCACTGGCAAGGTCACAACAACCATATACAGGTGAGGAGTCAGAGGGGGATCCAGCAGTTATTGTGGGTGGAGGCAGATGTAGATATGAACAATATGCCCTCTCACTGGCCAATTGACAATGGCTAGCACACATGCTCACCACCTAAGGGGCCAAAACCTTCATTCTATGCACGTACAGACAGTAACATTGATGTCATGTAATACTCACAACCCTTACTTACCCATGCAATGGCTGTTACTGCTAGCATCAGACAGAGTTAGCCCCAAATTAAAAATCTTGTAACTGCTGAATGTCCAAAGTAAGTGCTGGACCAGGAATAGAAAATTAAGTGTCTAAGAACACAAATAAATGGCATATCCTTGTATACTGTTACTTGCTAAGTAAGTAGAAGGCGTGTGATATAAGGTTGTTGTGTTTGTACCATATCACACTCACACAAAAAACAATGTTTGGGCCAAAACAAGGTATTTTAATGGAATACTATATTGTTTGCCATGGAATTAACAGGATGACTACAGAACTGCAAGAGCAAAACTTGTGAACAGTTTTACTGTGGCAACTCACAAATAGTACTTGCCCCTTCAATAAATTGACAGTTTGCACAACCCAAGGAATATCAAATATTTCACTTCTTATAAGTGCTTTCTACACAATTCCTACAACATATGTACACATTTAAAACAGAAAAGTCAGTTATGTACAATTGCTAGTCACCTCTCACTGTGCCTAGCAGTTCCCTGGAGGTGTCTTGGACCATCTTAAAAGCATAGCATCCTTATATCATTGACCATATAGTACTGTATGTTTCCATGAAATAAGACAGAAGACTGTAAGATAACCTGTTTAACAATAATGCTTGTGATGACAGTTAATAAGGCTGTCTATCTGTGAAGGTAATGCCTGCCAAAATAATTTTGCCTATGCTAACAGTGAACTTTAATACGCAAATAAAGATATGTTTTCATTTTCTAATGCATATATATATAAACTATTTTCTTTGCAACAGGTCAGCATATCTGACATGTACTTGAAAAGTACAATAATATCTTAACAACATCATAATCATTCTGTGCAGATAAATCAGAAGGAATATCAATCCTCTGTGTTCTCCATATACACAATTCCCCTTACCTTCAGGTTCCATAGTTAGATGATGTAGATGCAGGTGTCTGAGCATGGTGAATATGCAAATGAGGTTTGAACTCATTAGAATTGCTGAATCCCATCATGTAGCAGATGTACAAATAATGTAGGCACTACCTCAGTGTTGCTAATGGATTGCAACTATGAAGGATTACTAGTAGGAAGAAGGAAAACACAACAGCAAGTCAGACTGCTTTACATGCAGTGGGTGTGTCACCCAGGATACACTTACAAAATTTGGAAGTGATTGTATCAAGCATTAAAATGGAAGTGAGCAGCACACATTCCTCAGTTTTTTTCACTAATAGCCAAACTAGCCTGCCTTTGTTGAAAACTACATATTTTTGTCATCTAATATCCTCATCCGTTTTAAGGACAATGATACAGAATGCCTTACAGACTGTATGACTGAGAGCGCAACACAGATAAGAGAGGGATGAACACAATGCAAAGAAAAGACAGAGCTGCATTGGTGCAAACTATACTCAGAAATGGTTGTGTGATCAGTCATTGCACTAACAATGTCATTAAGACATGTACAAACAACAGAGAGTGTACAAGTGTTAAATGTCTTGTTAATACTGTGGATGAGAAATGGGACTTGCTGGTATGCACAATGATTTTCATTGTTGCTGCTGAGCTGTTTATGTAGCAAAGAGGGCTAATACATCCTTACTGTGTTTTGTATGTTCATAAGTCACATCCAGAGCTGTGTACAAATCTGTGATGTGTGCTAAAATGCGTTCTGCAATATTATGTATTTTTAATAGTAATATTTGCATGGCATTCAGCTTAGCAAAAACACAGTGAAATGGATAAATCCATTAAATATCATATAACTTACTTCTATCATAAAGACTGCATAAATTATACCTGTTAATCAAGTATTTGTGTGCAAGTCTGGTAAACCCAATGAACCGCAAATTATATATTATAGTTAGATCATTGTTCAAGTCCCACACTTATCTTTTAATGATGCAAACTAATAAACCCTTCTTAGAAGAATAATGCAAGGTAAGTTTTGCTTGTCAAGTCTGCACATCATTCACCTTCCCACAAACACAGACTAATAGTGCACAAGTACCAGACACTTTTGCTTTACATTGTCTAAACATAACATTTACACCTTTATAATGACAATACACAGATTTTCTTATACTTGCATTAGTGTGGACAGCAATTATTCCTGCACATTGGAAATAGAACAGAAAATAGTACATCGACAATTTGCATACCACTCTCGTAATAGAATATGTCAACCAAATCATATAATGATGATGGTATCTTATATAAAGACCACTATGACAAGGCAAATACATACTTCAGAAAAGTGTAACTGTGTATCCTACTGTCAGCAATTCACTTCCATGGAGTGTAAATATTTTGACAGTCATACATGGCTACACATCCATTTTATACAGGCCTCCCAACATCCACTCTCAGACATGCAATGAAGATGTCATTCAATATAAGCTGTCCAGCAAGCAAAATTCAGAATTGTTCCATGGCACTTGCATTAAGTATTGAGTTCTCCAGCTGATGTACTTAGTGAGGTAAGGGTTCTAATCTCACTACAATCAACTGTTGTGTATGTTTATCTGTCTGTATTCACTTGGTTGACATTCAAGAGACCATTTTAGACCAGCATGTGAGACATTACCATCTTCTTCTCAACTGTCACTGCTGATGTCATCAGCTATAAAGTGTTGTCAGGCACTATTAAAGCTGGACTTGTGCTGTGGTACTTGCGTACTGTGACTGTGCTCTGTAAATAGTCAGATGGGGTTGTACTCTCACTGTGGTCAACTGGACCATTTTAGTCCAACATGTGAGACACTCCTATTACCATCTTCATCTCAACAGACACTGCTGGTGTCATTAGTTATAAAGTGTTGTCTGACACTGTAGAAGTCAGACTTGTGCTGTGGTGATTGCATTAAGTACTGTGCATTGTAAATAGTCAGGTAGGGGTTCTACTCTCACTGTGGTCAATGTGTGTGCCTGTCTGTTAGTGTCCACTTGGTTAAAATTCAGGAGACCATTTTAGACCAGCATGTGAGACACTCCTATTACTACCTTCTTTTCAAGAGACACTGCTGATGTCATCAGATATAAAGTGTTGTCTGACAGTGCAGAAACCATACTTGTACTGTGGTACTTGCATTAAGTATTGTGCTTTATAAATATTTAGGTAATGATTATTCTTTTACTCTTGTTAACTGGTTTGTGTGTGCATTTAACAATCAGTATGGTGACAATTTTAGAATGAGATGAGTCCACAACTATGTCAGACTCTCCTCTGAACATCTTTTTGTAACATACACTGATGATGTCATCCTGTATAACATGTACTCTGACAGTATTCAAGACAAAATTGTGGTGTGGCAGTAGCATTAACTAGTATGGTCTCAAGCTACTTTACCTAGATATATAGGAGCTTTAGTGAGTATATATACAAGTTCTAATTTTGGTACAATTTTACATAGACATGTGATTCCACATCCATGTCAGACACTCCTCCCAACATGCTCTTCAGCATACAGTGATGCTATCATACTCCATAAAGTGCAGCATGATATTGTTAAAGTCAGATATATGTGGTGGTACTACTATAACATTGCATGGCATTCATCTCCTATACATACACAGGTGTAATGGTCAGATCAGACTCAGTCTACTGCTGTGTGTGTGGTTGTTGGTACATTATGGACATTATATGATCTTCTGTATTACTCTACATTTCAGTACTACTTAGGAGAACCTTTAATGTAACCCCATGAATCCATCATCCTCTTTTTTTACCTCTGGCCACATGACATCATTCCTGCACATGAGTAGACAATGCCCTAATATCAAATATGCATACACACATCATGAAGCAGGGTACCTTCCATGAGCCTCTGTAAGCCATCTCCAGACCACTGCATGTGTGATTGCTAATTCTGTCATGGTGTGGTGCACATGTCCCATATGGACAGTGGCAGTATGTAATGCAATCCAACAAATACGCACATATGCACAATATTCTTACTATCTTCCATCATATAAATATAGGGAGTGTGCTTTAAATGGTGCAACAATGGCTAGGATTTATGTGATACTGGCCATTAGTTTGATAATGTCCTATGACCCTATGAACAATGCTATGTTGAGGTGTGGATGTAGAGTATGCTTACAAGATGTCATTACTGTCTGTGATGTGAGCTAATGTATTGATGTCCACTGCTGACAGTTCACTTCATGCTCCTTCTGTAACAGCTGTAGCAATATGCCTTCTGAAAACTGTTGACATGGTATGATAAAATTTTATATATTTTGTTGGCTTATTAAGATGTGTTGTAGTTGGGCAGAACAACATTCTACACAGTTCTCATTCCCACCATCACAGAGAAACTTGCAGTATGGCACAGGTGTAAGTGTCTACCTACCATGATTAAATGCTCTGTGACAGACATCAGTATAAATTCATACTGATTACATGGGCATGCAAGTCTTCTTTCAACCACATGTTGTAATGTGCTATACATGACGATAATACCTGTTTTGATACAACTGCAACCTTCTGGAACTCATTGTATGTGCAGTTATGTTGATATACCCAAGAATTATTGAGGTGGTCAGCAGCACCATTGTTTGACTATTAGCATTTGTATCAGGAAATGTTCTGCATGAGCCACGAACAACTGATCTATAATGTGTCCTGATATGGCATCAGGCTACTCAATCGCACCTTGTCCTTGAAACACATACAGGCATATGTTATGTAATTGATGTAATTACATGACATTGGTACAGTTATATGACTGTGTAATCAGTACTAGTGTGTGGAATGTGATGCATGACCAAGACTGTATTTTGAGGCTTTTTCACAAATCTTTTATTTCAATAAATGTGAAATGTTTATGGGAACACGCAAGTAAGCACCAAGCTGTTTCTGGTTTCCACCAGACATACTGAACTGGATAATACAGACAATCTTGGAATGTAGTATAACGCAATTTAAGCAAATGGAGCTTTCCTCCCTGGGTCTCTGCTGAAAATGGGTATTACCCAGTCAGACTTTCCCAGTAAACAAAGACAAATAAATAAATAAACAAATAAATAAATAAATAAACAAATAAATCTACTAGCTGACTGATTGTCTCACACTTAACTACCATGTTGCCACTGGCCATTAGCCAAATTATACATGGGGCACTGTAAATTCTTACCTGGGATAGACCTCACAACCCTCCTGGACATGGACAGTCATCACTAAATGCAATCGTGGTTATTGACTAGCATTTTTATGATATTGCATTGGGATGAAATGGCTAGGCTTAAAATGACCTCTGAGTCAATAGCCTAGTAATATCCTGTGATCCTGTGATCCTGTGGACACATTATTCAGTTTTTATTCTCCAGAGAGCAGGTCATCTGTGGGTTCTCTATGGCTAATAACACACAATAAATGGGCCCTGACAACATCACAGGTTGCCTATAATGTGACTTGAAACCTGACCTAGCTAGTACAGTTGGATCATAATTCAACACACCCTCTAGGCAGCCTATGTTTTCAAAGAAGGAGTACAGCAACCTAAAGTCATCTGACTGGATGGAGTATCACCTGATGTGTAGCGTTACAGACCCATACTCCTGACTCTGCTCATCTGTGAGGTAGACCAATGAGTCATCATGGACCTTATCAAAAAGGAAGGACACAGGTAATCTCCTAACTGTGTACTAAACCCATGTTTTGTTTGTCAAGGCTACATCATGACAGTTCCATCTGTTTGATGTCTTCAAGAAGGTCACCAAGGGCATGCATGGGGAAAATACTTGACCTGGCCAATGCATGTGACACAATTCCACACCCAGATATTACAGAAAAAACTGTCTCAAGTGGGCATAAACACCTGCATCACCAAGTGGGTGGACAACTGGATCACATATGCGACAGATAATGTTGAAGTGTATGAAATCACCTCTTATCTAGAGTCCAGTGCCAGGTCTGTACCTCAGGGTTCTGTACTAGGCCCTTTCCTGTTCAGTATTTAAGTTTCCAATGTCAAGACTAACTTGCACATGCTTTGTCTAACCATCTTTGTGGAGGAATGCAAATTGTGGACATTCATAGAATCCAAATATTGTATTGGTATAATCCAGACATTATTAACACACACAAGCATTGTTGCCACAACCATGGGGACACAGCAGATAAACAAATATCATGGTAGTGTAACTTTATTTATGAAAGAAAATACATAAGCTAGTTACAAAATAGGCAGCTCGCCCCGATGAGCAAGCCAAGTGGTATGCGGAACATCCACTAGTATGTGTCTGCAGTGGTGAATAATCCCTTATATGTAGCACAACTCCTGAGTATGTGCAGGACATCCACAGCAAAGGGCATTACAGTCCCATTGTTCTCTGCCCTCATGACACCAATAATTGACTACAATGCACCCTTTTGCATGTACCTCCCAACACATCTTCAAGGGATGAATTACCCAAGTGTATTACTTTAGTCACAGTGAGCTCCCACACAACTTACTGGCCATACCGAAGTATTCTTTTTAATGCATAATCATTAGAAGTTGACAGTGCAAACCCCCTGTAAGGTGTTATACAAGATGCATGTGTGCTACGTCTTCCTGTGGAGCACACAGGAAACATAACTAATTGAGAACATTGATAGCATGGGTTACATTCATGAAAATGTGGATTGTGGCATATATATATATATATATATATATATATATATATATATATATATATACACATATATATACATACACACATGCACACATATACATCTATATCTATATATATCTATCTATATATATATATATATATATATATATATATATATATATATACACACACATATATATATATATATATATACACACACACACATATATATATATATATATATATATATATATATATATATATGTGTGTGTGTGTGTGTGTGTGTGTGTGTGTGTGTGTGTGTGTATGATATGGCATGCAAACCTATCAACTAGCCAGGATTGCTTGCAATTTAGACTACAGGTATAACAGCGTCCCTTTTAACACGTCCAAAAGATGTTACATTTTGAGGAATGTGTGCTTGATTCCCCTCATAGATTACTGTCAAAACATGACAGCTGTACAAGTGTGTTCTTGCAGGACCATGTATAGTAACTCATAATCACATATATTCCATCAAAGACACAGAGTAATGATGGTGTCATTCTGATATTGTCCGTGCTTGTGCGTACTTCTGTCTACTGTTGCTATGTGTCCTGCTTGGTTGAGACCTGTGCTGACATTGCATTCATATTCAGGCAATCTGCCCAATATCCACCTACCCCCTATAGTATATCACCCCCTATAGTATATACCCTCCTTGATACATGTCCTCTGCAGTAATGATGTCAAGATGCTTATATCACAGAAAATCTGCTCTATCGATATGTCACCATGTGTGACAGTCACATAATATACAATAACTGTGTGATGATATGACTATACCCACACACACTTTATCATGTAGATATGTGATACTGTTCATGCTACAACTGTTTTGTCTTTGTGGTGTACGCACATTGACATACCCTCATCTGCTGTACCTTACCATGTTTCACCTGCCCTCTCCCCCTCTGTTTATTCCAATTCATATACATGTCCCTTTGCAATCCACACACTTCCCAAGAATATGTATTTCTAATGCAGTTTATGTACCCTTGCAGATCACTAGCAAAACTTTTATTCAGTATGCCTAAAACAGTTTGAAGAGTACTCTGCGCTGACTACACTTTCATATAATGTGTTAGAACTGTATACATTGCTTTATGTTAATATTAGTCATCGTGGCATTTGGCATATTCCCACAGACCTAGTTTGCCCATAGGCAAACAGGATTACATGCCTGGAGGTGTTCTGCTGCTTTACATGCTGTTGCCAGCCACAAATCTACACTTGCATTTGTATAAGTGCAATTTGCATATGCAATTAGCACTGCTGCCCATCACACAAACACGTAAACTCTGTATAGTCTTTGTGCAAAGCCTACACAGAGTTTATTGAATCCCCAGGTATGTTACAGAGTTTTTTTTTATTTTTTACTCTTGCTTTTTTTCATGTCATGGATTTTTCAAAAGGCTTACCACACAAAGCCCAAAGCATTACTCATTCGGAGCTGACAGCGCAGCTAATTTTGAATTCTTATAAGTGGTACTTATGTGAAGGTTTATAGTTATAGTTTAAGATATAAACAGTTTTATACAAAAAAAATCATAAGTTATATAAACAACTTCTTTAAAAAGCATTTTTTTTGTGTTTTCTGTGTTTTTAACAGAGTACACAATATAGGAAATATACTCATATCATATACGCTTGGATATATGTATACTCATAACATACACGTGCACGTACACAATGTGCACATATCCATATACATGCACATGTGTGTATATGCACATACTTACATGATATATCACAAAGAGTTTATGTATTTATGCATTATATTATAATTAGTTTTTCAATGGAAGGAATTTTAAAAGACTAAATAATTAGAATGTACTGTGACATTTTCTTAATACAAAAATATTGTTATTGTCAAGTCTGGAAATAAAGAAAAACTGACCTGGGGATTCAATAAACTCCATGTAACTTTGTTCTAAGCCTATACTGAGTTTATGTATTTGCACAGTGAGCAGCAGCACTATTTACATATGCATACCCGCACACCATGTTAAAATGTAAACAGGCCCAATTTCATTGCCAGCAACAGTGTTGCCGGCCAGGAAACCATGTAAAACAACACAAACACCCACAGACATGCACACCTGTTTACCTATGGGCAAACCAGGTCTGCAGGATTGCCTGGAAAGCCACAGTGACTATCAAGGTTATTAATTATAAAAGCAGTGTATACACAACCAACGCATTACATGAAAGTGTGTACAGTGCAGAGTACTGTACTGTACAGTGCAGAGTACTGTGGAAACCTATTTCAGGCATACTGAATAAATGTGTGTACATGATCAGCAAGGATACATAAACGGCATTATAAATAAATAATCAGGGCTAGTGTCTAAATTGGAAAAGAACACACAGATGAATTGTAGGAATGAACCCAGGGGAAGAGGGCAGGTGAAACATGGTAATGTACAGCAGATGAGGGCATGTCAATGAAGACAGTTCTAGCACAAACAGTAATCACATATCTACATGAGACAGTATGTACTGTACAGTTCTTGTATATTATGTGACTATTACAAAAGGTGACATATCACTGGAGAGAATTCTTTGTGATATAAGCATCCTGATATGAACAATGGACAAGACATATATCAGGGATGGTATATACAACAGGGGTTAGCTGCATATTATGAATCTGTGCAAAATGAGTTGCCTGACTTTGAATGCAATGTCAGCATAGGTCTCAATCATGCAGGACACATAGCAATAGGTTCATGGACAACAGTAGACAGAAACATGCACAATCATGGACAATATCAGAATACCATCACCATTAATGCCATGTCTTTGTTATAACATATATGACTGTGAGTTATCATACATGATTCTGCAAGAACACACTTGTACAAATGTCATGATATGTCTATCAGAGGAATCAAGCACACCTTCTCAAAATTTAACATCTGCTGAAAGTATTAGGAGGGACACTGTAATATCTATATTTGAATTAGAGCAATTATGGATATCCGACAGTTGTGCATGGCATATACATGGTACAATTCATGCTGTCACAATGTAACCCATGCCAGAGATGTTGGCAATTGTGTTCCTGTGTGTATCACAGGAACATGTAGCACACATGCAGCTTGTGTAGCGCTTTGACTGGAGTTCTGCAACATCAAACACTAATGTTTATGCAACAAAAAGAATATATAAGTATGGCCAATAACATGTGTACAAGCTTACTGTTGCAAATATGGTGCACTTGAGTAATTCATCCCTGGAAGATGTGTTGTGAGGTACATTTCAAAGGATGCATTGTACACAGTTAGTGTTGCGATGAGTGCTAAGAACTATGGAACTATACTGCTCTTTGATGTGGATGTCCTGCACATATTCAGGAGCTGTGTTACATACAAGGGAGTAGTCACCACTGTGGGCACGGGTCTATATCACTTCAACAAACCATCACTTCAACAAACAGCATTTCATCAGAAATGCCATTCAATGTATTCCCCTCATGTGGGGGGCTGCACCCCCCACTAATTATATATACCAACTCAGATCGCACCACAATGGGGAAAATGTCCTGATTCTCACTGTATCGCAATCTCAGTAGGAACAGTTCAACAAACGGCATGTTTGATGTAATTGCACTGAAAAATCCATTTGATGAACTGATTTTTCACTGAACTGATAGGGACCCTGTGGGCTGGTCACATGCTGGTGGACATTCCATATACCATCCACCTGAGTACAGAAGTCACATAACACATGGTCTGCTCATAGGGGTATTGTCTACATTATAATTAGCTTTGCATTTTATAATGGAATTAGTCACCTCATGCATTTTGTTCATCTATTATGTTCCCATGGCTGTGACAGCAATCCTTTGTGTGTGTGTTGATACTGTCTGTATTATACCAATACCACACTTGGATTCAATGATTTTCCACAAACTGCAGCCCTCCACAAAGCTGGTTGAACAGAGGATGTGTACCTCATTATTGGCATTGGAAACTTAAATAATGAACATGAAAGGGCCTAGCACAGACCCCTGAGGTACAGACTTGATGTCTGGACTCTAGATATAGGTAACTTCACATACTTCAACATATTTATATGCCACATTGGTGATCTATTGGTCTACCCACTTGATGATATATGTATTTATGGCCACTTGTGGCCATTTCTCAGTAATGCTGCTGTGTGGATTTGTGTCAAATGCCTTGGCCAGGTCAAGTTATGCAGTATGATAGTGTTGTCATCATGCATGCCCTTGGTGACCTTGTTGAGGCCATGGAACAGACATGATGTAGCCTGAACATATCACACATTTGTTTGGTACAGTCGAGATATTACTGGTGTCATTTTAGAGAAGGTCCATGATGAGTTGTTGGTCTACCTCATAGATGATAAGAGTCATGATGGGTCTATAACTCCATGCATCAAGTGATGATCACCCCGAGTCAGTTGGATGTATGTCAATTTAAACTCTTATGTGGGAACATAGGCTGTCTGGAGCTGTGTTGATATATGGATTCAACTGCATCTGACCATGTTTTGAGTCACACTACAGACAAACTATGATGTCAGAGCCCATTGATTCTGTGTTATTAGCCTTAGATAGGGCAAAGGTGTGCTGCCCGCCTTAGAATAAAACCTGGGTGATGTTTGCATGTATACTTTGGCTGATGGCCAGTGGCAACAGAGGCGTGACATGTGAGACAAACTGCCAACTAGCGGATTGTATATTTCCTCCGGTTGTGTGTGTCTGGTGGCATCCACATACAGATCTGTGTATAGTTGTATATTCCCCTTAACATTTCACATGTATTGCAATAAATGATTTATGAAATGAGCTCCAAATACAGCCTTGGTTATTCATCACATTCCACACACACTGGTACTGTGCACACAGTTATACAACTGTACCAATGTCATGTACTTACCTCAATTGCACAACATATGTCTGTATGTGTTTTATGGACAAGCTGTGTTTGAGTGGCCTGATGCCATATAAGAACACAGTAGAGATCAGTTTTTTGTAGCGAATGAAGAACATTTCATTAGACAAATGCTAAATAGTCACACAATGGTGCTGCTGACCACTTCAATAATCCTTGGGTATAGAAACACAACTGCACATACAATGAATACTACAAGGCAGGAAATTGAATCAGAACATGTTATATCTTGCATGTGTTTATCACAGCATAACAACATGTGCATGACACAAGACTTATGTGACCATGTAATCAATATGAATATATATCGATGTCTGTCACAGAACATGGAATGATGGCATGTAGACACATGCACACCTGTGCCATACTGCAAGTGTCATTGTGATGGCAGAATGTGGACTGTGTAGAAGGTTGACTTGCTCTACTACAACAACAACAACACATATGCTAAAATGCCAGCAATATACATAATAGTATAGCATTCTATGGCAACAAATCTCAGGAGGCATATTACTACAGCTGTTATAAAAAGACTATGTACTGCAATGGCAGCAATGGCCATCAATACATTAGCTCACATCACAAAGTGTAACACCCTCTTGTTGCCATATTGTACATCCATACCACAATATAGCACATCATTGACAGCAACAGTGACATGTCAACTGATCATAGGCTCATGTGACATTATTATGCTAATGGCCAACATCACATGAAATCCTGGCCATTATTATAACATCTAAAAAAGTCCCTATATATCACATAAGATAATAACACTATTGTGCATATGTGTCTACTTCTTTGATTGCATTAAATACTGCCACTGTTCATATGGGGCATATGCACTACACCATGACAGAATTAGCAATGACAAATGCACTGGTCTGGAGATGACTTGCAGAGGCTCATGGAAGAACTCTGCTTCATGATATGTATGCATATTTGACATGAGGACATCCTCCACTTCTCTGCAGGAAAGATGCCATGTGGCCAGAGGAAAAGGAAGGTGATGAGGTTTCCCCAAGTGATAGTGAAATGAAAAGCAATACCAAAGGTCATACAATGACCATAATGTGCCACCAGCCACACATACACAGCAGTAGATGGGGCCTGATTTGAATATTATACCTGTGTAGGTATAGAAGATGAATGCCATGCAAATGTCACAACAGCAACAACACATATTTGACAGTAAATCTGTCATAGTGCACTTTATGGGGAATGATAGCATCATTGTTTGCAGAGGAGAACAGGTTGGGAGGACTGTGATACATGGGTGTGTAGTCACATCCATGTGTAAAATTGTCTCAGAAGGGATAGACGTATGTATAGGCACGCAAGTTGCCTGTGGTCAAATTAGAGCCCCTATAGGTGCATGAAAAGTAGCTGGCAAACACTGGACTCAATGTTATACTGGTTTCTCTTGAATTCTGTCAGAGTGCATGTTATACAGGATGACATAATCAGTGTATGCTAAAATAAGATGTTTGTAGGGGGGTCTACTATTGATGCGGGCTCACATATCATTCTAAAATTGTCACCGTAGTGATTGTTGAATGCACACACATTTGACTGCAGTGAGAAAAGAACCCCTACCTAACTTTTTACAGAGCACAGTAACTAATGCAAGCACCACAGTACAAGTCTGGCTTTTTATGTGTCCGACAACACTTTATAGCTGATGACATTAGCAGTGCTTGCTGAGAAGATGGTAATAGCCACATCAAAACATGTTGGTGTAAAATGTTATCTTGAATTTCAACCAGGTGAACACACACAAACACCAGTTGACTGCAATGAGTATAGAACACCTACCTAACTAAAAATACCAGCTACAGAACTCAGTACTTAACGCAAGCACCACTGTACAAGTCTGATGTTTACAATGCTGCAGGACAATTTCTAGTGGACATCATCACTGGATGTTTGAGAGAAGATGTTGGGAGGCCTGAATGAATTGGATATGTGTTGTCAAAACATTTGTACTCTATGGGAATGTACTGATTACTGTAGGATATACACTTATGGTCTTCTGACTAGACACACACACACACACACACACACACACACACACACACACACACACGCACACACACACACACACACACACATTCCCTGCAGTGAGAGTAAAACCTCTAAGTAGGAGCACCTACTGCAGAACTGAGAACTTAATGCAAGATCCACAGCACAAAACTTTTATAATGAAGCAGGACAATTTATCGTGGATGATATCATCACTGGATGTTTGAGTGAAGATGTTGGGAGACCTCAATGAAATGGATGTGTAGTCATGTATAGCTGTCAAAATATGTGTACTCCATGTTATCGTACTGATAGTAGAATGCATAGTTACACTTTTCTGACTAGATACACACACATTGACTGCAGTAACATTAGAACTCCTACATAACTAGAAATGCCAGCTACAGAACATGGTACTTAACACAAGCTCCACAGCAGAAGTCTGACATTTACATTGCTGCAGAACAATTTATAGTGGATAACATTATCATTGCATGTTTGTGAGAAGATATTGGGAGGCCTGTATGAAATGGATGGCTAGCCATATATGACTGTCAAGCTATTAAAGACCTCCATGTTACCAGATTTATGATTGTGCAAAGTGTAGTATTTGCTTCTGTGTTTTCAATGTGCAGGTATACTTTAAGAAACAGCATTACAACATATATGCAAATAGCTGTCCAAATTACTACAATTATTAGACAATCTGAATGTGTATTGTCAGAATAAAGATGTACATGGCATATAGGAAAGCAATTTTTTATTTTATTTCTGCAGTGTAGTTGATATATTTGGGAACAAGTACTGAAAGACAAAGTATCAGTTGCCTGGGTGCAGGTAACACATGGTGACAGTATACATATGGGTGCAAGTAGCACATTTTATTTATTTCTTTATTTATTGACATTTGTTGATCGGGTTTGTCCAGCTGGGCTTGTGGCCCATTTTCAGTGGAGACCCGAGGAGAAAAGCTCCAATGGTACATTTGTAAAGCATAGCACAATTATACACAAAAAGTACAGAACAGCAATTAGATATAGAAACATTGTATACAAACATTGGTATAGTATGCATCGAGTTAATTGTAAAACAAAGATAAGTTGAGTAGCATCATTTTCCATTAAATGGTTCAATAATCATCTGGTAGGTATATGAAGTTATATACATGCATTATAGGTCATTTTGTGAGCACAGTACGAAAGGGTACTAATTATAAAGGGATAAGACTAGGTGGGGTCATGACAATGACATGTTCTAGACTTGAGAATGCGATGTTTTAGTTCATTTTTAAAGTGAGAAGTGTGGAAAATGGACCACAGATTGAGAGGAAGTTTGTTCCAGGCAAGGGCAACAGAGTGTTTATAAAGTAGTTTGCCTATGGAATTTTTAGGTTAGTATATTTCCAATAAATTTTAGTTAGAAGTTCGGAGGGACCTAGAAGGGGTGTAGATACAGACTAGGGAAGAGAGAGATGGACAGTTGGAGGGTTTATAGAGTGTAGCATGTGAAATTAATAAAGTTGTAGAAAGTGAGGCAGCTCAAGCCACTGAAGAGAGTTTAGTGCAATGCAGTGATGAGTATTGTAACAGGAGTTTGTACATATGTATAAGTATCAAGTGCCTGGGTTGGAGGTAACATATGATTACAATGTAACTATATGTAAGTATCAAGTGCCTACGTTTGGGTAACACATGGCTACAGTGTAAATCTGGATATGTAGCATGTGCCTGGGTGCAGGTAACATATGGCTATAGAGTAAATTTTGGTAAGTATCAAGTGGCTGTGTACAGGTAACAGATGGCTACAGTGTAAATCTGCAGTGTAAATCTGTGTGTTTATCAAGTGCCTTGGTGCACGTGACACATGGCTACATTGTAAATCTGAGTCAGTATCAAGTACCTAGGTACAGGTGACACATGGCTGCAGTGTAAATCTGTGTCAGTATCAAGTGCCTTGGTGCAGATTACTTGTGGATACAGTGTAAATCTTTGTCAGTAACAAGTGCCTTGGATGCATGTGACAAGTGGCTATAGTGCATATACATCAGGATTGGGTGCAGGTGACATGTGGCTGCAGTACATATATTTATCAGTATCAGGTGCCTGGGTGCAGGTGACATGTGGCTTCAGTGTACATAAGTGCACATATCAGGTACCTGGATGCAGGTGACATGTGGCTCCAGCATACATATGTGTACACATCAGGTGCATAGGTGCAGGTGACATGTGGCTACATTGTACATATGTCAGGTGTATGGGTGTAGGTAGCAAATGGCTACAGTGTAAATCTGAGTAAGTATCAAGATCCTGGGTGCAGGTAACAGATGGCTACAGTGTAAATCTGTGTACATACTGATTGTCTGCACCCAGGCACTCAATATGTACACAGATGGAGGGCCTGCACCCAAGCACTCAATCTATGTATGTATCACGTGCCTGGGTGCAGGTAACACATGGCTGCAGTGTAAATCTGTGTACATATCAAGTACCTGGGTGCAGATAACATATGGCTACATGTAAATTAGTGTAAGTATCAAGTGCCTGGGTGCAGGTAACTTGAAGCTACAGTGTAAATTTGTGTCAGTATCAAGTACCTGGGTGCAGGTGACACATGGCTTGTAAATTTGTGTCAGTATCAAGCACCATGGTGCAAGTGAAACATGGCTACAGTATAAATTTGTGTCAGTATCAAGTGCCTCGGTGCAGATGACATGCGGCTACAGCATAAATCTTTGTCAGTATCAAGTGCCTGGGTGCATGTGACAAGTGCCTGCAGTGCACATAAATGTCAGTATCAGGGCTGGGTCCAGGTGACATGTGACTGCAGTGCACAAATGTATCAGTATCATGTGCCTGGGTGCAAGTGATATGTGGCATCAGTGTACACAATTATACATATCAGGTGCCTGCATGTAGGTGACACGTGGCTCCAGAATACAGATGTGTACACATTAGGTGCATAGGTGCAGGTGACATGTGGCTACATTGAACATATGTGAACACATCAGGTGTCTGTGTATAAGTAACAGATGGCTACAGTGTAAATCTGTGTGAGTATCAAGTTCCTGGGTGCAGCTAACAGATGGCTACAGTGTAAATCTATGCCAGTATCAAGTTCCTAAGTGCAGGTGACATGTGGCTACAGTGTAAATCTGTGTAAGTATAGACTGCCTGTGTGCAGGTACCAGATGGCTACAGTGTAAATCAGTGTACATATTGAGTGCCTGGTTGCAGGTAAGATATGGCGACAGTGCAAATCTCTGTATGTATCAAGTGCCTTGATGCAGGTAACACATGGCTGCAGTGCAAATCTCTGTACATATCAAGTGCCTGGGTGCAGATAACAGATGACTACAGTGTAAATGAGTGTAAGTATCAAGTGGCTGGGTACAGGAAACAAATGGCTACAGTGTAAATCTGTGCAAGTATCAAGGGCCTGGGTGCAAGTGACACATGGTTACATTGTAAATCTGTGTCAGTATCAAGTGTCTAGGTGCAGGTGACACATGGTTATAGTATAAATCTGTGCCAGTATCAAGTGCCTCGGTGCAGATGACACGTGGTTACAGTGTAAATCTTTGTCAGTATCAAGTGCCTTGGTGCATGTGACAAGTGGCTGCAGTGCACATACATGTCAGTATCAGGGTTGGGTGCAGGTGACACGTGGCTGCAGTGCACATACATAAGTGTACATATCAGGTGCCTCGGTTTAGGTACCATGTGGCTCCAGAATACATATGTGTACTCATCAGGTGCAAAGGTGCAGATGACATGTGGCTACATTGTACATACATGAACAGATCAGGTGCCTGGGTGTAATTAACAAATGGCTACAATGTAAATCTGTGAAAGTATCAAGTGCCTGGCTGCAGGTGGCACATGGCTACAGTGAAAATCTGTGTCACTATCAAGTACCTGGATGCAGGTGACATTTGGCTGCAGTGTAAATCTGTGTCACTTCAAGTGCCTGTGTGCAGGTGGTACATGGCTGTAGGTGCCTAAGTGCCAGTGACACTTGGCTGCAGTGTACATGCATATACTTATCAGGTGCCTGGGTGCCAGTGACACATGGCTACAGTGCACATAGTTGTATGCATCTGGTGCCTGGGTGCTGGTGGCACATGGCTACATTGTACATATGTGAAAGCTTCAGGTGCCTGGGTTTAGATGACATGTGGCTACAGTGTACATACATGTATGTATCATCTGCCTCCATGCAGGTCACATATGGCTGCACTGTTCATACTTGTACGTATCAAGTGCCTGTGTTTTGGTAACACATGGCTACAATGTATATATGTGTACATATCACGTGGTAACACATGGTTACACTGTACATATGTGTATGTATTAGGTGTATGGGTGCAGGTAACACATGCCTGAATGCAGTTGACATGTGGCTGCAGTGTACATATGTGTATGCATCAGGTGCATGGGTCAGGTGACACCATGGCTGCAGTGTACATATGTGTACACATCACATGCACAGCTGCTGGTGACACATGGCTGCAATGTACATATATGATACACATCCGGTGCATGGGTGCAGATGACGTGGCCGCAGTTTACAGATGTATTCATATTGGATGCCTGCGTGCAAGTGACACGTGGCTGCAGTTTACATACATGTTTGTATCAAGTGCCTGGGAGCAGATAACATTTGGCTGTAGTGTATGCATATGCAAGTATCAAGTGCATGGGTGCAGGTGACATGTGGCTGCTGTAAACATATGTGCAAGTATCAACTGCCTGGGTGTAGATGATTCATGGCTACAGTGTACATACATGTATGTATCATGTGCCTGGGTGCTGGTGACATGTAGCTACACTGTACTTACATGTACGTATCAGGTGCCTGTGTGCAGGTCACACATGGCTCCAGTTTATATATGTGTTTGTATCAAGTTCCTGAGTGCAGGTGACATGTGTCTTTAGTGTACATATGTGTGTATATATGTACGTATCACGTGCCCAGGTGCTAGTAACATGTGGCTGCTTTGTACATGCATGTATACATTGGGTGCAGGTGACACATGGCTGTTGTATAAATATGTGTATGCATCAGATGCATGGGTGCAGGGGACATGTGGCTGCCACATGTTTATAAGTGCAAGTATCAAGTGCAGGGGTGCAGGTGACATTTGGCTACAGTCTACATATGTGTATGTATGAGGTGCCTTGGTACAGGTAACACATGGCTACAGTGTACACGTGTGTATGTATCAGGTGCCTTGGTGTGGGCAACTCACAGCTACAGTGCATATGTGTATATATCAGGTGCCTGGGTGCATGTTACATGTGTCTACAGTATGGATATGTGTACGTATCTGGTGCCTGGGTGCAGGGAACACATGGCTACTGGGCAGATATGTGTATGTATCAGGTGCCTGGGTGCAGCTAACCCATGGATACAGTGTACATATGTGCAAGTACCAGGTGCCTGGGTGCAGATCTCATGTGGCTGCAGTGTACATATGTGTACATATGAGGTGATTGGGTGTTGGTAACATGTATCTACAGTGTGCATATGTGAATGCACTAGGTACCTGGGAGCAGGTAACATGTAGCTACAGGGTACATATGTGTACATATTGGGTACCTGGGTGCAAGTAACTCATGGTTACAGTGTACTTATATGCAAGTGCCAAGTGCATGGGTACAGGTAGCATGTGGCTTTAGTGTACATATGTGTACATTACAGGTACCTGGGTGCAGGTGACACATGGCTGCAATTTATATATGTGTTCATATCAAGTTCCTGGGTGCAGGTGACATGTGGTTACATTGTACATATGTGCAAGTATCAAGTGCCTAGGAACAGGTGACATGTTCCTTTACTGTATATATGTGCAAGTATCTAGCACCTGGGACAGATGACACATGGCTACAGTGTACATATATGTACATATCAAGTGCCCAGGTGCAGTTAATACATGGCTGCTGTGTACATACATGTACATATCAGGTGCCTCAGTGGAGGTGACATGCAGCTGCTGCATATATATGTGTATGCATCAGGTCCATGGGCGCAGGTGACATGTGGCTGTCATGCACATACATGCACGCATCAGGTGCATGGTTACAGGTGACAAGTGGCTGCCGTGTACATAAGTGCAAGTATCTGGTACATGGGTGCAGGTGACATTTGGCTACAGTCTACATATGTGCACCTGTACCTGACCTGGACCTGATGCATACACATATATATGCAGCAGCCGCATGTCACCTCCACTGAGGCACCTGATATGTACATGTATGTACACAGCAGCCATGTATTAACTGCACCTGGGCACTTGATATGTACATATATGTACACTGTAGCCATGTGTCATCTGTCCCAGGTGCTAGATACTACATATATACTACATATATACTGCCCTACAAAGTCCAATAACTCAGCCGGTGACTCTCTTTTCTCTAATACAATTGGAAGGAGCTGGAATTCACTACCCAGTGAAATCACTCTACTCACATCTCTACCTCTCTTCAAACAAGAAATTAAGAATTACTTCAAAAGCCACTGGCTCTGTTCCTGTATAAAGCCTGACTAATCTTCCCACCTACATCTGCCTATCCTCCTCCTCATTTTTCCGCCACTATCTCTTCTTTTCTTTTGTGTACAAGACCAACTCTCATTTTCTTTTCTTTTGATAACTCTTTCTTCCTTACTCTTATTTTTCTCTTCCTCTCTTTGTCTCACATCTAGCAAGTCTTTTCTGCTTCTTTTGTTTTACTGTCATCTCTTAGATGGCTTCCTTTTTTACCCTCTGATAGTATTTTTGCCCTCTTTCTCTGATATTTTACCCTTTTGCTTACCTCTAACTCTCTCTGTGCAACAACTTGTCACCCTATATCTTTCTTACTGTCATCTCATCCTTTAACCTTAATCTTAGTTACTCATACAAGTTATACTTTTGATATATCTTCTTTAATTAAGTTTTTATTTTGACATTATATTGCCATTTGTTATTATTGTAATTGCTTTTTAATTATAAGGTTTTTTTTTCTTTTTATGTGTATTTCTGTGTGGAGCTTTTCTCCCCGGGCCTCTACTGAAAATGAAAATATATCCAGCTAGACTAGCCCGGTCAACAAATGTAAAATAAATAAATAAATGAATAAATAAATGTGTAGTTATGAGGTGCCCGGGTACAGGTAACACAATGCTACAATGTGCATATGTGCATTTATCAGGTGCCTGGGTGTGGATAATACACAGTTACACTGTACATATATGTATGTATTGGGTGCCTGGGTGCATGTAACATGTGGCTACAGTGTGCATATATGTATGAATCTGGTGCCTGGGTGCAGGTAACACCTAGCTACAGTGTGCATATGTGTATGTATCAATTGCCTGGGTGCAGGTAATACATGGCTACAGTGTGCATATCTGTATATATCAGGTGCCTGGGTGCATGTAACACATAACTACAGGGTACCTATGTGTACGCATCAGATGCTTGGATGCAGGTAACTCATGCCTACAGTGTACATATGTGCAAGTATCATGTGCCTGGGTACAGGCGACGTGGCTGCAGTGTACATATGTGTACTTATCAGGTGTCTGGCTGCTGGTAACATGTGGCTACAGTGTGTATATGTGTAAGTATCAGGTACCTGGGTGCAGGTAACATGTAACTACAGGGTAAATATGTGTACATATCAGGTGTCTGGGTGCACATAAAATGTGGCTACAGTGTGAATATGTGTATGTATTAGGTGCCTATGAGTAGGTAACATGTGACTACAGGGTACATATGTATACGTATCAGGTGCCTGGGTGAAAGTAACATATGGCTACAGGGTACATACAATATGTGTACATACAGGTGCCTGGGAGCAAGTAACATGTAGCTAGAAGGTGCATATGTGTGCATATCAGGTGCCATGGTGAAAGTAACACCTGGCTACAGTGTACACAAGTGCAAGTACTAGTTGCCTGGGTGCAGGTAGCATGTGGCTGCAGTGTAGATATGTATAAGTATCAGGTGCCTAGATGCAAGTAAGACTTGGCTACAGTGTGCATATGTGTAAGTATCAGGTGCCTGAGTGCAGGTAAGACATAGCTGCAGTTTGCATATGTGTAAGCATGAGGTCCCTGGGTACAGGTAAGATGTGGCTGCAGTATGCATGTGTGTAAGCATGAGGTGCAGGTAAGATGTGGCTGCAGTGTGCCTGTGTATTAGTATCAGGTGCCTGGGTGCAGGTGACATGTGGTTGCAGTGTACATATGTGCAAGTATCAAGTGTCTGGGTACAGTTGACATGTGTCTTTAGTGTACATATGTGTGTATATATGTACGTATCAGGTGCCCGGGTGCTGGTAAAATGTGGCTGCTTTGTACATGCATGTATACAGTGGATGCAGGTGACACATGCCTGTTGTGTAAATATGTGTATGCATCAGATGCATGGGTGCAGGTGACATGTGGCTGCCACATGTTCATAAGTGCAAGTATCAGGTGCAGGGGTGCAGGTAACATTTAGCTACAGTCTACATACGTGCATGTATTAGGTGCCTTGGTACAGGTAACACATGGCTACAGTGTACATATGTGTACGTATCAGGTGTCTTGGTGTGGGTAATTCACAGCTACAGTGCATATGTGTATGCATCAGGTGTCTGGATGCACGTAACATGTGTAACACATGGCTACAGTGTACATATGTGTACGTATCAGGTGTCTTGGTGGGGGTAATTCACAGCTACAGTGCATATGTGTATGCATCAGGTGTCTGGGTGCACGTAACATGTGTCTACAGTATGCATATGTGTACTTATCTGGTGCCTGGGTGCAGGGAACACATGGTTACAGGGTACATATGTGTATGTATCAGGTGCCTCAGTGCAGCTAACCCATGGCTACAGTGTACATACGTGCAAGTATCAGGTGCCTGGGTGCAGGTCGCATGTGGCTGCAGTGTACATATGTGTACATATCAGGTGCTTGGGTGTTGGTAACATGTATCTACAGTGTGCATATATGACCATATTAGGTACCTGGGAGCAGGTAACATGTAGCTACAGGGTACATATATGTACATATCGGGTACCTGGGTGCAGGTAACTCATGATTACAGTGTACTTATATGCATGTACCAAGTGCATGGGTGCAGGTAGCATGTGGCTGCAGTGTACATATGTGTACATTACAGGTACCCGGGTGCAGGTGACACATAGCTGCAATTTATATATGTGTTCATATCAAGTTCCTGGGTGCAGGTGACACGTGGTTACAGTGTACATATGTGCAAGTATCAAGTGCCTAGGAACAGGTGACATGTTCCTTTAGTGTACATATGTGCAAGTATAAAGCACCTGGGACAGATGACACATGGCTACAGTGTACATATATGTACATATCAAGTGCCCAGGTGAAGTTAACACATGGCTGCTGTGTACATATATGTACATATCAGGTGCCTCAGTGGAGGTGACATGTGGCTGCTGCATATATATGTGTATGCATCAGGTCCATGGATGCAGGTGA
This sequence comes from Protopterus annectens, assembly GCF_019279795.1. Lineage (NCBI taxonomy): Eukaryota > Metazoa > Chordata > Ceratodontiformes > Protopteridae > Protopterus > Protopterus annectens. The sequence goes on along the minus strand of NC_056749.1, from coordinate 818,714,091 downwards.
CATGTGGTTGTCATGTACATACATGCACGCATCAGGTGCATGGTTACAGGTGACATGTGGCTGCCGTGTACATAAGTGCAAGTATCTGGTGCATGGGTGCAGGTGACATTTGACTACCGTCTACATATGTGCAGTTATGAGGTGCCCGGGTACAGGTAACACAATGCAACAATGTGCATATGTGCACATATCAGGTGCCTGGGCGTGGATAATACACAGTTACAGTGTACATATGTATATGTATCGGGTGCCTGGGTGCATGTAACATGTGGCTACAGTGTGCATATATGTATGAATCTGGTGCCTAGGTGCAGGTAACACCTAGCTACAGTGTGCATATGTGTATGTATCAATTGCCTGGGTGCAGGTAACACATGGCTATAGTGGGGATATGTGTACATATCACGTGCCCGGGTGTAGGTAACACGTGGCTACAGTGTGCATATGTGTACATAATAGGTGCCTGGGGTGCATGTAGCACATGGCTACAGTGTGCATATCTGTATGTATCAGGTGCCTGGATGCATGTAACACATAACTACAGGGTACCTATGTGTACGCATCAGGTGCTTGGATGCAGGTAACTCGTGGCTACAGTGTACATATGTGCAAGTATCATGTGCCTGGGTGCAGGCAACATGTGGCTGCAGTGTACATATGTGTACGTATCAGGTGTCTGGGTGCTGGTAACATGTGTCTACAGTGTGCATATGTGTAACTATCAGGTACCTGGGTGCAGGTAACATGTCACTACAGGGTAAATATGTGTACATATCAGGTGCCTGGGTGCATGTAAAATGTGGCTACAGTGTGAATATGTGTATGTATTAGGTGCCTATGAGTAGGTAACATGTGACTACAGGGTACATATGTATATGCATCAGGTGCCTGGGTGAAAGTAACATATGGCTACATGGTACATACAATATGTGTACATGCAGGTGCCTGGGAGCAAGTAACATGTAGCTAGAGGGTACATATGTGTACATATCAGGTGCCAGGGTGAAAGTAACACCTGGTTACAGTGTACACATGTGCAAGTACTAGTTGCCTGGGTGCAGGTAGCATGTGGCTGCAGTGTAGATATGTATAAGTATCAGGTGCCTAGGTGCAAGTAAGACATGGCTGCAGTTTGCATATGTGTAAGCATGAGGTTCCTGGGTACAGGTAAGATGTGGCTGCAGTATGCATGTGTGTAAGCATGAGGTGCATCTAAGATGTGGCTGCAGTGTGCCTGTGTATTAGTATCAGGTGCCTGGGTGCAGGTAAGATCTGGATGCAGTGTGCATGTTTGTTATAATCAGTTGTCTGGGTGTACGTATGACATGGCTGCAGTGTGCATATTTCTACATATGTACCTGGGTTCAGGTGACATGTGGCTGCAGTGTACATATGTGTGCACAGTAGATGCCTGGGTGCAGGTGACACACGGCTGCAGTGAACATACGTGTATGTATCAGGTGCCCTGGTGCTGGTGACATATGCCTGTCATGTACATATGTGTACCCATCAGGTGCATGGGTGCAGGTGACATATAGCTGCTGCATACATAGACAAATGCATCAGGTGCACGGGTGCAGGTGACATGGCTGCAGCATACATTTGTAATGCATCAGGTGCACAGGTGCCAGTAATAAGTGGCTGCCACATACATATGTGTGCACATGTGCAGGTAACACGTGGCTATAGTATATGTATGTGTACAATTTAAGTGCCTGGGTGCAGGTAGAGCATGGCTACAGGGTATGTATGTGTACCTATCAAGTGCCTGGGTGCAGGTAACACATAGCTACAGTGTACATATGTGTATGAATCAAGCTGCCTGGGTGCAGGTAACACATGACTTCAGTGTATATATGTGTAAGTATCAAGTTTCTACAGTGTAAGTATGTTTTCTGTCTTGAAAACTGCCTTACTTTTGGTTGAATTTTTACAATTACTTTAATGGGATGAAGTGGGAGTAAACCTATTTATAACAGGCTAATGTGTACTTATAACCACTTCCTGTAGCACACCTCTGAGCAGCTCATTTGCATGATCGCTGACAAAGTGGTTGTGCATGCAAGATACATATTTAAGGACTCCTATTTCAACATGAAGAGTACTTATCCATACTGGCTATAGCAGACACATCTAACAGATACTAACTTGTTCATAAACAGTTCATGTTGGAAATCATCTAACCATAAAAAGCTATTTAGACTGCTTTCCTTCCCTGTTTGCATGTAGTTAAGCAATGAGCAAAGGCAGTCCTCTGCTTCACCGATAAAGTTATGAGAGTTCTGTTGGATTGCTTACCTTCTCACAAACACAATAACTGGAAAGGTGCAGCAGTCAGCCCTTTGTATAGTACCGAGTTTAAGAAACACACCTGCTGCTTAGCTGACTCTGTGGCAGCAGGTATATGAGCATTGAGATATTTATTTTGAGCCTAGATGATCCAAGGTTTGAACTCAGCTGTATCTAATACCTTTAAATATGTATGCATAATGGAATTAAATTATTCTTTATTCTGCGTTCACTGTTTTCTTAGCCCAGCATTGTTTAAGCAACATTGTGCAGAGGTAACCACACCATTGAGGAGATGCTCACTGCCACTTGGTATTGGTGCAGCATGCCAAATTCTACACAAACACAGAGGACAAAAAGTGAAGAGCTTCATTGGGTTGTTTCTACTGATGCGTGTGGTGTGTGATTCTATTTTTTGACCAGATTAAAGGTGTTAAAATGTGACAGATATGAAAGGGGTGAAATGGGGGGCAATGTGATAGATATGAAAGGAGAGAAATGGGGGGAAAGCAAGGGGAAGAACAAAGGGAAAGCAAAATAGGAATGTGCAGGAGGGAGGGAGGAAAGAACCATAGCTATTCACTTTTTCAACAGTGTAAAATGAAAATATGTATAGAATATTAGCTGAATTTGGACTATCACCTCAACAAAGAGGGATGACAACAATGCAGATATGTTGTATAGCCAACAGGACTGAATCAAGTGTGTCAAGAAGACACATGTGCAAAGTGAAGAGCTAAGCATGGGTGACAATTCTTTGTGGAACAGGTGCCTAGTGTTTTTTCTTTTACTTCAGTAAGAGGGGAATGTTGAGTAAAGGATGTACATATTTCTGGGTCAGGTAGGTAGGATATGTGAGGAAGCAGATGCAGATAAAACAGGAAAAACAAAACAAGATACAGGAATGATGAGGGACACAACAGGTTGGGGGGCCACCATGATTGGGGATAGGGAGAGGACATCAGATGACCTTCAGGACAGTGAGAATCTAGTCCACAACCATAGAACTATCACCACTGCCCCTTTACTCCACTTGCTGTTGGACTGCTTGCCAATTTTGTTTACATACCATAATACAGAGCATCCTCTCCATCTGGCATAAGCATGCACCAATGGTGCTGTGCATGACCCTATGAACCAAACCTGGAATCTCCTGGCAGGGGACAAAATCCCCATTTTTGCCAGTACTCCCAGAGGGTACCACTGAACCAGCTGATTGGGCCTAGGTACTCCAGGGGCAGCAGAGGTAGTACTGCCAGCTTGGAGCCCAGATGTGATGGGAGTCAGTGCGGGAGTTGGTAGATCAGGAACAAGCTGAGCCACAGTGATTGCCTTACCTCCCTGTGCTGTAAAGCATTTTGTAAGTTGCCAGAAATGGATGAAATGGAAATGTTGTGACCACACATATAAATATAAAAAAAAGAGATATAAGGGTTGGAGTAAGAGAAGATAAAAGAAATAATTAGCGCCATCATATGTGACACACAATAAATTAGTACAATATAAATAATTTAATTTTGCTTTTATATTAAGTTTACTTTTAACAGCTACACACTATGATTGATGATTGCTCCAAGTAAACCTTACAATATGCATATATTGCACATATGCTGGATCAAATAATCCTGAATAATTAAACAGCACGGCATGTATGCCAATGTTGTTGACATTATTATGTAATCTTTTGAAAACATTTTATGATATATTTGTTACCTGTGGCATTTTAACCCACAACATCTGAATGCAGTATTACAATTCACTCTTATAATTTGCTTGAGCTACAGACTGTAGCATGCATGCTTCATTTTACAGTAAAGATATGCATTATCTCCTGGGTGGCTGTAGGATGAAAAGGAAAGAAGAGCATTATGCATGCCAGTCTTGCCTATATGCAGCTTTCTATGTAATATAAATTCTCTTTATCTGCATACTTACACAACTGTGGGATGTCAGCAGTCCTAAACTCATTCAGGCACTGATTCAGTGTATCATGCTTGTGCATTTTGAGGTCATTATAGTGGTGACAACACTGTTCTTCAGTGCGTGGAATGCCAGTCACACTGGAGACAGCCTTGGCCAGAGCATTCCATGCCTCAGACTTGTAATGCGAGCCAATTTAGTCCCCCTGCAAGAGCCTTTGGCTGCGGGGCCTTACAAAGAGTGCGGTGAATATTCTGGACTCCTCCACACCCCTGTCTTTGAGCACTAAAGTGGGCACCTTCCCTTCTAGCTCCTGCTATGTCCATTCAGTTCAAACAGTAACAGTTAATAGTGTTTTCCAGTCAATTTGTGTTATCCCATTTAATGCTAGTGTGCAAACCTGAACAACCATGCTTTCACTCGTTCAGTCAGGACAAAACAGATGAGCCTTTGTGGGTTCTTTTCAAGCAGCTTTATTATGTACAAGCAAATCAGGATTGAGGTTTAATAACTTTACTTTAGATAAACTTATAAATAAACTAGCTATTACACTCATACATGCTCACTCTCTGGCTGCACTCTCAAAATGGCACTGAAGCTAGCACGTGCTTGCTATTTATATGCACGTGCAGACCTTGAAATGGTTCTTAAAGGTACAACACACACACTATTCTACACATGCCAACCACGGCTGCACGGTATTAAGCGAAATGCAACTGTGCCAAACAGTGAGGAAGGCAGTTTTTGAAACAGGAAGGTCAAGCTGACAGCATTAGTTTATGGGTTGGTTACTGCTGTAACTGCTAAGTGATTTAACTTTGCAGAGATGTATTAGGGGTGTAAATGTTATGACCTGACACATTTTTGTGTGGGTTTACACACTCATATGATTAATTTGTACAAAGTAGGATTCAAACCTATGTAAAATAGACAAAACATTTCTCTCTGAGCCTCTGCTGAAAATAGATTCTGTCCTACTTGGACTTTACTGCTCAACAAATAATAAACAAATTTTATTATTAAAGGATAAATGTAGGACTTGAACCATGGTTTAAATATACTAAATACAGTATGTTTCATTTGTTTTTCCAGGTGTGCTACACACAGACACTTGATTCTCAGCTGTAATGTATGCAGCCTTTAGCATACTAGTAACTTAACATTAAATTTAATGTATTTATTGATTTCACAATGTTTCTGCTAAGCTAAGCACCTCACAAATACTAATTAAAAAAATGACAAAATGTATTTTAATACACATAGGCTTTTACACATCTCTGAATCAGCCTACTGAACTTACAGAACACAGAAAAGGTGTCTTAGCTCTCTTTGCCACAGAAACACATTATTAGCAGGAATAAAATCATTGTGCATACAAGCAAGTTCCATTTCCACCACAGTATTATAAAGACATATAAGACTTGCACACTCTCAATTGTTTGTACATGTTGTTTACATATTTAGTGCAATGAATGATCACACAACCATTTATGAGTATTGTTTAATGCATTTCTGTCTTCTCTTTGTACTGTGTTCATTCCTCTCTTGCCTGTGCTGTGCTCTCAAATGTGCAGTCTATTGGGCATTTTGTATCATTGTCCTTAAAATGTATACGAATATGACATGACTGTAAAATACAGTGTTCATTAAAGGAAGGAGAGTTTGGGGATTAGTCCACTGAAACTGAGAAATGTGTGCTGTTCACTTCCATTTCAAAGCTTGCTACAACTACTTCTACACTTTATAAGTGCATCCTGGCTGACACACCCATTGCAGGTAAGGCAGTTTTGTTGTGAATTCCTTCTCCATCCCATTAATCATTCACAGTTGCCATCCATTAGCAACCAATACTAAGATAGTAAAAAAATAGAATGAAAGGCACACCACGGCAATCGAAGCAAACCTTTAGGCAGACCACAAAATCTTTATTGTCAGTAAGCGCTTTCACGTCCAATATGACGCTTCTTCAGACTTTAAAAACAGATTCATAAAACATTCATTAAATAGTCCTTGACCTCTCATTCATTATTCATGTGGACCAATAAAATCATTAGATTAATTAATACAAATTACAAATTACATCTGGAAATTTTTCTAAACATTTAAAAACTAACATGAAAACATACCTGAAAAACCTAAAAAAGGTATATACATGTATATATGCAAGTGTAAGGAATATAAATATGTATTTAAAAAAAAAATATATATATATATATATATATATATATATATATATATATATATGTATATAAATAAGTATATCTATATATAAATAAGGATAATATTAAAAAAACATTTGAGTGATAGCTATAAATCAATACGTGGAAGTATACATATAAAAAATATATATATCAGTGTCTTAAAGGCCTATCCTTAAGGAAAGGTTTCAGGGAGAACCTGTAATTCAAACCATGCCCATTGTCAGCTTGTAATTTAGTTATCCACCTATTTTCTTCCTTCTCGGTGAAATTATTAACATTTCCCAGTCTCTCAGTAGTATGTATGAGTTCTAGGACCAAAAACTTAAACCTGTGTGTGGTATCTCTTTGAAGCACATGTCTAGCTATGGCATCGGTTTCATTCGCCCTGCTTATAGCATAGATATGCTCCCTGATCCTTTCCCTTAATGTCCTATTAGTTTTACCTACATAGAAATCTCCACATTTTTGACAAATCCCTAAATATACTACATTTCTAGAGGTACAACTAGCATAAAAATCAAATTCATACCTGATGTGAGTATCTGAATGTTCAAATACATCTGTGCTCAAGATATATTGACATTGATTACGATTATAACAGGGAAAGGTGCCTTTCTTAGTGGAGAGAAATCTATTGGTTTCATTACGTTCATAACATAGCAGTCTTTTTAGAGACTTAGTGTTTTATAACTAAAACTCGGCTGCTGACCTACTAGTTTACCAATTCCTTCATTAGATGTTAGGATGCCCCAATTCTTGATAACACCCATTATCATCTTATTATTATTCGTAAATGGAATTACTACCCTATTTTTCTTAGTATTACTCCTCTTCTTATGAAGTGTCTCAATCTCTCTTGGTTTATTAATCTTATTAATATAAGGGTGTCCGTTTGTTGTTCGATCAACATCATGTAGAGCCTCTAAATCCTTTCTATGATATCCTCTCTCTAAAAGATCTCTTTGTATGTCTTCTATAGCTGTACCAAAAGTCTCATTTTTGCTGGTTAGTCTGGAGCACCTCAATGCCTGGTTCTTTACTATATTTTTGTGTATGTGGGGTAGGTGCATACTGTCCCTATGTAAGAACGCATTCCTTCTACAAGGTTTTCTATATATCACAGTGTGCAGCATGTCTTCTTCCTTTGTCAATAAAACATCTAAGAACTCAATAGAATTTCTAGAAAATTTACTTGTGAGAGTAAGAAAACTTGTAGTACCATTGATATATCTAATAAAATCTTTCAAAGTATCCAATTCACCTCCCCAAATAAGGAAGGGGTCATACACAAATCTTTTATAAAACTTAATGAACTGTGAAAAAAGTGTGTTCTCCAAAATGTATGTTTGCTCCCAGTATGCAAGAACCAAATTTGCATATGAATTAGCGCATGGTGTACCTATCGCCACTACTGTTGTTTGTAAAAAATATTTACCAGCAAACTTAAAAGCATTATTGTCAAGAACCAGTTCTAATAACATAGCTACCCTTATTACTTGGTCTCTGGAAATCCCTTTCTGTATCAAATATAGTCTTAGATATTCAACACCTGTATCGTTGGGTATACTGGTAAACAGGGATTTAACGTCCAGAGTTACTAGATAGTCAGTTGCAGTGATGTGTTTATTAATATTCAAAGGTGATAGGGTCTCTAGAAACTGTTGGGTGTCCCTAAGAATCGAGGGTGTTAACTCAACTACTGGTCTCAACTACTTTTCTAAATAGATAGACATACTTTCTGTGAGCCACCCTTTGCCTGATACAATAGGTCTCAATGGAGGATTTATGGAGTTCTTATGAATTTTTGGTAGGCCTCTAAAAATTGGCATTAAAGGTTTCTCTATCAAAAAATATCTGTACAAATCACTGTAAAAAATACCACTCATCAGCATATCGTATAAATCAGCATATACATTTTTTTATCAGTGCATTCAATTCTGTGAGGTTTAAACTACGATAAGTAGATTGATCTGATAGCATTACATTAATCTCTCTATTATAGAAATCTTTATCCAAAATCACTGTGGCACCTCCTTTGTCAGCTGGACGAATCACTATATCATTATTATTCTGTAAACTGTTCAAAGCTAGAATTTCTTGTTTGCTTAAATTAAAAAACTCTGGTCTCGGTCTGTTACACTTATCATTAAATGTTGCTAACAAATCTGTAACACATGCTTTCTCAAAACACTCTAAATGTGCATGTAGCTGAGGTACAAAAGTTGATGGTTTAGAAAAAAATGCATATGCTCTCATTATTGACGACTTGCTCATTATTATGTAGCATATCTAAAGCCACTTTCCTAGTAAATTGTTTAATATCAATAACTATATTGCTAACGTCTGCAGTCTGTGAGGGAATGAATGAAAGTCCCTTATTGAGAACAGTTATCTCATCTAAAGTCAAAATGTACCTTAAAAGGTTAACAATTAAGTCCTCAGTGTCGGTTTCAGGACTTTCCTCTGAAACTCGAACTTTTCCTCCGAGGTCTTCCTCTTCCTTCCCTTGTAAGATTGATTCCTATCTGGTCAATGCCTTGTCTTGAACGCCAGTGGAAAATGGAGGTCATTACTCGCATCAATATCTTCCTGTGTGTTGATTTCAACGGTAGAAATCACTTTCCTATGGACAACTGGTGCAGTGGTAGCTTCAGGAATATTATTCACTACTATAAGCGTCAACCTGTCGGTCTCATTACCCTTTCCTGTACTGGTAGTCGGAAATTACATAGAATTTCCAGTAGTTACTGTCGGAACTGTATCATGGACAGACTCCTCTGCTGTTCGCTCAATGGTGGACTTTGCCTCCATATTTCTAGGCCAGGTGAACTCTTTCGGCCAAGAAAAGACATTCCCCCGAGAAAAATCCAGACAGTCTCTTTCAAGTTTCTTCTTTTTGGCAATGAGCAGTTTATTATCGTGTATTGACAGGGAAATCGCTAAATCAGTGAAGAGCTCTTCCCTTTGCTTATCATTTAATAAAGTCAGCAACTGTATGTTTAACTTGTCTGCTTCAGCTCTTAATTCACTCTCTATATTGGTATATTGTTCAATTAAAAGTTCCATATATCTGACGCTTCTTTCCAGATTGACCTTCTGCCACTTTGATAATAGTTCTGGATAAGTGGAACCAAATGTGGGCATTTTTAATATGCGTAGTCCCCTCGGAACTATCTTAAATGCTATACATGCTTCCATGTGCTTTCTCTGCCATTCCACATTTTTAGCTTTAATTAATATATTTTCAAACCTCCTCATGGTTTGTATTGTATTAATGCCCATTGCTTGTCTCTTATGATGATTATCTGCTTTAGCTAAATCTTGATATGATAACCTTAATAAAGGATTACCTTCACTAGGTAAAAGTTGTCTCAAGCTTGAGGCATTGATATTATTATGTACAGTATCTGTTACATCCAGTGCAGTTTCTTCTGCCATGTCCCCTTAGGTAAACAAAGCCAAATATAATCCAAAAAGAAAGAATACACTGTAGGGATGACGTGCCTCCACACAACAGCAAAAATGACAAAAAATAGAATGAAAGGCACACCACGACAATCGAAGCAAACCTTTAGGCAGACCACAAAATCTTTATTGTCAGTAAGCGCTTTCACGTCCAATATGACTCTTCTTCAGACTTTAAAAACAGATTCATAAAACATTTATTAAATAGTCCTTGACCTCTCATTCATTATTCATGTGGACCAATAAAATCATTAGATTAATTAATACAAATTACAAATTACATCTGGAAATTTTTCTAAACATTTAAAAACTAACATGAAAACATGCCTGAAAAACCTAAAAAAAGGTATATACACGTATATATGCAAGTGTAAGGAATATAAATATGTATTTAAAAATATATATATATATATATATATATATGTATATAAATAAGTATATCTATATATATAAAAAAGGATAATATTAAAAAACATATGAGTGATAGCTATAAATCAATATGTGGAAGTATACATATAAAAAAATATATATATATATATCAGTGTCTTAAAGGCCTATCCTTAAGGAAAGGTTTCAGGGAGACCCTGTCACTCAAACCATGCCCATTGTCAGCTTGTAATTTAATTATCCACCTATTGTCTTCCTTCTCGGTGAAATTATTAACATTTCCCAGTCTCTCAGTAGTATGTATGAGTTCTAGGACCAAAAACTCAAACCTGTGTGTGGTATCTCTTTGAAGTACATGTCTAGCTATGGCATTGGTTTCATTCTCCCTGCTTATAGCATAGATATGCTCCCTGATCCTTTCCCTTAACGTCCTATTAGTTTTACCTACATAGAAATCTCCACATTTTTGTAGCTACCACTGCACCAGTTGTCCGTAGGAAAGTGATTTCTACCATTGAAATCAACACACAGGAAAGTATTGATGCGAGTAATGACCTCCATTTTCCACTGGCATTCAAGACAAGGCATTGACCAGATAGGAATCAATCTTACAAGGGAAGGAAGAGGAAGACCTCGGAGGAACAGTTCGAGTTTCAGAGGAAAATCCTGAAACCGACACTGAGGACTTAATTGTTAACCTTTTAAGGTACATTTTGACTTTAGATGAGATAACTGTTCTCAATAAGGGACTTTCATTCATTCCCTCTCAGACTGCAGACGTTAGCAATATAGTTATTGATATTAAACAATTTACTAGGAAAGTGGCTTTAGATATGCTACATAATAATGAGCAAGTCGTCAATAATGAGAGCATATGCATTTTTTTCTAAACCATCAACTTTTGTACCTCAGCTACATGCACATTTAGAGTGTTTTGAGAAAGCATGTGTTACAGATTTGTTAGCAACATTTAATGATAAGTGTAACAGACCGAGACCAGAGTTTTTTAATTTAAGCAAACAAGAAATTCTAGCTTTGAACAGTTTACAGAATAATAATGATATAGTGATTCGTCCAGCTGACAAAGGAGGCTCCACAGTGATTTTGGATAAAGATTTCTATAATAGAGAGATTAATGTAATGCTATCAGATCAATCTACTTATCGTAGTTTAAGCCTCACAGAATTGAATGCACTGATAAAAAAATTATATGCTGATTTATACAATATGCTGATGAGTGGTATTTTTGACAGTGATTTGTACAGATATTTTTTGATAGAGAAACCTTTAGTGCCAATTTTTAGAGGCCTACCAAAAATTCATAAGAACTCCATAAATCCTCCATTGAGACCTATTGTATCAGGCAAAAGGTGGCTCACAGAAAGTATGTCTATCTATTTAGAAAAGCAGTTGAGACCAGTAGCTGAGTTAACACCCTCGATTCTTAGGGACACCCAACAGTTTCTAGAGACCCTATCACCTTTGAATATTAATAAACACATCACTGCAACTGACTATCTAGTAACTCTGGACGTTAAATCCCTGTTTACCAGTATACCCAATGATACAGGTGTTGAATATCTAAGACTATATTTGATACAGAAAGGGATTTCTAGAGACCAAGTAATAAGGATAGCTATGTTATTAGTACTGGTTCTTGACAATAATGCTTTTAAATTTGCTGGTAAATATTTTTTACAAACAACAGGGGTGGCGATGGGTACACCATGCGCTAATTCATATGCAAATTTGGTTCTTGCATACTGGGAACAAACATACATTTTGGAGAACACACTTTTTTCACAGTTCATTAAGTTTTATAAAAGATTTGTGTATGACCTCTTCCTTATTTGGGGAGGTGAATTGGATACTTTGAAAGATTTTATTAGATATATCAATGGTACTACTAGTTTTCTTACACTCACAAGTAAATTTTCTAGAAATTCTATTGAGTTCTTAGATGTTTTATTGACAAAGGAAGAAGACATGCTGCACACTGTGATATATAGAAAACCTTGTAGAAGAAATGCGTTCTTACATAGGGACAGTATGCACCCACCCCACATACACAAAAATATAGTAAAGAACCAGGCATTGAGGTGCTCCAGACTAACCAGCAAAAATGAGACTTTTGGTACAGCTATAGAAGACATACAAAGAGATCTTTTAGAGAGAGGATATCATAGAAAGGATTTGGAGGCTCTACATGATGTTGATCGAGCAACAAACGGACACCCTTATATTAATAAGATTAATAAACCAAGAGAGATTGAGACACTTCATAAGAAGAGGAGTAATACTAAGAAGAATAGGGTAGTAATTCCATTTACGAATAATAATAAGATGATAACGGATGTTATCAAGAAGAATTGGGGCATCCTAACATCTAATGAAGGAATTGGTAAACTAGTAGGTCAGCAGCCGAGTTTTAGTTATAAAAACACAAGGTCACTAAAAAGACTGCTATGTTATGAACGTAATAAAACCAAGAGATTTCTCTCCACTAAGAAAGGCACCTTTCCCTGTTATAATTGTAATCAATGTCAATATATCTTGAGCACAGATGTATTTGAACATCCAGATACTCACATCAGGTATGAATTTGATTTTTATGCTAGTTGTACCTCTAGAAATGTAGTATATTTAGGGATTTGTCAAAAATGTGGAGATTTCTATGTAGGTAAAACTAATAGGACGTTAAGGGAAAGGATCAGGGAGCATATCTATGCTATAAGCAGGGAGAATGAAACCAATGCCATAGCTAGACATGTACTTCAAAGAGATACCACACACAGGTTTAAGTTTTTGGTCCTAGAACTCATACATACTACTGAGAGACTGGGAAATGTTAATAATTTCACAGAGAAGGAAGAAAATAGGTGGATAATTAAATTACAAGCTGACAATGGGCATGATTTGAATGACAGGGTCTCCCTGAAACCTTTCCTTAAGGATAGGCCTTTAAGACACTGATATATATATTTTTTATATGTATACTTCCACGTATTGATTTATAGCTATCACTCATATGTTTTTTAATATTATCCTTATTTATATATATATATATATAGATATACTTATTTATATATATATATATATATATATATATATATATATATATATATATATATATATATATATTTTAAATACATATTTATATTCCTTACACTTGCATACATACATGTATATACCTTTTTTAGGTTTTTCAGGTATGTTTTCATGTTAGTTTTTAAATGTTTAGAAAAATTTCCAGATGTAATTTGTAATTTGTATTAATTAATCTAATGATTTTATTGGTCCACATGAATAATGAATGAGAGGTCAAAGACTATTTAATGAATGTTTTATGAATCTGTTTTTAAAGTCTGAAGAAGCGCCATATTGGACGTGAAAGCGCTTACTGACAATAAAGATTTTCTGGTCTGCCTAAAGGTTTGCTTCGATTGTCGTGGTGTGCCTTTCATTCTATTTTTTGTCATTTTTGCTGTTGTGTGGAGGCACTTCATCCCTACAGTGTATTCTCTCTTTTTGGAATACTAAGATAGTGCCTACACTCTGTTTACATCTATTACACAAAGCCAAAAGATTGGGATTCAACAATTTTAATGAGTTCACATCTCATTTGCATCTTAACCATGCTCAGACGCCTAAATCTACATCATAAAAAGGTAATCATATAGCTAGTGAACTTGGAGGTGATGGAACTTGTATATTTGTAGAACACAAATGATTGATATTCATTTTGATTTATCTGCACAGAAGGCTATTGATATTGCTAAGATATACTTATATTTTTCAAGTGCATGCTAGATTGGCTAACATGTCACACAGAAATGCACTTCTTATACTTTACTCTTGGCACAGGCAGTGTTGCTATGCATTGACTTTCACAGATAGACAGCCTTATTAAATGGCATTACAAGTGTTATTGTTAATATTGGTTATCCTACAGTATTCTGTCTTATTTAATGGAAATGCAATGTACTATATTGTTAAAGACACAGGAGTGTTATGCTTCTAAGATGGCCCATAGACACCACCAGGGGGGCAGAGTGAGAGGTGACTAGAGATTGTATATAACTGACTTTTGTACTGTAAATATGTACACATTTTCTGACACTTGTGTGGAAAGTGTATTATGTGTTATTCCTTGGAATGTACAAACTGTCATTTTACAATTTTTTTGGGGTGGGGGAGCCAACTACTATTTGTGTGTTGCCGCAGCAGAAGTTGGGTTTCAAGAGTTTTGCTCTTGAGGTAGTGTAGTTTTCCTGGTATTTCCATGGTAAACAATACAGTGCTCCGCTGGTATTCCTTGTTTTGGACCAAACATTGTTTTGTGTGTGAGTGTGATATGTTACAAACACAACAACCTTATATCACACACCTTATACTTAGTTACATCAGCAGGTAACAATATGCAAGGATCTATCATTAATTTCAGTTATTAGACATTTAGACATTTATTGTCATATTCCATGTCCAGCACTTACCTTGATAGTCCAGCAGTTACAAATGTTTCACTTTGAGGCTGAGTCTGTGTGATGCTAGTAGTACACAGCCATTACATGGGTAAGTAATGGTTGTGAGTATTACCTGGCATCAGTGTTACTGTATGTATGTGCATAGGATGCAGGTTTTACCCCCTTAGGTAGTGTGCATCTGTGCTATCTATTGACTCTTGGCTAGGGAGAGGTCATATTGTGCACACCCATGTTTACCTACACCCACAGTGGTTAGTGGTTCCCTCTATGACTCCTCACCTGAGTGTGGCTGTGGTGACCCTGCCAGTGGTGGTGGGATGTATGCCCTTTCCTCTTGGTGTTCATGCTGCAGCTGTTTTCTCAGAAAAATATTGTGAAGGATGGCACAGACAGTGAAAATTTCAGCACAGGTACAGGAATTGTACTGCAGGGCTCCCTCTGATGTATCTAGGCACCAGAACCATAACTTCAGCAGGCCAAACACATGCTCTACGATATTTCTTGTTTGAGTGTGTGCCTCATTACAGCATTCTTTGATGTGTGTGTGTGTGTGTGTGTGTGTGTGTGTGTGTGTGTGTGTGTGTGTGTGTGTGTGTGTGTGTGTGTGAGTGTGTGTGTGCACATTTCTGATTGATGTCATCAGCCACAGCTCCAGTGCATACCCTGCATACCCCAGTAAATTATTCTATGGGATATCACACCTGGAAAACCTATGATAGAGTTGAAAGTTTTGCTAGATATATGAGTCATGGTAACTGCCAGGGTTGCCAGCACACACATTCATGATGATTCCCTTAGCATGACATAGGTCCTGGCACTTAATGGAGTGGAAGCCCTTTCTGTTTGTGTACACCCTTACCTGTTCACCAGGTGGTGCTTTGATTGCAACGCGCATGCAGTCTATTGTACCTAAAACTTCAGGGAAGCATGCTACAGGGTAAAAATCCAGCACAGTTGCCACAATGTCCTTGGGTGTATGGGGAAACTCAATATAATCAGTGGCATGTTGTAGAATAGCATTCAGGAGCTGATGTAATATTCTGGATGGTGATGCCTGTGACATCCCCAGCATATCCCCTGTTGGCCTCTGAAAGGTTCCTTTAGCTACTATTCTAAGGGCTACACATACATTAGTATCCACTGGTATTGGTTCCCTTTGGTTTGTTCTTGCTCTCAGTTGTGGACAACAGAGGTTGCAGAGTTCCTGTAGTATGTCTCTATACACCCTGCAGATTTCTAAAATGTCCACATCAAGCAAACCATGGAATATTATACAGGGTTTAAACACCCTTCTCCTTCATGGCCAAGGACTACTCAGAGCAGTAGCAGTATAGACTTGGGTCTGTTGCACATACATATGTAAAGAGCAACTGTAGCCCCTGTGATTATTGGGGAGAGATGGGCAAAAGCTGCTAGCCTAGTCAAATAGAATTTGATATATAATTCTGGTATTTGTAAATAAATGTAAAAAACAGGCATGTTTTCTTGAGTGTAAAAGAATACTGTGAAATGTGGAACTGCAAAATATGTGACAACATTGCACTTTACTGGCCCAGTGAAGCATGTTGTGACCCTTCCATGTTTTACAAGTCGGCTCCAGTGTGTCAGGATGAAGGTTTCATGCCCATTGTTTTAAGCCTAAAGTTTATGACCAGAATTTACATGTGGAAGGTGCTTTATTGCTCTGGTTCCTGCCAGAATGTATATGTGAAATGCCTTGTATTGTAGTCTACAGTTTACTGAGCAGGAGTTAGCTTGCTAAATAATGCAGTTTGTGGCCTGAAAAAACCTAAAGTGTCAAAATGATGTAATATGGGAGGGCCTCAGCAGAGCTGTTGGTTAGTGTTTAAAAACTATTGTTCAGCAAGAGACTGGGGGCATTTTGATCTTGGATATCTAACTCAGCACTCTGCCTAAGCTCACGTGTAGGTTTCTAGCACTGTGATTTCTTGTAGGAATAGTTAAAGCTAGAAAAGATTAATTAGGTATTTTTCTTTGAAATCAGACCTGTCCTACTGTATTATTTTAAGTTTCTGTGTAATCTCTGAACTCTTAGATATCTCTGTGGTGTAGTAGTTTTGTCTTTTGTTTTAATTATTTATTATTAAATATTTTTAAAACCTTCTACCTGTGGCTAGTTTATGTAGAGATAAGCTCTAGAGTGCATTGTATATTTATAGAGGTTATTGTAATAGGCCATTCTTAAGTAAGCCTTGACTGTTAGTCATGCTACTATTGGATTATAATATTGCACAGTAATAATTGGACACCCTTTTAAGGGCCTTTTAGCAGCTGATATTATTTGCTGGGTGGTGGCAGGGATTACGACTGTATGGTCTGGGTAAAGGGGCAAAGCTGGAGAATCTGTGTCAGCCTTTCCCAGGAGTGTCTGTGAAGTTGTATACATACTTATCTCAAGGTGTGTGTGTGTGTGTGTGTGTCTGTGTGTGTGTGTGTGTGTGTGTGTGTGTGTGTGTGTGTGTGTGTGTGTGTGTGTGTGTGTGTGTGTGTGTGTGTGTGTGTTGAGTCATCTACTTTGGCAAGGACATGAAGCACTGGTTGGACAGAGTGGATACTGGAGGTTTTAGCTTGCCCAGCTAGGCTGAGACCTGGACTCTATAGCTGTGCCAGTGGGGAGTCTTATTGGGGACCTGGTGAGCAAGGAAGCAACCAGTCCCAGACTGACTGTGATTTCTATGTGCACTTAAGGGAAATTGTACTTTACTGTGCGTATTAGTTATCCTTTCCTCTCTTCTAGGAGACGACCTCCCTGGGTTAGTAGTGAGGATTGAGGTTTCTTGATTACTGGGCCAGGGCACGGTCATCGCAGCCTCTAACATTGTTTCTGTGTAAAGAAGTTTCCATGGCTGTATTCCAATAGGTTTTGAATTTGCAGGGAAAACCCACACTGAGTCTACACAATTGCATTATAACTTGTTGAATAGCTCCTCCATCTTGGATTAGTTAATTAGCATACAGTTTCAGATGCTTATGCATTAATTAGTATGCCATGATGTTTACCATGTTTAGAGCCACTTACTGAATACAGAGTGCTTCTATGTGTGCATCATGGTGCGATGCACACACAGCTGTAGTGCACTGTGTAAGCTTTATTCAATCTGCACCATAGGCTGTAGTGTATACATATAGTGCAGTATACATGGACTAGCATACACTTAACATTAAGCAGTGCATTACGAAATCTAGCAAAAAGTAAGAGATTACATATAATTTGCAATTTAAACTATAGCTATTCAACAATGACAGATTTAAATCTCTAAGAAGCAAACAAAATGAGCTGGAAACCACAATCCCAATAAGATACTGTTTTATATATATGTGTAAATTTATACACCAAAATGTTCAAACATAGAGTTCATTAACCATGATTTCACCTTTTCATAGAAAGATATTTTAAAATACAACTAATAGAGACGTGGTCATTCAAACCAGGGTGCATATAAGCACCAGTGCGGATTTGCCAAACCAATTTGTCAATCTCTAGCTGAATCTGCCACGGACCGCCCCTAATATCAGCAGTTGTTTTTTTAAGAATGGTGAATTTAAAATGATGGTCAAAAAATTCACCCACATGTCTTGCAAGAGCATTATTAGAATCCTGCCTATTAAGGGCGTACATGTGTTCGTAAATGCGCTGCTTTAACTTCCTTTCAGTCTTACCTATATATAAAGCAGCGCATTTCTGACACAAAGCCGCATAAACCACACTATTAGTCTCACAGTTAAATTTCCCCTTTATAGTAAACGTTTGATCCCTAATTTTAATCTTAGAATCAGTGCATATGTGCTTACATTGTTTGCATGCCCCACATTTAGTCATGCCAAAAGAACAATTATTGCGGGACTGAGATTTAACCTCCAGCATAGTTTTCAAATTGTGCCCCCTTCTAAAAATAATTTTTGGGGCATCACCCAATTTACTACTGGGAGAAGACATTTTTGTTCCCTAATGATTTGTTTGTGAAGAGTGTTGCCTGGTACACTAGGTACCAGGACAACATGTTTTTAAGTTGGAAAGCACCACCCTCTGAAGTTCCAGTGTTTTTAAGAAGTATTTCTAATACGACTAACTTTCTGGAATTTACATATAATTTACAGGAAACACGTATTAACTACTTAGATATCCTTCTTATTAAAGATATAGTTAATATGAGATATAAGAGCGTCATTTACAGGAAGCCCACATATTCCAATGCCTTTCTTCATTTCACTAGCTGCCACCCTAGCCATCAAAAGAAAGCAGTAGTGAAGGGACAGATGGTCAGGGCGGCAAGGATGGTATCGGACATTGATGACTTTCTGGTTGAATGCGAACATTTGTGTGAAATGTTTATTAAATTAGGTTATCCTTCCTCTATGGTTTTGGATATCAAGACTGAAGTAATGTATAAAAGAAATTCTGTTTTTTACAAACCGATCCTTTCAAGGGTTAGTAGTATTCCGGAGAGTGATTCTATGATGGATTTTATTTTTCATAATAACAGCATAATTAATGCTCCTTTTGGAACTAGTTTCTTGTGCACATTCAGTGTTGATCATTTCAAGATAAGGAAATTGTTTAATAAGAATTGGGCCTTGATAATGGAGGACAACAATCTAAGTAGTAAATTGGGTGATGCCCCAAAAATTATTTTTAGAAGGGGGCACAATTTGAAAACTATTACTATAAAGGGGAAATTTAACTGTGAGACTAATAGTGCGGTTTATGCGGCTTTGTGTCAGAAATGCGCTGCTTTCTATATAGGTAAGACTGAAAGGAAGTTAAAGCAGCGCATTTACGAACACATGTACGCCATTAATAGGCAGGATTCTAATAATGCTCTTGCAAGACATGTGGGTGAATTTTTTGACCATCATTTTAAATTCACCATTCTTAAAAAAAAACAACTGCTGATATTAGAGGCGGTCCGTGGCAGATTCAGCTAGAGATTGACGAATTGGTTTGGCAAATCCGCACTGGTGCTTATATGCACCCTGGTTTGAATGACCACGTCTCTATTAGTTGTACTTTAAAATATCTTTCTATGAAAAGGTGAAATCATGGTTAATGAACTCTATCTTTGAACATTTTGGTGTATAAATTTACACATATATATAAAACAGTACCTTATTGGGATTGCGGTTTCCAGCTCATTTTGTTTGCTTCTTAGTGCATTTTGTGTTTTGTTTTATTTGGGAGATTTAAATCTCTGTTACAAAAAAAATTAAAATGATCTCTGTTTTCCCTTAAATGATTATGCTTATTTTAATGTATTGTACTTTCTATAAAGCTTGTCAGTATGTTTTAATTAAAAAAATAAATGTATAAATACAATGTGGCAGTGGTGTCTGAAAGTGAAGTCATCAGTGATGGATCCTGAACCTGCAGTAGAAGTTCATAACTTGCACTGTTTAATTGCACACTTTAATCCTGAGCAAGTCATTCAGCAGACAGTGCTTGCAGGCTGCCCTTAGCAAGAAGTTTTCATTTATGCCTTAATGTTCTTACTCTGCTACACAGCACAAATTTTAAAAAATTTACATTTTCTGGTGAACTACCAAAAAACGTAAGTTAAGTGCAAGTCAGAAAGAAATATAAACTGATAGTAACTAGCTTATTATCAAAAAGAAAAGAGAAATATTTAAACTCTGCTTAAATATTTAAGTTGCACTTATAGTGACCTATACACTGACATTTATTTGTGTTTTTCCTGCTTTTTCCATGTTTTAACAAAAAAGTTATCAGTTAGCATTTTTAGTTTGTTCTGAGACCCTAGTCTTTAGTTTAATTTGCAGATTTGCAGTTGTGGGAGATTGTGTTTCTACATTATTCTTCACTTGTATTTCCACAACTAGAATTCCTTGTAAAAGCTATAATTTTGTACTTTAAATCCTGCTGGGCCATAGTCTTGCAGTTCAGTTCCCATTTATGGCAGAACTGTGCATTTCTACTACTACCAGATTGTGCCTTAGTCATTTATTACTGCATTTTTCCATAAACAGTATTGCTGTTAAATGTTTCCATATTCTGGTGCTTTAAACTACAGTAGAAGTTCAGCAGTGAGCGAACTGTCTCTGTTCTAGTTTGTGCTTCATTCCTTTTACATTTTGCTTATCTGCTTGCTTGCATTCTGTGTTTGACCCATCCCCCACTAACACATTAAGCTAAAGTTTCTGAAAGACCTCCAATAGTGGCTTTATTTGATTACATGCCTCTCTAGCTAGCCTGCTTGTTCCTTGAAAAATTTTCCCAACCCTCCCAGTCTTTTCCTGTCATGGTTTTAGAAGGCTGTGTCTTTGGCCTCCACCCCTTATGCTGATCTGATTTCCAAGGTCCTTCCCCCTTTATTGCTATTGTCTGTTGTATATGTTATTTATGTATTTTTCCCAGCCATTGATTTTCACATTATCTATGATACAGAGTACCCACCCAGTCAACTAATATTGCTCTTAAGTAAACCTCCTTTACTACATATTGTTTCCTGCTCATTTGCTTAGAGCTCAGCAAAGCTTAGAGTCCTAACCTGCATTCCAGAAGTGTTTTACTCATATCCAGTGCCATCTAGGCAAAGTCAAGTAGCTTTGATTGCTAAATCACACTTAAGTTATTTTGATTGATCACTAGTGTTTCCTGCTTTCATGTGTACATTTCACTGCACTTTTAGTAAAAAATATATTGCTCTTCCTCTCACATTAAGACCGTCTTGATATCACATTCAGCAAGGGATTTCCAGCTATCTGTTTAATTGGTTTGTGACAGCATTGCACTTGTGGGTCTCTTCTACTGTGTTTTTACATTAACTACTGCATTTTTATATTAAGCGGATGGGGTTTATTCCTTTTGTAGCAGGAGCTGTTTGCCTGGTCTTTCTGAGGTGGGAAATACACAAAAGGATTTGTACTGTTGTCATTTTATTGGCCAGAGGGATCATTAGTTAGTTTTCTATTTTTTTATGCTACTATACATTTTGTGTATTTGCATGAGTTAGCAGTGCCCTGTTGTTGTTGTTGTTGTGTCTTTCGGCTTATCCTGGTTAGGGGTCGCCACAGCGGAAATCCGGTCTGCTAATGTTTGGTAGAGGATTTTTACGTGCCGAGTTACCAGCCCTGACGCACAACATTCAATGAAGGCATGCCCATTCACATATGCCTCCACACAGAAGATGCTCTAGCTGAGAATGGAATGGGGCAACGTCTTGCTGTGAGGCGACAACGCTACCACAGCATCACTACCACGGGTAGTTAGCAGTGCCCTGTACAGTAGCAAATACCTAGAAAGCATCTTTTCCCAGTAGAATGGTCAATAAAACTGTACCCTTTAAAGCAGCAATATAAAGCAATATTTTGCACACTGACAAGTTCGGAGCATCTACTTGAATGTCAAGTAGCAATATCTACTAAATAGATTTTATAGAATTAAGTATTGTGTAAACATTAAAGTTTAGTAGAACTTAGTACTGTTTAACATAGTATTTTCCAATAGCGCACTCTTATTAGTCTGCACCAACCAAGCACCTTTAATAGCCTTCTAACCCCAGTGCATCACCCCCTTCTAGGTCACAAATCAAAGAAGTGGGCGGTATGGATAACTTCCCTGTAACTAGCATGGTGGATATGGCTATACTGAAACAGTGTTTATCAATTGTCTCATGTTTATTGATATCCATTTAATCCATAAAGAAACAGACACAGACCACCTCACATGGCACACAACACACATATAGACTAACGTGTGCTGAAGCACTTAAAGCTAATCTTCCTAAGCAACAAAAATACCTAAACTTCCCATTATCAAAGCTATATCTCAGCAAGCCCAAAGGCACTCAGAAAAAATCACCACCTAATGCCACACAAACTGTCAATCTCAGTAGAACCCCAAACACTAAGCTCCTAAGGCAAGCAAACACACTTCCCAGGACTCTCGTCATACAGAACCCCATTATAAGATATACTGATATCTAATCAGGCTAAATAAGCAGAAGATAACTGTTGGTTGCTTATCTGAAGCCAGACTTCACCATATCATGCATGCACTCAAATCATTATGCCACAGATACCAGTAGGATTCCATCATAGTTCATGTAGGTGTAAAAGACCTTATATGTACCTTCCTGAACTACATGAAGAGAGACATTATGGAGCTTTCAGACTATGTGTCTAAGGCTGGTATGCACCTAGCAATGAGCAGCATATTACCATCACCTAGGATGATGCCACAGTATGAGAAAAAAGATTGACTGATTTCAACAATTGGCTGTTTTTCTGGTGTCATGCTAATGGGATCCAATATCTGTCATCTTGAGAGGACATGGGAAAATGTTTCTTTGACAAGGATGGTCTGCAACTTTCCCTTGTAGGCTTTTGAGAACTGGCTAAAACTTTATACACCCCCATACTGCCTTTTTCAGTCAATACCAAATTAACAAACCTACTGACATTGCAAAATCAACTCAACTGAACCTCAAGGTGTTACTGCTCAATGCCAGGAGCCTAAATAAAAAACTACACTCCCTTCAAGCCTTCCTCATACTCATGAATATACATATCTGTACAGTTACCAAGACAAGCCTGAAAGTGGTAGTGCAAGGTTTCAGTGCCTTCCGCAATTTCAGACCGGTAGCTGCAAAGACAATGACTAAAGGAGGAGGTCTTTCAATATACATCAATAACAAACATACCTCTAGGATGGTCAAACAGGATATTGTGCTGAAGTTCCTTCATGTGCACATCACCATAGACAAAATCCCATACCATAGCCTTATCAAGTATAGGTCACCCTCCATATGTCAAGAAGGTCAAAATGCATACTTGGACCTACTGGAGACACTTACCATCCAACCTAACACCCTAATTATGGGAAACTTTAACTACCCCTCTATAGACTGGGAATCCTACACAGTCTAGAATCTACATGCACAGAGATTCCTGGATTGCATAAATACTAACCTCCTTAACCAAATCATGAATATGCCCACTACAGGCACCAATACACTGGACCTTGTGCTCACAAATATTGGAAAATGCAGCACCTCCCAGTGTCACATCCTCCCGAGTAAGGTCAGACCATGAAGGTGTCTCCTCTTAAATCAAAATCAACTCTGTAATCTCATTTAAACCAGTAACAGTTAGAATCTATTCCAAGGCAAATGATCTTTTATTAAGTGATGGTTGTCAAAATTCAGTGCCTCTCCAGACCCCAAGAACACAGCAGAATATGCTGAACTGCTCTCAGAAACTCTGTACAACCATGTCATTGGCTGCATAGAGGCAGATCTACCTGCCAGTTGTAAGTCTGTGACTAGCCCCAGAAACAAACAATCCTGGTTGCATCCCAAATTTAACAAGATATACAACAAAAGGGAAAACAATTACTGCAAAATGCAGGATGTGTAATTCCCATAAAAAGTAAAAACTCTCTTGTCAAACTTAATAGGCAACCAAGACGACTAATTAGTTCAAGCAAAGCCAAATTTGAGATTAAGATAGCTTCCCAGGTGAACGATAACTATAAGGCTTTCTTCAGCTATGTCAGAAACCCCAAGGCCATCACATTGCAATGTGCTAAACTGGTGATTTATGGTGCTACATTTAGTAAGCCTGGATAATTACTGTATCTGTTGGTTGACAAATTCAGTTCTAACTTTACCACCCTCTCACCCTCAACCATCTCCCTAAAAAATACCCTCAAACATAACCCCTCCAACTAAAACAAGGGAGCATGTTACTGGCTGCACTCACTAAAGCTAAGTACACAGCCTCAGTGGACCCCTATAACATCCTAGAATGTCTCCCAAATAGTCTGAAATATGACTTATCAGGACCCCTGGAGTCATTATATAACTATATTCTTAAAACAGGCTTTGTGCCACATGAACGGAGGACTGTAATGATCATCCTCCTTTATAAGGGAGGACTTTGAACAGATCCTGGCAACTACAGATCCATTAGTCTGACTAGTCTTATTTGCAAAGACATGTAAAGAATTATCATCAAAATTGCCAACAAGGACATAAGAGACCTCCGGGCATTGGATCCTTCCTAATGTGGCTTTGTCAAAGGAAGGTCATGCCTACTGAACCTTACGGTCTTCTTTGAAAAAGTCACTAAGGCAATGGGGGAAGGTAAAATGGTGCATACTGCCTACCTAGATCTGGCTAAGGCATTTGATACAATAACCCCCTCTGGCATTGTCAACAAACTTAGAGAACTAAGTATAAACCCCTTTACAACACACTGGATAGCTAGCCAGCTCACTAATAGTACACAGGAGGTTAGAATCAGTGAGGACACTTCCACAAAGAAGGTACTCACCAGTGGAGTTTACCAGGTCTGTGTGTTAGGTCCACTCCTCTTTGGCATCTACTTCTTGGATGTCAAAGCCAATGCCAAAGGCTTCTTGCTAACCAAGTTTGCAGATAATTGCAAACTGGGAGCAGACATTGAAGATGAGAATACCTTCAGGAAGGTATAACACATACAAACACTTGGTGCTAATGAAATTGCTCATAACTCAGTATTAAGAAATGCATTATAGAACCTTTTGGGAAGGGGGCCATCCCGGTTAACTACATCATCAGTAAAACATCTATAAATGTTGTTTCACTAGCTGGGGATCTGAGAGCTCATTTGGGAATCGGGTGGCTGAATGGGATGGCAGCAGATAGTGGACACCTATATAGGCAACTTGAAATCCATAACAAATACTGGTGTCAACATAGTAGGCAGCACTAGACAAGGTGACAAATCCCACTGCAGTACATGTGGTGGCCCAAATGTGTGTCCATAGGACACACACATGCATGCCAGTGAGGCTCACATACCCAGCACCAGCCTCAGCTAGCAGGACAGGTGTAGATGACCATAAAGAAAGGCTGGGATAAGGCCTCCCAATTGATGGCAATGGTGAACAGCCCTCCTCCAGACCTACACTGACAGAGTACATCAGGTTTGTTAGTTGTATGTTAGTTCTGAAGGGTAAGATGTCTGAAACTGAAATGTAATAAAACCTAAGATTTATACTCTACTGATATGTCTACTGTCTGCATGATACGTCAGAATACAGAATGAAATGGAAGCCAACAGAGTACCTGAAATATCTGTACAGTCATAGCAAATGTTTAAAGTCATCAGCTGTGACCCCCATTCCCCACAATCCTATGTAGAAATGGAGTAACATGTACATGTGTGTTTAATAACAGTGGAGCACAGATTACCTTAGCTGGCGCAATTTACAGGATAGATTGTTGCATGTGTACAATATGCAGGGGTCCATGTGTTAGGTTGTTGTGTGTTCAATATTGTCTGGAAGTGGTCAGCATGTAGGCATGGAGGGTTGTGTCTTGGTGGCCTATGGCCAGTACTGTTGATGAAAGGGCCATGTTCCGACAACTGCAGTGCCAACCACAATGCTTCTCAGCAATATCCATGTCAGCAGTCATCCATACTCACTGTCCAGATGTCAATATCTGTCACCCTCTGAAAAATGAGCATGCCATGAATGTGGGCCCAGACATACACACAGTACACAGGTGAAAGTACCGTAGACAGAGTACATAAAATGTAACTGTCAACTGCACACACCTTTGGAATTGTACATACAGGTTAGCAGCACATTAGTTGTCTGTGTAGTATGGAATACTGATGTAGTCTGGCCAGTCAGTGGCAGACCACAAATGGCACAGCTATGGAGTAATCAGAGACTGCCTATGTCCCCACACAAGGCAGTATAAGGGGAATGTCCCATGTATATCTGTGAGTCAGCTGCAAGAAGCTTCCATATCACACATGCACTCAGCTCACCCCACCATCAGCCACAGGTTTATCACAGGTCATATCCTTGCTGTTGTGAATGAGTGCAGTATGACCCCCAGTTCTGTGTGGGAATATCCACAGAATGCAGCATGCTGAAGAGGTGTCCCAT
>NC_056749.1:818674925-818682425 GCF_019279795.1 Protopterus annectens | reverse complement strand
ATACAGATAACTGATTACACTATCCAGCCCAATGATGCATGTGCTGTGTGCAAAAACTCTGTAACAGAATGGACTCGCTGGCAAGGTAGTTAGTAAAGCTAAACCCAGGTCTATCAAATGTGTCTATGACTGTGTGTGTTTATCAATATGTATATGACAGTATGTCATACTATGTATTGTTTATTAACACTCAGTACATCCCCCATTGCCATACTGTGCAAGGCCTGGTGATGTTCTTCACTTAACAGGAAACTCAGGACACACCTCACCATAAAAGCTCTGTGGTGTGTACAATTAAGGCCAAACACATTAGTAGCAATATGTACCTAGGTAGGAAACCAGATGATTGGATGTTGAAATTAACTGTCACCCTGGTGATCACTCAAGTGCCATCGGTTGATAGATGGCCTGCTGACAAATGTCAGGTGGCATGATATCAGTGTACCCACATGCCCTACTCTTCTCATCTCTCCATGTACATTAGCCTGGTACACACCTAGGAACATCTGCACCGATGGTCTTCAGTACTGACAAATGTGTCAGTGTTGACAAGTAAGTGTGTGCGTATATGAAGGGATCTACTTCAGTTTGCAGAAAATATATGTCTCAGCAGATCATTTGTCCAAGAATTAACTGGCAAATGTAACATTTCAAAGCAATCATCTTGTGGAAATACATTCAATCAAAACTTGTAGTGGATGTGTAAATGCCCTCTTCCTCACTGTACAGCTGTACAGCAATACTATAATTGGTATATATGTATGTATATATATATATATATATATATATATATATATATATATATATATATATATATATACACATACATATGGGTGTGGTTGTTGTGGGCACAGTTATCCACATTGGGGTTATTGTTGTGCATATCCCCCTGCTTAGTGTGCCGTTATATTGTACAGTTTATGTTAATAGGTTAAGTAGTTGTTAATCACACTATGTTTGTTTCTCCACCACCCCACACCCTCCAAAGTGGGGGGCTGTTCTACCCACACAGCACACCTATGTTTACCAACTACAGGATTGCACTACATTAGGGAAGAGGACATAAACCCTGCCAGTACCATTGTCAATGACATTAAACTATCAGACTGATTATTTACTGATGTAATGTTTTGGCAATTTGGTCTTGGTGGAATTACATAGGCCAAAATGAGTTCACTGCAAAATGTAGTACATCCATGTGAACAGTATTCACTGTGTATTGCATCAACACCAAAGCCTCTGTGTGTGTGTTTTATTTACAAACAGTTGGTGTGTGCCACCCAGTGCACTTACCATTGTCCACTGTAGAAGACCTGCTTACATCAGCCACCATGCACTCAGCTGTCCCCTCAGACCTATCAGCCATGTGGCACATGCAGTACCTGTTATACAGACCTGTTACTTGTGTTCAGCTGTACCTGGGATATGACACAGTCAATGTGTCACCACAGTGCCACACCCCTTGTAGGAAAGGACAGCAGACCAACATCCTGCTGACACATAGACACCTAGAACAAAAACAGACTACATTATGGAGACCACAATCAATCGGTGTTAATAACAGCTATAATGCATTATAGCTGGACAGACACAGCCTGATGTGCAAGTATTAAACATTCCGGCTGAAAACACGTTAGCAGCCTTACATTGCTAAGCCTTAGTACATTCACCCTGTGCATCCGAACAATATTAGTATGTCCCTGCACCGATGGCATGGATGACAGGGATGTGGCATAGGTATCATCATGTGCACAGGGTGTGTTGTGGGTTTGACAGAGGGATCGGCTGATGACATCATGTGTGTGGGTTATGGGGTTCTTTATTAAATGGGCTGTGCAGACATGGTGTGTGTAGGTATGGAGGTGCCCTAGCTGTGTTGGTGATGTGTGTGTGTATGTATGCACACATTTCTGCAATGTGGCTGCCCTATACAGGCATTTGTTGGACAGCTGCAGACCATACATGGCAGGGTGTAGAGTTCACTGGACACAGGAACTGTGCCTGCCAGGGGTTCCACAGGCACTACCAGGCAGAAGCCCAGATATAGTACTCTCCCCTGATGATGACACTTGAACGTTGGATCCGCATCCCTCTTGGGACTGGCCAGGACCACTTGCACGTGACCTGCTGTGTTGTGGTGTGGACAACATCCCCCCTGCAGTGCTGGTGCTGGTACTGGCACTACAGGAGCAGCTGTGAGTTGTTGCATGTCCACGTAGACCTCCATCTGTTGGTGTTGCTGGCCTACGTCCATGTGGCCGATGTCCTACTGCCACCACATGCCCTACCACAGACATCACATGGTCAAGGATTCCTACCATCTCACCCAACCGTCTATCCATGACCTCTGCAAAATAACTGTGGGCACCTGCAAGATCACAGATGCTGTCACATACAGCAGGAAGAGTAGCCCTCTGGAGCCTCAGACTATCTCTGGTGAAATGTTCCATACAAGCCTGTGCCTCCATGATGGCCCAAAACATGGTGACACCTTCCGTGGCACTTCTGCCAGGGGCATGATGGTTAGCAGCCCTCCTATGAGCACCCCTGTACATCTGCCTGTGTGGTACCTCACCGGTCATCTGCTATGGCTGCTGTGTACAAACACACTTGTCTTAGTCACCACACTTTCCTGTCCCATGTCACCACCCACCAACTGTCCCTCATCTATGGTCACTGTTGATGGGGTATGTATGGGCATTGTGACTGTGTGCGGGGATGGGGTGGATAAAAGTGGGATGTTAACCAATGGCACAAATTCAGCCCCTGACAACCTTGCCTGTGCTTCACTATGCCTCTCATCATTGTCAGAGTCTGTATGGATACTAACATCAGTTTGCCTGCAGGAGGGAACCTGACCCACCTCATCACCTGTGAGAAGCAGACAAGAAATGTAAATTAAGTCCTGTACATTATGGTTTACTTCTACACACACACACACACACACACACACACACACACACACACACACACACACACACACGCACACACACACACACACACACACACACACTCACACTTACAGATGACGTGGCACAAAGATATTACACAGACCTCTCATTACCCAACAGTCAACATGCATGACATATGGCACTCAACAGCATGCACTGCAGCCAAAATCAATCCTTGTTACCAGCATTATACATCTCTGTGATGCATGAGTTGTGTTAGTAGGTGATGCCCCTTCCCATTGGAATACACTGCACACATGTACACAGTATTGCTATGCACCTGTTCAGCACCCTGGCATGTACTGTGCACCATACCTCACAAGTGTACACTCCATTGCTGAATGTGTATATGTATGGCAGTTATGTTTGCTCTATTTCTCACAGTGCCTATGTGTTTGTCTGACACATACCTGGGATAATATGAAAACTAATGTCAGTAATGAATGCCTGTCCTTTGATTTGCAGATTTCATCGTCAGTAGTGCATGTATGTGCAATAAAATCCAGTTACACTGACAACCTTCAAAGCATGGATATGAGGAGTGTACACACCCTTGTTGACATGCCAGCCTCTTCTATGATATGCAATGTGGCCACAATACTGCATTTGTTAACAATACACACACCTGATATGTGACATATGACCTGTTCAGTCCAATGCAGTATCAAAAAAATGTGTTAGTCGTGCAGATGCTGAATGAGATGCATACAATATGTGGTTTGAATAAATGTGCACACCCTTAACACAATGGTTTGTTGAAGCACCTGTTAAGTGAACTACAGCAGTCACTATTCCTAGAAGGTGTATACTAGCATGGTCCATCTTCACTTGCCATTATTTGGTCACTCTGCCCTACAAATGTCCCCCAACTCTGCCAGATTGGAAGGTCAGCTCATGTGCACAGCTCTTGGAGGTCACACAGTGGCTTCACTATTGCTGTAGAGTCAGGGTTATGTCTGGCACAATTCATAACCTTCACTGTGTTCAGATACAGTCATTCTTAGCAAGCTTTGAATGTATGCTTCAGTTCATTATTGTGTTTCAAGTCAACACCCCTCCCCACCCGTAGCCTTATTACAGATGCTTGACAACTATGGGTCACACATGAGTGTTATTTTGCAGTTTTCCAAATTGCAAACACCATATGAACCGGCCTAGTTCCAGCTAATGAACAGCAAACCTGGAGGTGTACACTGGCACCAACAAGCTAAATATTGGGGATGGTGGCCCTGAGGTGGGGTGAGGTGATGCTTGTGCACCACACGTATCTTTATGAATACTGTCTGTAGGTTTCAGCCTTGGTCTCATGACAGCATTACACATTGCAACACATGGCTTTGCGAGACGTGATGTTATGATTATGCTACATGTAGAGAGCCCTGGATGTGGGACAACTCTTCTGTCTGATTACCCTAACCCATAGGCCACACTTATGCAGAATCCAGGCAATTGCTAGACATTCATGCAAGTCCCTCAGTGTTGTTGCATGTTTCTGGGCAGCCTCCATGACCAGTTTGCAACATGTTTTGTCATCTGTTTTGGATTGGCATCTGTTTATTTTCTACATCGATGTTGTCCCATACTTCATACACACATACATAACTGTCTGTAGTGTTTGCCATGGTATATGCAATGGTGAAGTAAGGCTACTTTTCCCACTCCTGAGTGCTTCCTTTTGGATACAGGATCCATTTCTTGGTGTGTAAGATGTGTGCAAGCCACAGCTGCCTCTGTTGCAGGTGAGTGGGCAAATGTTATGGACATACTTCTTGGACAGCAGATCATGACTTGGTATGACATTGAGGCCCTGTACTTGACAGAAGGTGTGTACTCAAAAAGAGTGAATGCTGTCAATACATCACAAGCTGCTTCTACAATATGTTATTTGGAGTGTGTGCACACATATGCTTCCAGTGTTTGTTAAGGTGTGTATTACCCATATTTGTTGTCCTGACATAGGATTCCATATTACACATTAATTGCTCATGTTAGGATCATATTACAGATTGTAAAAGGTGTGGAATGCTGTATTGTGATTTGCCGTTGTTTATATCAGGAACAGTTGCCATTGTAATAGTGGTGTATACACTGTTGTAGCCGCTGTATAAGGGTAATGTTTCAGACATGTCTCTACTGTAGACCATTTTTCCCACCATTGTGTTCATCTCTGTCAACACATCTTGCACTGACAGGTTGTTAGGTATACTGCAGGACTCTTATATACCCTTCAGATATGCCACCATGGTGACCACTGTGATGCAGTGCAGCTAACACGAACAATAAGTGAGCATGTACAGCATGCATTATGGGTAGGTGTGTTAAATATGTGCATGGCAAATAGCATGGCCATAACATGGCCAGTGTATTGGCAAACCTGAACAAAACAACTCCATACTCACCAGCTACAGGCTGCAGCCCTAGTTGTATACCAGAGGGACCTAAATAGTTGTGAGACAGAAGTAATGTCAGTAGCCAAACCTGTGGCATTGTTACAGGGTGGGAGCAGCATTTCAGCACACCAACAGTACAAACCCACAATACTAGAGATTATGAACATCTGTACATTACTACACTGAAGTAACAGACTATGTTATCTGACATATGCATGCAGATACTTTACAGATGAAAATGGATAAGCAACAGTGGTCTAGTAATATTCCCTTGGGCCTTACCTGCACGCTCCTCATCCATTGTGTGGGTGGCACCCACGTCCACAATGCTGTCTTCAGTCTGCTGGCTTGGCTAGTGGGCAGGTGCCCCAAGGCTGGCAAGGAGCTCCTCAGCATGTGTCAGTGGGGGCTGGATGGCATGATCCCCACCTGTGGCTAGCTTATCCCTCCTAACTGCAGCAGCATGCTAACGGGCATGACAGATCAGATCGGTGCATCAATGCTGCACCTGTTCATAATTTCGGTTGTGCAGGCTGATATCATTTACCCTGTGGACAAGCTTGTTCCACAGGGCAGTCCTCTGCTGCAGATCCTGGGCCCTGCAGCCGAAGAGGATGGCATGATGCATGATGACATACTGAATGACTGCATCGTTTTCCAGGTTTCTGAATGCAGCCAGACATTCCTGGGACATTGTAACTGGAAGACATAAAAAGGAGAAAAGGTCACAGGACCTCGTGCGGTTGGCCACGTGTACATCAACAGTGGATATTAATTGAAAATAATCCTGACTATACCATAAAACTTTAAGCTATCATGGCTTTGACATCTTACATTACACTCCTGGCCCTGACCTGTCCAATTTCCCCAGTGTTGGACACTTAATGGCATAATCCACTATTCACCATTCATTTCTATGTAGATGGATGACAGTGGCCATCTTCCATGTGGATGGTGTGTGGATGGTGGCATGTGTGTGTTTGACTGTAGTGTGTGATGGAACTGTGAGCACATCCCTTTGTTCATGTAGGAGGCAAACTGTGATGTTCTCATGGCCCATGGAGACTTGCTGTTGGTGCCATCAGTCAGCATTATGTCCATGCTCACCACTGATGCGAGCAGGAGTGTGGGTGATGTGCATATCCCCCCTGAACTAATGTTGTGGGCAGGTTACCACTGTTCCCGCCTATCCTGTCTGATGCAGTTTGCCTGTATCCATGGCATGTGTGTATGAGGTGTGCTTTACCCCCAGTAGAGGTTGACTTGTGCTACTGGTTCTGAGATTGCATACATATGTGTAGACATGATTGCAATTGGCCTTGGTTTGGATATGTCTGATTTCTAGTCATAGTCAGCCTTACAGAAAATCACCTGTGAACCTACATGCTTGCTCAGCTAGAGGTGCACTTGTTTCCAAGTTGTGGTCTGCACCTATGTGTCCCTCTACAGCCACTATGGCAACCTATTATGTGCTTTGTGTCTTGGTGCTGTCCACCAAGGGGATTACCCTATCGTTGGTGGATGATGGTTGTACAGGTAAGGTACTGCTGATTCCATATAGCTACAGTGGATATGAAGTGTATACACCCCTGTTACAATGCATGGTACTTGTGCAATTGGAACATGACCCCACATATCAGTGGC
Organism: Protopterus annectens; assembly: GCF_019279795.1. Classification (NCBI taxonomy): domain Eukaryota; kingdom Metazoa; phylum Chordata; order Ceratodontiformes; family Protopteridae; genus Protopterus; species Protopterus annectens. The sequence goes on along the minus strand of NC_056749.1, from coordinate 818,675,440 downwards.
ATTCTCTCTGTTGATTGCTATCAGTACATGGCAACATCCATTTGTGTTTCTGACTTCATATTCCTGAGTAAGGGCATGTTCCAACCAATCCTGTAACACCAGCAACTTTCACAGTGTATAACAGCATATTTTAAATATGGCCCTGTGTTTTAGCTTCTGTTCTCGACCTATACCAGGCTTTGTCCAGATGCCAAGTAGTAAGAAGTTGATAGATAATGGTCTATCATTATTTAGTGCTGACATTCCTGCTATCATTCCAGTGATATTGTGGACCCCACACAAGTTGTGGGGTAGGGTCCATATATATGAGGGCTACAGCTGGACAAAACATGTGTGACCCTATACAGTCTGGAGGTCAGTGTATAGAGAACACTGTTATATGCCCTTGTGAGACATTTTATGGGAGAGGGTTATTAAATGTTTTTAACCTAGGCTGTTACAACATGTGAGGAATATCAGTAATAAGAATCATTAAGGTTTATGGCTGTTCATTTTCATACATTTCACCATGGGAA
>NC_056749.1:818594925-818669925 GCF_019279795.1 Protopterus annectens | reverse complement strand
CCCATGAGCCCCCAAATGGAAACAGTGAGACTGAGGTCCCCACCATGGGCAGTCACCACTGGACCTTCATGGTCCCGAAGGTGGTTGTGCTAGGGGCTGAGCAGGAGGGGCATGCTGACCCTCTAATTGCACCAGGTGGTCCTCAAGCTGGCATAGAAGATCTCCAAACTCCTTTCGGAGCTCGCTATGCACTAAACCCCAGACCTGGCTTCGGTTGACAGGATCCTGTCCGCGCCCACTCCTGGGGGCAGGATGAGCCCCATCCCCTGAGGTATTTCCACCTGAAGGTGGCGCAGGACCAGTGGACGCGGAGGTCCCAGGGTGGGTTCCAGATATGCTGGGGCCCTGTGCCATGGCCAGATGAGGTGGTGAGAGGTGGCTCCGCTGGGACCGGCCTTCCCAAACGTGCTATGGTGTTACAGTTTTAGAACATATGTGGGTTAGTAATAGTCAACACAATCCAGGATTAGTTATAACAGCATGCATATATATTCCCATTAACCCAAAACAACAGATTTGGAACAGTTGCATAGCAAACAGAACACATGCATATATGGAACCACAGTGGCCATTACAACGGCATGCATGTTACATTGATAGCAACAGGCCATTAATGATAGTATTTCAACATGGAACATTAATAGAAACACATTTCAATACTTGTTGAACAATAGGACATATGTCCCAACAGTAGGTTTGGTGTAAAACATACCCATTTATTTGTGTGTTTAGATTATTGTTGCAGATATGGTGGGGGGGGGGTGTCAATTAACGACTTGTTTATCCTTGCAGTACTCATAACTTTAATGCTCATTGCTCTAATCATTACTCTACAGGTATTATTACAATAACCTATGGCCTTGGTTTGGGCAGTCGTATGTTTGTACACAGTGTATACTTCAACTGTCTTATAGCTAAATTATACATCTCTTACCTGCTAGACCTGTGGAGGGAATGTTTGCTATCACTACCTGACTGTTTCTACACATATTCCCAGATTCCTAGTTATAATTCTGCGCATACCTCTCAACCTCTTAATGCAAACAATCTGTACAAAGCTTGACAAACTAGGGGTATAAATAGAGACATATTTTAAATATTGCTTTTATGATCATTTAGAAAGTTACTAGAGTAACAGGATTTGTTTTAATATACATTTTCTGAAGGATCTGAAGTCAGAAACTCAAATGTATGTAATTATTTAGTGACTACAATCCTGAGATCATCCCAGTGATTTGCCAGGAAAATAGAGGAGCAGGCCAAAAATATGAGGCAAATATCTGGACAATCTGCACAAATCTGTACAGCTGAGAGGTATGATTATGCATACAGCTTACTACTACTACTGCCGGGATTCGAACCATGGCTATGTGTGCTAAAAATACATCAATTTGTGATTCATCAGAGTGAGCTATTTAGAAAGTGCTGTCTTTTTTTTCAGTGTTTTCTATCTATGTCTCTCTTGGTTGTACAATCTGACCTTGTAATTACAACATTCTTATACAGACATTTCTAGACATATTTTTTATGTAGCACAGTGTGAAAAACAGTTGACATAACAGTACTATTCACATACCAGATCTTGGTGAATGAAACATGTGAGGCCATACAATACCAGAGTAAACACAACCAGTCCAGGATTTAGAACTTTATTGCCAGGCAGTTACACTTTTATTTAAATATGACCTATATGGGACTATTGCTGTCATATTGTCTGGTTATTCAGTACAAACCATACACATTTTTATAGTGCCAGGTGACATTTTACTCCTTTATATTTATTTGGTATGACTACTGCAAGCAGGATTGTTACTCACCAGCCTTGCGATGCAACCTTTGCATCCTGCTGGCATGGGCATCCTAGTTCGCAGCCCACTCAGCTGGAGCTGTAATGAAAATAGAGAAACATTTATGCATACCTATCCATCACATACACAGGCTGGACTTTGGTAAACAATTATTGCTATGAATACTTACACTCTGCTGGGACATCTCCCCTGTTTCTTGCTTCATGGACCCACTGTTCCAAGAGCTTCCTCTGTTTCAAGTCGGCATAGTGGTGCCAGACCTGTTCACCAGTCTGAGGGATACCAGTGGCACTGGTGAGATCAAGGTGAGACTTTCCCAGGCTTCTGCTTTATATTGGGAGCCCTGGTACTGGTCCTGCAGCAGCCTCATGTCATGTTTTTTTACCAGGAGTGCTATCATGACCTTGGACCCAGCGCTGCACCTGGAAACACATGCCCTCTCCAACTCCTGCCATACTGCCTACAGTGGAGAGCTATAACCAGTTATGCGCTGTATTCCAGCCTGCGTGGTTTTAAATACGGCCAATTTCCTGCCCTTTGCCATGATTGGACAGTTTTGAAAATGCTGAGCTAAGCTAAGCTACAGGCAAACCTGCTTAGCTAAAGTTGGCAGTGATTAAAGGGGCAGGTTTAGCATTGCTTACCAATAGGCAAATCCACTTATCTGGGCTATCCATTGCTTAGTATTCATATGTACACAGTGCTTATACCAGGTCAACATAGCTGTGCAATGCTTAGCATTGCTTATGTTTTATTATATTGGTCTACCACCTGTATGGGATAGATTCATTATTCATTACATAATATTAGATTTATGTATCTACCCTGACATCCCCCAATGTGTTGTGATTAATTTATTCTTGTGTGACAATACTGTATGGGGCACTTGTGTTTATATGGGGGTTTCACTACTTTATTACAATGACACCTCACATCTGGACGTAATACACTACTCTGGTTGAGAAAAAGCAGTTATTTCTTACATAAATATGCAAAAAATGAAATATTTAATGTTTACACATACAAACTGGAAATTAGCTTTGGTGAGGGTTGAACAGAGAATGACTACATGCAAGGTGTACGCTGTAACTGCTACACTATTGCACTTATGCCTAAACTGGATATTATTGCTTTTTAACTTATCGTGCTGTTTCAGCTGGGCTAAGCATAGCTAAGCAACAGGCACACTCACGCAGCTATGCTTAAACTTTATTGCATGTATAAAAAAAAATATCTGTTGTGTTTTTTTATTTGTACCCTTCAGAATATCCATGCTAATGCTGAACCTGTTATTCTATCAACTTTCTGCTTTGTGAGACAATTGTCTATTATAGCTTTGTCCACCTTCCTTACTCTGACGGGTTGGGAGGTGTGCTCTATGTGCTTATACTAAATCTGTTATTCTATCAAGTTTTGGCTTGGTAGGGATGATCGTCCCTTATGGCTTTGACCAGATTTCTTACCCTGATGGGTTGGGAGCGTTAAGAGCATTCTCGCTCATTTTAAATTGCCGAATGGCAATTCTGGAGTGCAGGGGGCGTGTGCATTTTGAAAGCTCTGCTCTCAGAACCATGTCCGTTTTACAGCATGGCAGCGCACCTTCATACATATGCATGGCACACTGCCGTGCTGAGTACATTTTAGTCTGACAAAAAGTGTTAACTGATGTTAAATCAATAACTTCATTCCTTAAATCAGTTAATAAAATGTAAAGCAATAGTCTGATTATTTAAATTACATATTATTCTTCTCTTAATACAACTACAACTTTATTTCTGCTGAATTCAGACAGAATAATATTACATAACTATTCTATGACCATATGTTTTTTTAACTAATACTATTTATGGAGAGAAAATAATAAATGCAAAGAAGGAAAAGAAAAAAGGGAAAAAAAGAGGTTTGTGTGGTATACACAAATACAGTCATTGTTAATGGCTATACATTTCAAACACAAGCTCACTATATATGTACTTAGCAATAAGTAAAATTCATACATACAAAGAATATTAACAATTATGCATATGCAGAATTATCAAATTTTACTGTAAATGAAATATAACATGACCAAAACAAATGCACTTCAATGAAATAATTTACATTTTAGTTTAATTTATTATTTATTTTCCAGGTGTTATTTTCTGTTTACCTATCTAAGGATAAAACATTCAAGTTCATTTCTCTGAGGTGTTACTTTTTTCTTTTGAATAAATTCAGTTGCTTCTTCTAGACTGTCAGATATTTTAATTACATCTGGCAGGTGTATTCTGAGTCTTGCAGGAAATAACATATTGGTACCTTTCTTCTTCAATTTAACCAGTATAAGCATATTTTCCTTTAACTCATTAGTTTTGTAAAGTAGTCTTTGTCAAAATGAACGTTTTCACCTATTTTAATGGTGGGACTAGACCATGCTGCTTTTAATATTTGATCTTTTACCAAACTTGACAGAAATGTTACTATTATTGAACATGGAAGAGGATTTCCTTTCCCTGAAGATGAAGTTAAAGATCTATGTGCCCTCTCAATCCAAGATGATAAAGTTTTAGGTAAGTTCAAACTTGTATACAGCCATGTTGACAGAAAACCAATTATATTCTCTCCCTCGAACTTTTCAGGGACCGCATACTATGTTGTTCCTTTTCTGTGTATTTTCCATATCATCTGTTTCCTCAATGAGCCAAATATTATGTTTAAAAGGAATTCTGCATGTAACTCATACTCTGATATTCTGCCATATTAGTTATTTCTGTACCTGTTTTTTATTAAGTTGCACAAATGATCTATTTGGTTCTTACATTCTCCTTTAAAGTTGTCAAGTGTTAAGTCCAGTTTATTTACTTTAATCAGAATGGCTGGATTTCTTTTTTCAAAGAGGGATCCTGTATGCTCTTCTTTGAATGATTCATTTTACAGTCTTTAATTCTCATAAGTTCAAATTAATTTTCTCACAGTATTTTTACCTTTTGAAAGTATAGTTTGAGTGTGTTCCTTAATTTTCTTTGGAGAAGTAAGTATCTCATGGATTTGTATAGTTTTAGTAACTGTTTCTGAGGGTAAATATGGCACTAAGTGTGCCTGCAAGTATATTATGTAAGTATGTAGGGTGAATGTGGGTGGCATCATTTTGAATTAGATAAGAATACCGTTGGGTATAATTTCTTAATTTTCTGACATTCTTGAAGAAGGATTTAGTCCAGACAGTGGACAGAGATGAAAGGAAATAATACTGCATTACAGATCAGATTAGATATGTGTATTGTCTTCTGTTGTCATGTAAATGTAATGCAATTTATACTTATTTGCAATCGTGTCTACAGGTACAGTTTATACAGCCTATCACTGCTGCCTCACATTGTTTGTTTATCCAGTTTGGTTCTTGTCTGGGGTACTTTACTGGATAATGCATGCCTTTGTTTTAACTGCATGGGTTTTCAGTAGAAGTTGCAGTTTCCTAATACATCCTAAAAATATGCTGCAGATGAATTTGTTTTGCCCCAAATTGCTTGCTTGTGTGTGTGTGTGTGTGTGTGTGTGTGTGTGTGTGTGTGTGTGTGTGTGTGTGTGTGTGTGTGTGTGCCTGTGTGCCTGTGTGTGTGCATGTGCATGTGTGTGTCTGTGTGCATGTGCATGTGCATGTGTGTGTGTGTGTGTGTGTGTGTGTGTGTGTGTGTGTGTGTGTGTGTGTGTGTGTGTGTGTGTGTGTGTGTACATTTAAGTGCATTCTCTGATGGATAGGCACCCTACTCAGGATTTACTTTTCTGCCTTGTCTTAGTGGGTGACAGAACAGGCAACAGCTCTCCCTCAAATCTGACCAGCTGAGTAATTATAGAATGAAAGAATTAATGTACTCTGCTATAACAGGAGTAAGAATCCGTTGGTCAATTTAAACATCAAACTTCTGTTGCATTAGTTGCTATCCTTTTGTTTATTTTTTTTTTACATATAATGACAAAAGGCTGCATGTTATAAAAAGAAAAATAAAGACCTCCAGCAAGAATCAAGCCACCCTAATGTCTCATTTGTTTATTTCCCCACACAACAGAAGAAGAGATATGATTTTCAAAGTCTCCATCCTTTTTTCCTCTGTGACTTTGCATTAGCAGAAATTCTAGCCAGATTATGTCTGCCAATGAAGAACTTCACCGTTTGCTAAAGTATATATTTATCTGATGCACTGGGTCACAGGGTCACAAGTGCAGTAGTATGCTGTTCATCACAGAATACACACACACACACACACACACACACACACACACACACACACACACACACACACACACACACACACACGCAAATATAGACACCCACATTTGTGTGCACATGCACACACATATGAATGCAGACATGCAAGTACAAACACACGCACACGCGCATACCTGTTAACACACATATGCGCATGGACATAAGCACACGCATGCACATACAGATACAGACTTAAATGCACACAGTCATACACACAAATTGACATAATTGTGCACACTTATGCACACCGAGAGACATGCACACTTACTTCCACACATGCACAAACATGCAACTTAAAATGTGGCTTGTTGTACAGTTTGAGCAAGAATTAGGACATTATGTAATGGGTAGACCTGAATTTGATAGCCCTGTAGCACACGGATAAGTTACACATGTAAAGTACTTGATGAGATTTTATCACTTAAACTATTAAAAAGGAGATGAATTAGCTACATCATCAGATAGTGGGGAAGTTCTGTCCCATGCTTTGTCAATAACATCTCTTCATCATGGTTCTATGTTCAACACTTTGGAGAAACAGGAAGTGCTTAATACACATGGAAGACACAGCAGTAGAGAGCATGCAGGGAGAGACATGAAAAGCATGGTTCTGTGTATCACTGATTATGAAGCTGAGAGCAACTGAATCCAGTCGTCCAAATGGCAATCTGCTTAGCAATACAAAAAGGTAAGGTATGCCATTTTATATGGCATGGTTGCATTCTGGACTCAATATGAATGCCATAAAACTGTGTGTCAGCTTAACTTTGAAAAGTATTATATCTGTTGGAAACAAAAGAGGATTGCTACTTTCCTCAACTAAGGGTTATATTCCTTAGGAAAAATGTATTGACTGAGGCCTTGGTTTTCTTGCTAAACCTTCTCCTGCCTGGTCACACTACAGTTCAAACGTCAGCATAACAGAGACAGGAAGATAGTTGTGATACAAAGATGTACAGTTACAAAGTCTGCTGGTACTTGTTGTGTTGAGTCCTTAGTGGAATGTTATCATGATCTGTGTATTGTGCTACTGCATGCTTACACCTTGCTCAAAATGAGGCTTTTTGTCATTTCAAAATTGCCACTTGTTGTGCCCTTGTGAGATACTAAAGAAAGGCCGGGCAATTTGCTTCTGTTTCTTTCCTTGTATAGTAAACTCTGTAGATGGCAGTGGTTGTTCACAGGGTCATTATAGGAGATGATTGTGACTCAAAAGCGAGAATGGATAGATGTATGAATGGATGAATAGTGCATGGATGAATCCAAACAAAAAGTGGCCCATGGGTTACATGAAAATGACCCCTTAAGGACATCAAGTGTTTCAGCACCATGGTTTATAAATGCCTATGACTTTTTACTTTTTTTTTTAAATCTTTGTAGATACATTCAGGACAATAAAGCCAAAGCCCACTAGCTCTGGACGTGCATGTTTCAGACTTCTTATGACCTTGTCAGCACAGTATAAGTAGAATGTTTGGCTGTACTTTAGAAGCACAGGGTCTGTAACCCAGCTAATGTCCATAACCATAAGGTGTCTGCAAAATATCCCAACTCGCATACACACCAGTTAGTAACAACTACAAGAAAAACCTAGCCAAGCTAGAGTTTTCACTGTGTGATACCTTAAACCTCCTGTACTAGAGGCCGATGGGATTTATGCAAATGACACCTTAAGGACATCAAGTGTTTCAGCAATATGGCTTATGAATGTCCATGATTTGTTACATTTTCTTTCTAACTCTTTGTTTCTGCCTTCTTATGAGCTCATCAGCAGAGCATCAGTTCAGGTTCATGGGAAGATGGTGTAATGGTCAATGTGTTTACCTTGCAAGCAGAAGGTGCAGGGTTTGATTCTCACATGGGGTAAGTGGCTTGGCTTAAGATAGCCTGCAAAGGCAGTTAGCCTAGTACCAGCTTATGAACATTTGCCTATACTTTAGCTATTGCATGCAAATCTAGACCAACATATATATTTATTTTTATAAAAATATAAATTCTAACTGTATATTGTGAGTTTGTATTTATAAGATCACAACCATGGTGTTTCTGCCTAGTTCTAGGTGTAACAGATACTTTAAAAATAAAAAAATAAAATAAAATATGGCCCTTCTAATACATCTATAACTGTGTGTGTGTGTGTGTGTGTGTGTGTGTGTGTGTGTGTGTGTGTGTGTGTGTGTGTGTGTGTGTGTGTGTGTGTGTGTGTGTGTGTGTGTGTGTGTGTGTGTGTGTCCAGTGAGGAACTGTTACTTTGACTTTTCTGGCTAACATGTTCCTGAACAATCTCTTTACACAGATGATTTGATTTGTAAGCTTTCCATTAATATCCATGATTTCCGAGCGCACCCTGCAACTATTAATTATTACCAAGGAGATCACTGATGTCTTTTTTAATTAATTTTATTGATTAAACCACAAAGACAAGGCTGCCACGTGACTGCCTATAATTAATACTGAGGAAGTGTTCATCAGCAAGAGGTCATTATGTAGAAATTGAGTCATGAGAAGATCAGATGTAAATTATTTCAGTGTCAAAAGAATAAAATTTACTTTTACTTACATTTAGTTTAATAATACTGAAATGCATTGTCTACTCAACAACAGTATTCAGCAATATAGTTAATCCATTATTTATTTTATAACACAGTTTGCTCAAACCCATAATATAACAGCCCTTTTGCTGATAAAATCACCTGGCACAAACTTATAGCATAAAGTTTGAAATCTCAGGGGAAAAAAAGAACTTTACAGAAACATACAAAAAGGCAGCCATTCTCTGAATTATGAACAGAAAAGTGATGTGTGTTGTTAATGAAGCAAGGCAAAGTGTATCCTGATTAGATCACTATTATACATTATTAGAAATCATGTACTTGTAACATTAGTGCCTTTAATCTCTACTGACCACAATTCCCTCTCCCTGGAGAAGAGATGAGGAATAGCGGACTAGACTCATTTTTAAATACAAATTTACTTCTCAACAAGGGGACGTGTTGACAATTATGGTGATATTTATGGTCACTACAAGAACACATTAAGGCAATTAGCATTGTTTGTGCATAAGCACAGCTCTGCCACAATTCATAGAGGCCAGTTACACTTACCGAATAAACATATTCGCATGAAGGAGTAATAGACCTCGCAAAGGCCTTCAACACCATTTCCCATTCTGGTATTATAGATAAGCTCACCAGCCTGAACATACACCCCTATGTCACAAGTTGGGTTGCCAAATGGCTCACATACAGAACCCACATGGTGAGAGTTGCTAGGTCCGACTCTAAACCGGTTACAAGTGGCATTCCCCAGGGCTCAGTCCTAGGACTCCTCTTGCTCGGCATATACTTCTCAGAGGTACAGGGAAGCACAGGAGGACTATGGCTGACCATGTTCGCAGATGACTGCAAATTAGGGGCTATAATTGATTCTCCGGCTGACACATACATCCTCCAGAAGGGTCTCACTGAGACGGATACCTGGTGTTAAAATCATGGCCTCAAGCTAAATGCCAAAAAGTGCATAGTCATCCCCTTTGGAAAAAACAAAGTACCCACAAACTACCACATAGGTGGTTGTCCCCTAAATATGGAAGACATAATAAGGGATCTGGGAACCCACGTAGATAGTAATCTCACCTTTGATAATCACATTGCCAAAGTGGTTAGAAAATACTTCTACGTGGCCCACCTAATCACAAAAGGGTTTGCATCCAGATCAAAAGAGGTCATTGTGCCCCTCTACTCATCTCTCATCAGACCCATCATAGAAGTATCTCACCAAAATTCTCACTGGCCTCAAACAGATGCCCTATGCAGCTCGACTGAAGAAACTCCAGCTGTACTCGGTTGCATACCGCCTACTCAGAGGTAATCTCTGCCTGACATACAAGGCCATGTCCAACCCAGAATTGATGGACATGCTCCACCTAAAGTAAACCTTATCCCCTCGAGCCACGTGTTCTAGGGATCTAAACCTCACCACAACAATAAATGGGATGTGCTGGAGGGATAGATTCCTGTCCCAGAGACTTCCCATGCTTTGGAACAAGATCCCAATCTACATTAGGCAGAGCTCCTCGCTAACACTCTTCAAAAGAAACCTTGACGAGTGGAAGGGAAACAGAAAGTTTACCCCGGGGATCACTTCAGTGGCTGTGCTGGATAGAGGCACAGGGAACTAATCTAAGGGGGTGGCGAAAGCCAACACATTCTGGCTAGGCTTATAAATGCCTTCAGGCAGATAGCCTAGTACCTACCTATGAACCTATAAGATGCTAATGAGGAATAATGCAAATGTTGTTATGCACAGGTTTGTGACTCATAGTTATACTTTGATGCATAACTGCACCATCTACAGATATATTATAAAAGTGGAATCATGCCTTTTCTATCTACTTTGCAATTAGCAAAAATGCATTCTGTTGCTGCCAGCCTAGCTGTTTCTCAGTATGAGCTGCTTGTTCTGGTCTAGTTAAAACTGTTTTCAACCAGAGGTGCTCACTGGCCAAGACAGCAAAGAAAGCAAAGAAATAGACAGAGAACAAAGCCTAATTTTGATAATCAGGAAATCCTTGATAGGTTTAGAGTAGATAGCAGTATTGTATTTAACACAGTACCCCATTGGGGCATTGAAGACAAACTCAAGAGGTTAGGTACAAACCCACATGTCACCCTGTGAGTAGCCAACTGGCTTAAAGACAGGACTCAGGAAGTTAGAACTGAGGAGTCAACCTCTACAAAGAGGTCAGTCGCAAGTGGAGTCCCTCAGGGATCAGTCCTTGAACAACTCCTTTTTGGCATTTATCTCACAGAAATCAAGGCCAATGTCAGTGGTCTCTTTCTGACTGAATTTACAAATGATTGCAAATTATCTGCTGTCATTGAATCTCACACTGACACAAATGTTCTCCAGGAGAGTCTGACACATACCAACAACTGGTGGCAGAGTCATGGACTAAAACTAAATGCCAAGAAATGCATAATAGTATCCTTTGGGAAGTCATCCATCCCTGGTAACTATCATACTGACAACACACCCCTTAGAGCTGACCCAGTAGTCAGGGACTTAGGAGCACACATAGATAGTAATCTAGCCTTTGAGCATCACTTGTCTACAGTGGTGAGGAAATCATTCTGTGTTGTGTAACTTATAAACAAAGGTATGGCTTCTCATTGTTCCACTGTATTTGGCATTCATCAGACGTATCATTGAATACAATGCTCCCTTTGGTATGTACCTAACCAGGCATATCCAACAATTGGAACGTCCACAGAGGTTCCTCACTAAAAGAATACAGGGCATAAGTAAAATGTCCTGTGCAGACCGCCTCAAGGCCCTAGCCCTGTAAAATGTCCTGTGCAGACTGCCTCAAGGCCCTAGCCCTGTAAAATGTCCTGTGCAGACTGCCTCAAGGCCCTAGCCCTGTAAAATGTCCTGTACAGACCGCCTCAAGGCCCTAGCCCTGTAAAATGTCCTGTACAGACTGCCTCAAGGCCCTATCCCTGTAACATGTCCTGTGCAGACTGCCTCAAGGCCCTAGCCCTGTAACATGTCCTGTACAGACTGCCTCAAGGCCCTATCCTTGTAACATGTCCTGTGCAGACTGCCTCAAGGCCCTATCCCTGTAAAATGTCCTGTGCAGACCACCTCAAGGCCCTATCCCTGTATTCTGTCTCATACAGGCTGTTGAGTGGATATCTATGCCTGGCATACAGGGCATTGTCAGACCCCACTCTGATGGACCTCCTTCATATCCACAAAAAAGCAGCACCAGAATTACCCATTTTAAAGACTTAAACCTTGAAATAGAACCTGCTGGAGAGATAAGTATGTATCCCAGAGACTACCCTGTCTATGTAACAGGCTCCCCATCCATGTGATGCAGAGTTCCTTCCTAACCCAATTCAAGTGCAACTTGGACAATTGGATGGGAAACCGGAAATGCATCCCTGGTTTGGCACCTATGTCTTGAATGGACACAGGTAACCTGTAAATGGTTCATCTCCCAAGCCCATGCTTACACTTATCAAGGGTATCAAAACTTGTCAGAGATTTAGGATGCATGGCTAGCCTTAAAAAGGCCCTTGTGGTCGTAAGCCTAGTAAACAGCTATGGACATATATAAGGACTTTAGTGAATATGGCTAGGCTTAAAAAGGCCCTTGTGGTCATTAGCCTAGTAAATACCTATGAGCCTATAAATGGCCAGAGATGAGAACTGAGAGAATGCATAGCCTTCCTATACCTTTGGATAATAAGGTATGTATAGCCCTCCCTACACTTGCTACGGGGTACTTCCATAGACAGACTGGGGACATATTGGGTACCTTACAGGCTTCTGTCTTTAAGATATTGCAACAGTTACTCAATATATTCTTGGAACATATGGATCAGCGCATCCATTTCCCAGTGTCAGTATAGGAAAAAAGACCAAACAATGCATGACTTTTATCAGGTGGCACATTTCTGTGAGGTGCTAGTTGCCATATTTTGTACCCAGGTTTCCATTATGGCCTCATTGGGACCATGGAGGGAGCTGTATTGGAATAGGAAGAGCGACCATGCGATCAGCTTCCAGGTGTTGTGTGTTGCGTGGAGGTGCATCGCCAATGTGTTGGCCCAGGATCCTGGCAGTGCACGTGATTCTCAGATCTGCCACACTAGCTCATCTGCAGCCTCTTTCTACATGGTAAGATTTCATATGGTGACCTTGATGGCAAACAAAAACTTTAATTATAATTAGCTAAGTATTTATTCTTTGGAAATGTATTGCATAGTACTAAACAACCCTTCCCTTGTTGTGTCCCCCTGTTTTCTCTTTTTTCTTCTGTTTTCAAGGTGATGCAGTTATTCAGTGGAGCCATGGTAAGTGACTGCTGTGAGGAATCTGATGAGTGCTGCAGAACAGAAGTTCAACACTGTTCTGTCGCAGACATGCATTGTCATTTACTTAAAGCCCATTTCAAAGACAATTTTTTTTTGCCTGGATGGGTCTTGGGGTGCCCTTCAATATAATAATCCAGCCACTGCATACAGGATGTCTTCATTCGCTGTTCTGCTAGTGAACTGCCCTATGATGTTACTGTAGCTTCTGGCATGTGTCCTACCATGAATGATGATAGCATTGGTGGTCAGCTGACAGGAGTACTAAGGGTCCCCATGTAGTACCCTTGTGCACATTATGCGAGTCTATATTATCTTGCTGATAGACATGTTCGGCGAACACGTCTTAATCAGCAAATAAACAGCGAACGCTGAAATCAATGAAAGGCCACATCAGCAACTTTTTTCCCCAGGGTAAAAAAGCACTTGGCCTAATAAACACCACACAAACCTTCGAACCCTACAAAGTGGGGGGCTTTGCTCCCCCCACCCCCCCTAACTTAATATATCAACTCCAAGATCGCACTACAGTGGGGAAAACAGGAAATCCCAGATGATGGCCAAGTGCTTTTTTCCCCTGGGAAAAATATTGCTGATATGGCCTTTCGCTGACTTCAGTGTTCGCTCTTCATTGCCGATGAATATGTTTTCACTGAACACATCTTTCGGCAAGATAATATAGACCCCATCATACAGCTGAGCATGTACAGAGGCAAGATCTAGTCCAAAAATATGTACCTTGACATTTAGGTTAGCATTTCTTTTCCTATAAAAACACAAATTGAGTATAATTGTTGCATGCAGTGCTGTGTGTGGGCTATGCTGTACTGTGTTTTTTTGTCTAATGTCACTGTTAATCATACAGTTTGTCTGATATATATATATATATATATATATATATATATATATATATATATATATATATATATATATATATATACACACACACACACACACACACACACACACACATACACACACACACACACACACACACACACACACACACACACACACACGCACACACACACACACACACACACACACACACACACACACACACACACACACACACACACACACACATATATATCTATGGGTCTACCTGTATATTGCCAAAATCCCACTTTGTCAAACTTTAGAAAGAAGAGATGATTTTGCTGAAAACATAGCTTAACAAACGCACAGATTACTGCAATTTTTCTCTGGGAAGTAAACCACTTGGTCACCATGGTGAACTTTGCCCTTTTCCCCATTATAATGTGATCTCAGAGCTGGTATATTTAGTTGGGTATTGGCAACCATGGTGAACTTTGCCCTTTTCCCCATTATAGCTTCATCTCGGAATTGGTATATTTAGTTGGAGGGGTGTGTGAGGGGTTTGATTTGTTTTAGTTTGTTTATTATGTCTTGGTGGCCAAGTGGTTCATTTCCCAGAGTAAAATTGCAGTGATCTGAGTGTTCCTTAAACTAAGTTTTTGGCAAAGTCATCGCGTTCTTTTGATTTTCAAGTAAGTTAAAATTTAATAATACGAAGTAGGCCCATATCTATCTATGTAGATATCTATCTCTCTCTCTCTTTATGTATATATACATACATATATATGTATATATATATATATATATATATATATATATATATATATATATATATATATATATATATATATATATATATATATATATATACACAGCATAGTAATTGATATTTACAGATCATGGAGTTCATAGAAGATATGCGTGACTTTTTACTGAGATGTGTTCGGTAAGTAGGAATGGTATCATTCGGAGAATAAGCATACTTTTTTACCTTTTTGCTGAATATGTTAGTTAACAATGCATGTACTGATCTGATGTTATGCTTAGTAATTAAAAGTGGTATTGCAGTACTTGACTAATTAACAAATGATTGGAGATTAATTAAAACTTGCATTTCCCATAAGCTGATACCTGGTCCAGGAAAGAAAAATGTTATTGCATGACTTTGTTTATTATGTAATGATTCAACACTTTTACTTATGACACATTAGAGATAATTTACTGTTCTCTATTGAGGTACTGCAATCAGATTAATTCTTTGTGTAATACACGCCGATGTGTCATCAGAAGTAATGTCACTCATCATTTGTGTAGTTCTGCTGGAGAAGTGGCAACGGTGTTTAGTGCTGATGGCAGGATACTCTTGTAGTCATTTTTTCTTAAGTGTCTTAGCCTGTTAATAGTATATATAACTCCGTTCCACCACCCCAAACATTATTTATTTATTTATTAAATATTTTCTGTGTAACTGTCAGCACCAGCATTACTCAACTGACACTCATGATAACAGTAGTCCCTTAATGGTGTTAAGCATTGCAATTTGCTAGTTAATCCCGGTACCTTTCTTTCCACGTTTAATTGTTTTCTTTTATTGTACAGATTATCATTACTCAAATGGAATATGTTCTCATGAAAAGCATCTTAGTACTGATTACATTGTCGACTCATACATATGTATTCATTATTCCTGTTCTGAAGTTATTTACTGTTTTCTTTTTTATTTCTTAATATTAATATTGCTTTTGACTTTAAACAGTGACTTTAGTATTGAAAGTTGTAGTAGTGAACTGAAACAGTTCATATTTTAATTATCTTAAATATCATCCCTGAGTCATCTAGCCAAGATCAAATGTTCATACACAATGTCCCCTAAAAATAGGGTGGGTGATGGCGCCCATGATATTGAGGCGGGACTGCCATGTGAGCTTGCTGCTAATGTGTTGCGATGAAGTTTACCTAAAATGGATGACAGTGATTCTGCAGACACAGATCTCACAGTGCTGTGTGACTGACACCTCACATATGAGGTTCTGCTATATGCAGATGAATGCTGATGAGACCCACTTGAATTCTCTTCTGATAGGTCCCCCTACTATTTCCATTGCTTTCCTGAGAAACACTTGTAGTGAGATCTGATATGTCCTTATGTGCCTGCACAATTGCCTGTCATTTTCTTCATCCTCAAGTAAGTCCTACTTCAGTCTGGTATGTCCTGACAAGAGTCCGCATGCAGGCAGATGTGCCTGTTGTGTTTGACCCAACACTGTACCTGAGTGAGACCATGGCATTATCTCTACTCTCTACCACTTCCATGTAGTACTAAAAATCCTCACATGTGCCCCTCAGTACTCCCACCATCTCTACTTGACTCTCTGTGGTGGTGCTAAGTATGAACATTACAGCACATGTCCTGCTGGGCAGCCAGTGCTTTGCTTGTTTCTTGAGGCAGCTTTGATATGTCCATGTGTCTCATACCCCTTTGTACAGGCATCACAGTGGACACTGCTACCTCTGAGGTTGTACTGTCATCCAGAAGTTGTTCCTGTGGTTGTGAAGACACAGGTGCTCAGGTGAGGGGATTCTCTTCCTGTACAGCCTGAAATTTAATGTATCCAGCTACTTGACCTTGTGACCCAGTGTCATTTCTTGCAGAGTTATACCTGTTGTGAGGTATGTGATCCTGCCATTAAACTTGGTGATTGTGTGCAACTGTCCTCAGGTTCTCTCATAAATATAACTTTGTATCACCATCATCAGCATATCTCTCAACCTCTTAGAGCAAGAAATCTGGACAAAGCTACAAATTAAAGTAGGACAAAGGCTCAAAAATAGGGACAGTTTTTAAATATTGCTCTTACAAACTTAGAAAGTTGATAGAATAACAGATTGTGCATTAGCATTAATTTTCCGAAGAACAGGAAGTCTGAAACTCAAATGTCTGTCATTATTTTCTAACTTCAGTCATTAATGATTTACCACTAATTTGCCAGAAAACAACAATTTTATGAAAAATTGATCAAAAATATGAAAACAAAATCTGGACATTTTGTGAAAAATCTGTACAGCTGAGAGGTATGAATTCATCAGCCATTTTGTTGATGGTATCTTCCACATTTACTGCAATAGTGGAGCTACTCATTTCTGCTTCTGACCCTGTGAAGAATGAATCAGACACTGGAGTACACTACTGTGTAGTGAGGTGTGGAGGATGCTTACTATACCAACACTGTTCAGTTTTCTAATGTGCAGAAATGGAGGGTTCACCTGTTACTAGTAAATAACATGTTATGTGTACTTGGTTAACCTGGGCAGTCAATTTATTTATGTGAATATGTTACAGAGGTTTCACTAACCTTCCTGGACATATATCTGGGGGTGACGCTGATGTGGGTAATTGCCAGTGTCCACACCACTACTGATTATTCCTGTGTCATCCTCCTCCATGTCAAAAATATCTCCCTGAATGCAGAAAGGTACTCCTAACTAAGTTCATAGATTCATAGGTTCATAGGTAGGTACTAGGCTATTGGCCCTAGGGCCTATATAAGCCTAGCCAAATGGTACCCTGGCTTTTGCCACGCAAGAAAATTATTTTCCTGTGCCCCTGTCAAGCAGAACCACAGAAGTAATCCCCGGGGTGAATTTCCTATCTCCCATCCAATCATGAAGATTTTTCTTGAAGAGTGCTAATGAGGAGGTTTGTTTGATATAGATTTGTCTGCATACATCAACTGGACATAAGCTGATTTAAGTATATTTTCTGCACATTTTGTGGTTTTATAATTTGCACTGTGATCCCTCATATCTAGCTCTGTTTAAACTGTCATCCCAACCCCCCCTCCCTGTTCTTGGTTGTAGTTTAAATTTGGTGGCTTTTGCAGTGCCCGCCTCACTGTAGATTTGATCTAGGACACTCCCCCAGTCCCATCTCTTTACCGCATTCTACCTAATAAACCATTTCTGCACTTGCTTTTAGTCCTTTTTAATTTAATTACATTTTTTCAAACTGTGTGTGGACTAATATTGCTACATACTCAAGTGTGCCAGCATACACTGCATGTGTATTGTTTTTACTACTGTTTTTGCTACTTTTCTGAAAAAAAAAAAAAAAAATTATCTGCTTTTACTGTATTTGTGTTTCTTCCTACTTTATTTTGCTTTTGCGTCATCTTAAAAGTACTCAGTTGTATTTATTACTTCTTATTTTAACTCATGCTAAGCCTTTTAGTTTAAGCACTTGGGCTTCAGACCAGTTGTTTTACATTAAGAAGATTTGTGGTCTGCACTGTAGTGGCAGGACAGGTAGCTTACATCCTTCTAAGTTGGGAACTGCTGATTGAGGGCTCAGTGTCAGTTATTCTAAAAGTGTATTAATTCTGGTTTTATCACTTGGGCTTCAGGCCAGTTATTTTACATTAAAAGGGTTCGTGGTCTGCACTCTTGTGGGAGGAGAGGCTGGACTCTGCCCTTCTGAGCTGGGAATTTCTGGTTAAAGGCTTATAGTGCCTGCATATTTGAATTGCTTCTTACTGAAATTGGTACACCTTGTTTGCTGTAGCGTAGACTAGATCCAGGCCTGCTGAATCTAGCTTTGTTTGTGTAACTTGAGCACTAATCCAGGAATTCTTCAAAGTATTCAATTGTATTTACTACTGCTTGGTAGTAACTTGATTAAAGTGTAGATATCATTCTAAGTCTTTTGGATTAAGCACTTGGGCTTCAGACCAGTTGTTTTACATTAAGAAGGTTCGTGGTCTGCACTCTTGTGGGAGGAGAGGCTGGACTCTGCCCTTCTGAGCTGGGAATTTCTGGTTTAAGGCTTATAGTGCCTGCATATTTCAACTGTTTCTTACTGAAATTGGTACACCTTGTTTGCTGTAGCATAGACTAGATCCAGGCCTGCTGAATCTAGCTCTGTTTGTATGCTTGTTGTTTGTTTGCTTGTTATTTCCCTGAAACGCTAATACCACCTAAAACATGGCTTTTCAGTGCTTCTGTGGATCCCTAGTGATATCTGCATTGCTTACTGTACTCATTTCCTTGTTTCACTTAAAAGAAAGTTACTGTTTGTCGTTTTTGCATTTAAGTTACCTGTAACACATTGCATTTAAGTTACCTGGCACTTGTTCACTAAAGCAATTATATAAGTCAGCACTGAAAAATTAAAAGCACTATACCCTCACAAACTCCCCTTGAGTACCTTGTTCCCCACTGGCCCTTTTTTTCAATTACAAAGGAATTCCCAATACTATTCTAGCATGTCCAAAGGTCAGATGTCAATCTTCTCTCCGGTCCAGCTGGTGAATCTGGGAATCTTGAGGCAATGTTACAACTGCCTCATGTACACAGACAACCCTCTCCTCCTCCCAACAAATTCTAACACATGTGAGAGATGCATCCATATAGCCAAACTGGAGGCTAAGCTCTCTCAATTCAGTACTGGCGTAACCAGTCAGGAGGAGAAGGAAACCACACTCACTACAATTCCAGTCTCACATAGACCTACCACGATAGCAAACCAAACACATAAACACACAAAAACATACTCAGAGGCTCTAAATAAAAATATGCCTAAGCAGCAGAGACCTCCAAAGCAGACACCCAAGCAACCACTACCCCAAAACAAAACACGTGCAACACATAGCTCACAAAGCCAGTGTGCCGAACAGTCACAGCCCTTAAGGCTAAACAACACACCTGATACACTTGTAATAGGTGACTCTATCGTCAGGCACACTGACGTCCCACTCACCAGGCTGAACAAGGAGAAGGTAACGGTGAGCTGCCTGTCGGGTGTTAGGATCTGCCACATAACACAAGCACTCAGGTCACTCCAGGGCAAGTACAAATATGACTCAGTCATTGTCCATGCTGGTGTGAATGACCTGAGACGTACCTCCCTGGACTACATGAAAAGAGACATAGAGGAGCTCTCTGAGCATGTGGCCCAGGCCAGTATGACCCTGACCTTGAGTAGCATCTTACCCTCACCAAGAATGATGCCACAATATGAAGACAAGATGATCAATTTCAACAATTGGCTTAAGTATTGGTGTCATTCAAAGGGGATCCAATGCCTGTCAGCCTGGGATGACATGCTCGTCAAGCCACAAGGCTGCGCTAGGGACGGCTTGCACCTATCACCCCTGGGCTTTCGGATATTGGCAAAGGCTCTTGCTACCCCCATAGTGCTTTTTTAGGCAAGGCTCAAAAGACAAACCCACCTCCATAGGTATCACAAGGGATAAGAAACTAAGAGTAATGCTACTCAATGCCAGAAGTCAAAACCTCAAGATGCACGCACTTGAAACTCTCCTTAGCATGGAGTACATCGATATCTGTGCAGTAACAGAAACCTGGTTCAAGGCTCCCGAGAGCACCCCAGCACTACCAGGTTATACCTCATACCATGCTTTTCGGCCCCAAAACTTGGACCGACCCACAAAAGGAGGGGGAGTATCAATATTCATCAAAGATACCCACACCTCCAGGTTGGTGGCACAGCGCGAAGCATCAGAGACTATCCATGTGCAACTAACAGTGGGTAAAACTGCCTTCCAGTTTATAGCCTGCTACAGACTACCCTCCCTAACCCAGGAAACCCACTCGGCCTTCCTGAGAACACTGAAAAATATGAAGATCTCTCCAAACACCATTATATTGGGTGACTCCAACTACCCAAACATAGACTGGGAGCATTACTCTAGCTCTAACACCCTAGCCCAAAGGTTCCTAGAATTTATAAACTCAAATGTTATGGAACAACTTGTTACCACTCCCACAAGAGGGGAAAACATACTGGACCTGATCATCACCAACATGGGGACTCTATGCTCCAGACCAGAAGTGTATCCCTCACTGGTAAGATCAGACCGTAAACTAATCTCACTGGATATTCACATCCCGACCCCACCCCCTGCCCAGAAAACCACAGGGAAAAACTTCTCTAAAGCAAATTTCACACTCCTCAAAACCGAGGTGGAATCCTTCAAAGCCCCCGGGCCTGTGGAAAATACGGCCC
Organism: Protopterus annectens; assembly: GCF_019279795.1. Classification (NCBI taxonomy): domain Eukaryota; kingdom Metazoa; phylum Chordata; order Ceratodontiformes; family Protopteridae; genus Protopterus; species Protopterus annectens. Next base: position 818,649,150 of record NC_056749.1, on the reverse strand, counting down.
AGACCGCAGAATCCTTTATAAATGCATTCTATGAACACCTTCAGGAATGCATGGATCATGCAATACCAAATAAAACCAAGACCCAATCCTCCAAAGGCAGACATCCTATCTGGTGGACCCCAGCCATAAACAAACTATACAATAGAAGGATGAAGCTACTAAATGATAGAGCAAAATTCCAAAAAGGGAAGACATCTCTGATCAGTATTAGCAAAAAACTACGGGCACTCATAAAATCGTCTAAGGCCAGCTTCGAGAGAAAAATTGCACAGGACACTAAGGATAATCACAAGGCTTTCTTTAGTTATGTTAGGAACCTGGGTGGTAATTCCCAGATATGCTCAGAATTAGTCCAAAATGACAAAAAAATACACCGAACCCACAGACATTGCCAACATCCTTGCTGACAGGTTCAGCGCAAACTCCCCCCCCCCCCCAAAAGGGCAAATATCTATCCCAGCAGAGTGCTGCCCCTGACATCTCAGATGCTCAGGTAAGAGCCCCTCTCCAAAGCAAAAAACACAGCATCAATGGGACCAGACGGTGTCCCAGGCTGCGTCCTACACGAACTCCAAGAAGAGCTAAACCCAAACATAAAACTACTGTTCAATCTCAGCCTTACTACAGGATATGTACCCAAAGAGTGGCATACAGCAACTGTGGTCCCTCTCCACAAAGGTGGTGCCTCAACGGATCCTGGAAACTATCGCCCCATAAGCCTGACTAGCTTGGTCTGCAAAGCTATGGAAAGGATCATCATGGACCTCATAAATAAAGATATTGGGGACCTACAGACACTGGATCCTACCCAGTTCCGCTTTGTTAAGGGCAGATCCTGCCTCGTAAACCTGGTTGATTTCTTTGAAACAGTCACCAAGGCCATTGATGAGGGGAAGGTGGTCCACACAGCCTACCTGGACCTCGCAAAAGCCTTCGATACAATACCCCACTCGGGCATTATAGATAAGCTCACCAGCTTAAATATAAACCCCTATGTCACTAGATGGGTTGCAAACTGGCTCAAGGACAGAACCCACATGGTTAGAATTGCTGGAGCCATGTCAGACTCCAAACCAGTTACAAGTGGTGTCCCACAAGGCTCAGTCCTGGGACCTCTCTTGTTCGGTATATATTTCTCGGAGGTACAGGCCAACACGGAAGGACTGTGGCTGACCAAGTTCACAGATGACTGCAAACTAGGCACCATAATCGACTCTCCAGCCGACACATGCATCGTCCAAAAGGGCCTCATAGAAACAGACAACTGGTGCCAGAGCCATGGCCTCAAGCTAAATGCCAAAAAGTGTATAGTCATCCCCTTTGGCAAAAACAAAGTGCCCACAAATTACCATATAGGTGGTAATCCATTAAGTACCGAAGAAGTAATTAGGGACCTGGGCACCCAAGTTGATAGCAATCTCTCATTTGACAACCACATGGCCAAAGTGGTTGGAAAAGCATTTTATATAGCCCACCTAATCATGAAGGGATTCACATCTAGATCAGGGGAGGTCATCGTGCCTCTTTACTCATCCCTCATCAGGCCCATAATTGAGTACAATGCCCCTTTTGGGATGTACCTTACCAGACACCTGCAGCAACTGGAAAGACCCCAAAAGTACCTCACCAAGAGGATCAAAGGGCTCAAACAGATGCCATATGCTGCCCGGTTAAAGAAACTCCAGCTCTACTCAGTGGCATACCGCCTGTTCAGAGGCGATCTATGCCTGACGTATCAAGCCATGTCCAACCCGGAATTAATGGACATGCTGCACCTCAGAAAATCCAAATCCCATCGAGCTACATGCTCGAGAGACTTGAACCTCAGCACTGAAATAAATAGGACATGCTGGAGGGACAGATTCATAACCCAGAGGATCCCTTCACTCTGGAATAAAATCCCAGTCCAAGTTAGGCAGAGTCCCTCATTGACTGTCTTCAAGAGGAATCTTGATGAGTGGATGGGAGATCGTAGGTTTACCCCGGGTATCACTTCTGTATCACTGTTAGACAGAGGCACATTATACTAACCTCAAAAAAGGGCATAGCAAAATTAATTTAAAATGGGTGGTGAAAGCCAAACACATTCTGGCTAGGCTTATAAATGCCCTAGGGCAGATAGCCTAGTGTGAACCTATGAACCTATGAACCTATAAGTAGTTTGTTCCAGAGTATGGGAAGTCTCTGAGACAGGAATCTGTCCCTCCAGCACGTTCTGTTTATTGTGGTGACAAGGTTTAGGTCCCTAGAGCGTGTAGCTCGGAGGGATTACGATTTCTTTACTTGAAGCATGTCCAACAGCTTTGGATTTGACATAGCTTTGTATGTTAGGCAGAGATCACCTCTGAGTAGGTGATATGCGACAGAGTAAAGCTGGAGTTTTTTGAGACGGTCTGCGTAGGGCATCTGCTTGAGGCTGGTAATCCTCTTTGTGAGGTATTTCTGTGGCCTTTCCAGTTGTTGTAGATGTCTTGTGAGGTACATATCAAAACGTTAGTTGTACTCTATAATGGGTTTAATGAGTGATGAGTCAAGAAGAACAATGACCTGTTTTTTCCTGGATGAGAAACCTTTTGTGATAAGGTGTGCCATGTAGAAGTATTTACTGACTAATGTGGCGATGTGATTATCAAAGGAGAGACTACTGTCCACCTGTGTCCCAAGGTCTCTTATCACACTTTCGGTGTTAAGTAGATTACCACCTATGTGGTAGTTCATGGGTACAGAATTTTTACCAAAAGGGATGACAATGCACTTTTTGGCATTGAGCTTAAGGCCATGGGTTTGACACCAGGCATCTGTCTCAGTGAGGCCCTTTTGTAGGATATCCACATCATTAGGAGATTTGATTATGGCTCCTAGTTTGCAGTCATCTGTGAACTTTGTTACCCAAAGACCATCTGTGTTAGCCTGTACTACAGAGAAGTAGATACCAAACAGGAGAGGACCTAGGACTGAACCCTGTGGTACTCCACTTGTCACTGGTCTGAAGTTGGATTTAGAGTCTGCTACTTTCACAGTGTGGGTTCGGTCAGTGAGCCAGTTGGCAACCCATCTTGTGACATAGGAATTTATATCAAGTTTAGTGAGTTTGTCTATAATTCCAGAGTGGGGGATGGTGTCGAAAGCCTTGGCGAGATCTAGATAGGCTGTGTGTACCAACTTACCCTCATCTACAGCTTTGGTGACTGCATCAAAGAAGTCTATCAGGTTTAAGAGACATGATCTGCCTTTTACAAACCCGAACTGGGTAGGGTCCAGAGTTTGGAGATTACCAATGTCATTGTTTATAAGTTCCATGATGATACGCTTCATAGCCTTGCAGACCAGGTTCGTCAGGCTAATGGGATGGTAGTTCCCAGGGTCCATGGTGGCTCCCCCCTTGTTGAGTGGGATAACCGTTGCCGTGCACCATTCAGTGGGCACAAAGCCTGAGGTGGGGCTCTGATTGAACATGGTACTTAGGTGGGGTGCCAGTTTGTTCTGTAGTTCATGTAGAATGCAGCCTGGGATGTTGTCAGGTCCCATGGATGCTGTGTTCTTGGCTTTGGAGAGTGTGTTTTTTACCTGTGCAGCCATGATTACAGGTACTTTGCATTCTTCCGGTATTCCAGTATAGAGATGGGCCCATTAGGGGATGAGAGAGGGGTAAAGTTAGCACTGAACCTATCTGCCAGGATGCTGGCAATATCAGTTGGCTCTATATATTTAGTGCCATTGTGCTGTAACTCAGAGGAGATCTGAGTGTTGCCATTGAGATTCTTGACATAGCTATAGAATGCTTTGTGGTTGTCTTTAGAATCAGTGGCGATTTTGTTTTCGTAACTAGCTTTGGAGGATTTTATGAGGGATCTCAGCTTTTTACTGAGGCTGACCATGGAGTTCCTCCAATCATGGGATTTTTGCAACAGTTTTTTTCTTCTGTTGTAGAGTTTGTTTATAACAGGGGACCACCAGATTGGCTTCCTTTTTTGGAGAATAGCATCTTGGTTCTGTTAGGGATTGCACGATCCAGCACTCATGTAGGATTCAGCAGTTGTATCTCTATTGTCCATCAGCATGGGTGTCATGAAGTTTGCCACTTCTGTCTTAAGAAGCGTGAAGTTGGCTTTGGAGAAATTTTTTATGGTGGTTTCCCTAATGGGGGGGGGGGGGTGGGGCTGGGATGTGGATGTCTAGGGTGATTTGCTTATGGTCAGATCTGACCAACAAAGAATTGAACTCTGGTGTGGAACACCGGTTGCCCATGTTGGTAATGACCAGGTCTAGGATATTGCTGCCCCTGGTGGGGGTGTGGATAAGTTGATCCAAGGCATTGGAATTTTTGAATTCCAGAAAACGTTGAGCACAAGAGTTGGTACATAAGTAGTTTTCCCAGTTAATGGTGGGGTAGTTGAAATCACCCATTATTAGGGTGTTAGGTTGTACCCTAATATTTTCCAGTGTATCAAGAAATGAGTAGTGGGAATCCTGGGGCATGGTGGGGGATCTGTAGCAAGCTACAATTTGCATTGCGGTCTTGCCCAGAGTTAGTTGCACTAGGATAATCTTAGATATATTATGTTGAGCAACTAGCCTGGAGGTGTGGATATCCTTAATGAATATGTACACGTCTCCGCCTTTAGTGCTTCTGTCCAACTTAGGTGGCCGAAGGGTGTGGTATGAATTATAGCCTGGTAATGCAGGGGTGCTCTCTGGAGCCTTGAACCAGGTCTCTGTCACTGCACAGATGTCGATGTTCTCCATTTTAAGGAGTGCCTCGAGTGAGTGCATTTTGAGGTTTAGACTTCTATCATTGAGTAGCATTACCCTCAGATTTTGCTTGCTTGTAGCTGTTATGATGGTGAATTTGTCATTTGTATCTTGCCTAAAAAAGGCACTATAGGGGTGGCAAGAGCCTTAGCCAGTATCCGGAATCCCAAGGACGACAGGTGCAGGCCATCTCTGGCAAAGCATCGTGGTTTGTCGATCATGTCATCCCAGGCAGACAGATACTAGATTCCCTTAGAATGACACCAGAAGCTTTGCCAATTGTTGAAGTCAATCATTTTGTCCTTGTACTGTGGTATCATTCTGGGTGATGGCAGGATGCTACTCAGGGCCAGTGTCATACCTGCCTTGGCTACAAGATCAGAAAGCTACAACATGTCTCTTTTCATGTAGTCCAGGGAGGTACATTTCAGGTCATTCACACCAACATGGACAATGACAGAGTCAAATTTGTACTTGCCGTGGAGTGACCTGAGTGCATGCGTTATGTGGCGGATTCTGGCACCTGACAAGCAGCTGACAGTGACATTCTCCTTGTTTAGCCTGGTGAGTGGAACATCAGTGTGCCTGACTATAGAGTCACCTATGACTAGAGTGTTAGGTACGTTGTTATGCCTTATGGACTGTGTTTGAGTGGCACACTGAGTTTGTGGGCTATGTGTCATTTGGGTTGTGTTGGGGGGTGGAAGTTGCTTGTGTTTCTGCTTTGGAGGTCCCTGTTGCTTGGGTATATTTTTTTTAGAGCCTCCACGAATGTAGGTGTGTGTTTTGTATTTCTATGTGTGTGTTTTGGTGGTGTAGGTTTTGAGGGACTATGTGATGAGTGTTAAAGAAATAAGTGTAGGAGTACCTCCCCACACACAATACTGCTACAGGCAATTGCATTCTGTCTTGGCTTCGGTCTGGCATGTCTTACCATATTATTTGCTCTTTTTATGAACTGTGCCAATATGCAGTTCCATCAACAGCATTTTTATCCAGAACCACTTGGTTCTAGGTCTTTGTTCTTTCAGCTTGTTTATGTCCCTTTTTAAGAAAAAGGTGCTTATCATATGTTCTGATGGCCATCAGCAGTTGTCTTCATGGCTGAAACTTTCTTTTCTATGTCTAGAGCCCTGTTGCTCTGTCATGTATTCAAGCAAAACAACATGCTATAGTAACTCATTGATGATTGATTTAAGAAAATGAAATCCACTCATTAGTAATGCAACAAAGCAATGATAGCATGCCTGCATTTCTAATGTATATCACTTGTGTTACATCATCCCAGCAAAAATTCAACAGCAAAAGAACTGAGTATAGCAACATTTACCCTGACGCCACACCCAAATTCATATATATGGTGTAAATCAAACTTCACACAGTTAAAACTGTGCACTAACAACCTGTATAGCACCATCCAGAAATGCAAACAAATATTTCAAGTATTTATCATTTAGACTGTCATCATATGCTGTTGTCCTTCCCCATATATTACTGTGTTTATACTACCATGGATTCTCATTTATGAATTATACTTGCAATTTCTGTCCCACAGTACAGCAACATCAGAATACATTGATGTAAATACAGTAAATTAGGGTTCACAAAGTTAAAATTGTGCAGTAATAATCACTATACCATAATCCACAAATGCAGAAAAAGTATTGCAAGTATTTCTCATTCAGATTGCCATAAGATGATGGTTTAAAAAAGACAAAAATATGAAAATATTCAGTTGTCCTTCCCCATACATTTTCCATATTACCGCCATAAATTCTCATTCACAGTTCTTGTCCCACTGTTTACATTAAGATGAATCACCTACATGTGACAGTTACATCAATAACAAAAAAAAAAAAAACATTTTAAATCATTTAATTTCTTCTTTGCAGTGTCTTCCTTATAGAAGATTTATATTATATTACTTAAATATTCATATAAAGTATGCAATGCATATACTTAGGTTATAACAGAAAGATCTGCAAAGGTTAAAAAACATACCAGGGAGAGCAACCACAACCCTCCTGGACATGGGCAGTCATCACTAAATGCAATCTTGGGTATTGACTAGTACTTCTACGGCATTACATTGGGTTGAAACAGCTAGACTTAAAATGACCTCCAAGTCGATAGCCTAGTAATCTCCTATGATCCTATGATCCTACCCGTCCCCAAGCAGACAAGCTGTAGTCAGACCAAACAATGTAACAATCTGAAGGAAGTCATTATATGCCTCAACTTGCCGTAAACAAAGTTAGGAATAATATTGATACTGATGGGTATACTACAAGTACATAAAGAAATTCTGTACTTTTCTGACTAATAATTGTAAGCATACAAGGGAGACATGCTTACACATATGACAGATAAGCAACCATGTCCATCTTCTTTATGCAGAAGAAGAGTATATTCAGTCCAACAATTCTCAGAAGCATAGAGGAATGCTCTGGTTGAACAGCATTGGCCATGAATAACCAAAGTAATCTGTTGAACAAGAAATGAAAACTATTTCTTTTTACTTTTTTTTTTACTTTACTATTAAGTATAAATCCAGAAGTTAGTAACACACACAAATAGAATAGCAGTGGTAATGTGTTCAAGTGCACAACTGCAGCCATACTTCTCAACTTCTTAGCTCAAGAAATCTGGACAAAGTCAAAAATAATGTGAGGACAAAGGCCCAAAAATAAGGACAGATTTTAAGTGTTGCTCTTATAAACTCAAAAAGTTGCTAGAATGACAGTTTTTGCATTAGCATGCATTTTCTGAAGGATATGATGTCGGAAACTCAGATGTCATTATTTAGTGACTTCACACTGATTTACCAAAAATGCAAGTTTTATGAGTAACAGGCTAAAATATGTGATAAAATTTTGGACAATCTGTGAAAATCTGGACACTTGAGAGATGTGACTGCAGGACAGTACATTTATATAAAATTCATGCAGAATTAGTGAGCATTTTAAAATGTGTTACCATTTCATATATTGCACCAACTTATTTCGTTATCAATAGAGTACAACAGTGAAATCCAACCCCGTTTCATATCCCTCTAATGACTTTAAACATCTTTCCATTACCATTACCAGGAATAATTTTTTTTCCTGAATAACATTTACTAAAAATACAACAAACATGACCAGGTACAGAAACACCAAAGAACCAGAGAGGAAGAATGCAAAAATGCAAAAAACAGAGAGACCCACTCAGTCTACCATGGTGTATTAATTTTATTCATAAAACAGGAATAGGCACTTTCAGCTTCTAGCTCTTCTTCAGATCCACATTCATTCAGAATAAAATCATCATTTATACTAAAACAATTATAAAACCATTTTAAAATCAACCAATGAATGCAAGGAACATGAACAACTCCCACTTAGGACACACCCCTTGCTGATGCCATGAGTTCTAATACATAGGTTTCCTTCCCTTCAAAACTGATTTTAAAGAAACCATTGTATTCAAGCCTGGAGATCGATCAGCTTGTAATTCAGCTATCCGTTGAGATTCAATCTGCTCTGTAAGTAAAATTATATCACCCCTTCTCATGGTCACTTGTAACACTTGTAGCACCATGAAAACAGGAGAATGTTCCAAATTCTTCCCAATATGTTGTGCTAAAGCATTATGCTTGAAGGAATGAGATTTGCAACATGTGAGACACATTAGGAATGTGCGGCACGTTAGTTGCATAATGCTTTAGCAAGGGGTGTGTCCTAAGTGGGAGTTGTTCATGTTCCTTGCATTCATTAGTTGATTTTACAATTGTTTTATAATTGTTTTAGTATAAATGATGATTTTATTGCGAATGAATGTGGATCTGAAGAAGAGCTAGAAGCTCAAAAGTGCTTATTCCTGTTTTATGAATAAAATTAATATGCACTGGTAGACCGAGTGGGTTTGGTTTCTCTGTTTTTTGCATTTATTAAAAATAACTGAGCACTATTAATAAAGTATGTACTGGTGAATAAACAGTTTTTGAGCCAATGTATTTCCCAATTTCTTGTCAATCTACACTCCCTTTCATTCTTTTTCTTATTTTATTATTCATTACTTTTTGTTTCTTTTTTTTTCATTTCTCTCCCACTTATATTCCTTTTTTTCAAAAGTCTAAAAGTCCTAAAAGCAGCCCATCCATGCTCCTTCCACATCAAGGGACATTGACCCTCTGCCTGTCCAGGGACCTACTCAAAGGGTTAGAGTGGTGGCACTGTTCCTGTAGGCACTCTGGCATGGTGTAGCCTGGCATGCCACATAGACCTGAGCTTCTGGCCTTGGCTGAAGATTTGGTGGAGCAGGTAAGGTACTGGACAGGCAACTCTGGCCCATGCAGGATCTTTTGTGGCAGCTACAATACCGTGCATCCCACCCCCTGAGCACTGGGGTGCTTTACTGAACCACCATTGGGCAGTGGAAACATCTGATGTCCTGTTGACCCGGGTGCTACTGAGAACAACTACTCTTCACCTCCCTCCTTCTCTCCTACACCCTCAAACGTACTCCCCTCCTAAACTATCCAAGTATATAAAAACAAAACAAAAAATGAAAAATATGGAGGTCTCTCCAAAGTGTCAAATCCCTCTTCTTCCACCTACTCTTGTAAAACCCTCTTGAAATGTTCTTTCCATGTGTCCCTCTTTGTTATGTCTCCCACTTTTCAATCTTTACAATCTTCCCATTCCAAACTTTTAAAACAACAATCAGGGCGTCTACAAAAGGACAGCCCTATAGAATATATATAAAACCCCTTTATATTTCTTACAAATTCATATGAATAGCTGTTTTGCATGCTGCTTTTCTTAAAATATCTTGCATTTATTTCTAATGTGTTTGTGCATAGCTGCATTCATCCATAATACCCAAAATACTTACAAAAGCATTTGAGTAATTATGTTTTCATATAGTAGTTTACACATACTTAAAGCATAACTTCAAAATGTACATATTTCAAGAAAATGGGTATTTCTTTACAAAAGCTTTCACATTGCTGTAGTCATTACAAATATCCATGATGAACGTATTTGTATGTGTACATAGACATAGTGGTGCTCTTCACAGATAACTGCTACAAAATGCGGACCTCAGGAGTATGAAAAAAATCTAGGCTCAAGAGATTTATCATTGTACTCATCTCAAGTAAAACAATGCATCCCTCTTAGCCAGATAGCATCATATATCACACATATGTAATGTATAGCCATGCATGTAGTAAGTTAATTGAGAGGAAGGTATTCTCCTCCCTTATATGAACTGACTTTATTTTGGTTACGCTCTCTGAGGCAAGCAACGCAAGTTAATTTAATTATATTGCATTGTCTCTGCAGACAAAGCAATGTTAGTAAGAGCACATACAGATGTAATGAATGCCTGGATTCCGAAAGAATAGGACAGGGAAGTAAAACATACCATTCAAATATGCCACCCACGCATGTAGTGTGAGCCAAACCCACAGACAGGGTATTTGACTGTTTGAGGAGGAACATTTCTGCTATGATTCTATGGAGCACAGATATGTGTGTCTATTCCCCCAACTCTGCTCACTGTATTGAAAGTTTACACACATGCAACAAAATTTGATTTCATATGTTCTATGCTAATAAATGTCATTACATTTGCATGATATAGTCTGAGAGGCAAAAGAGAGAGTAAACAGAAAAAAAATATTGTGTCATAATAGGGGTAATAGCGTGTAGAGTGTGTGTGCGTGTGTGTGTGTGTGTGTGTGTGTGTGTGTGTGTGTGTGTGTGTGTGTGTGTGTGTGTGTGTGTGTGTAGTGCATGTGGTACATATGTGTGGGCACGTGTGTGTAGCTGTGAGGAATATGGTACACCAAAGGACCTGGATGCTATGTACAGTGTAGAACACAAAAAAGATGTGAAAGACAGCATGGAGTGGGGGTGCACATCAGCAGAACACAATATGTTAATAAGTGGATGGTCGTGCATATCAGCAGAGCACAATATGTTAATAAGTGGATGGTTCTATACCGCTGTAGACTATTGACACAATCTGTTAATAAGTGGATGATTCTGTACATCAGTAGAACAGAATATGTTGATAACTGGATGGTTCTACACTGCTGTAGACTATAGCTACAGTATGTTAATAAGCGGATGGTTTTACTCTGATGTAGACTATAGATGCAATATGTTAATAACTGGTTGGTTCTACACCACTGTAGACTATAGATACAATATGTTAATAAGGAGATGGTTTTACTCTGATGTAGACTATAGATACAATATGTTAATAACTGGATGGTTCTATACCACTGTAGACTATAGATGCAATAAATTAATAAGTGGATGGTTCTACACCGCTGTAGTCTATAGCTACAGTATGTTAACAACTGGATGGTTCTACTCTGATGTAGGCTATAGATACAATAAGTTAATAACTGGATGGTTGTATATCTCTGTAGACTATAAATACAATAAATTAATAACTGGATGGTTCTACACCGCTGTACACTATAATTACAATAAGGTAATAACTGGATGGTTCTACATGACTGTAGACTATAGATACAATAAGTTAATAACTGGATGGTTCTACACCGCTGTACACTATAATTACAATAAGGTAATAACTGGATGGTTCTACATGGCTGTAGACTATAGATACAATACGTTAATAACTGGGTGGTTCAACACCGCTGTACACTATAAATACAATAAGGTAATAACTGGATGGTTCTACGTCGCTGTAGACTATAGATACAATATGTTAATAAGGGGATGGTTCTACTCTGATGTAGACTATAGATACAATAAGTTAATAACTGGATGGTTCTACATCGCTGTAGACTATAGATACAATATGTTAATAGGGGGATGGTTCTACTCTGATGTAGACTATAGATACAATAAGTTAATAACTGGGTGGTTCTACATGGCTCTAGACTATAGATACAATACATTAATAACTGGGTGGTTCTACAACATGGTAGACTGTAGACATCCTGGCATGACAGATGCTGAACAAGGGCATCATACTAGAAAATGGGAGGGTGATGAGTACATACAAAATGTTACTAAAAAACATGGCTGTAGACTATAGATACAATACGTTAATAACTGGGTGGCTCAACACCGCTGTACACTATAAATACAATAAGGTAATAACTGGATGGTTCTACGTTGCTGTAGACTATAGATACAATATGTTAATAAGGGGATGGTTCTACTCTGATGTAGACTATAGATACAATAAGTTAATAACTGGATGGTTCTACATCGCTGTAGACTATAGATACAATATGTTAATAGGGGGATGGTTCTACTCTGATGTAGACTATAGATACAATAAGTTAATAACTGGGTGGTTCTACATGGCTCTAGACTATAGATACAATACATTAATAACTGGGAGGTTCTACAACATGGTAGACTGTAGACATCCTGGCATGACAGATGCTGAACAAGGGCATCATACTAGAAAATGGGAGGGTGATGAGTACATACAAAATGTTACTAAAATGTTGTAGATTTGAGAAGATCAGCAATCAGTGAACATATTGGAGTCTCTAATGCTCATAAATAAGTGCAGGAGACATAACTCTGTATTGTAACTAACCTGCCCATCTGATAGGATGTGAATATTAACCGCATAGTGGGGAAAGGCAAAAGAGTTTACTGCATGTCATATAAAAACAGGGATACAGCTGGAAATACCTTGATAAGGGAAACAATGAACACCTAAAAAGTGTTCATCTAAGATTGAGGGGGGGGGTGTTGCATTCAGCAATCTGAAATGGCACTTAATCTTAACAAAGTTTCATGCAGATCTGTACACTTTATATAAAATTGTCATTATAGCTTAATAGGTTCATAGGTATATACTAGGCTAATACAAGCTTGTTTTATATTGGGAGGGTTATGTTGCACTCTGGTGGGAGCAGAGAACTAAATTCAACCCATTCAATGTGCAAACTTCTGGTCAATAGCTTATTGTGTTTTTATCTGGTTAGCGTTAGGGTTTAAATTTAGAAAAGTATTTCATCCTGCTGGTATAAAAGAATTACATTTTTGTAAGATTTTGATAATTTATTCTGAACTTCCTTGAGCATGGCTTGTACACTTGTGGCTGCAAGACTTGGATTGCTTCTAAAACCATCTGGACTTATAAAGCTGATATAAGTATATTTATACATTGTCTCCCACTGTACACAGCTGCTCAAAGAGCTGCCAATTTGTGCACAGGGTGGTACCACTGCAGGCCATCTAATAGTATACCGCTAAATACTCTCACTTTGACCTTTAAGTGACTCTCCTTTACTCCTTCCCATCTAGAAATGGTGTTTCTTTGCTTTACATAGCATAGGCTAGATTCAGACCTGCCGAATCTAGAAAGTTTGATATCATTGTGCCACCTTACTTTAAGAGGGCCTCCCTGCACCCATGTAGCAGAAGTGTGCAGCTTAGGACCCATTTGAGCTGGAGATTGCTGGAGAAAGGCTCGGTCTGGGGATTTCCCATTGGTAGTTGTGTTAAAACTGTTTAAATTTACCTGTATATAAGACTTGCATTTATACGGGTTTGCACTCAGTTTAACAGAGATGCTCAACATTTGGAAACTTTAGCTAGAGGTCTGGGGTGCATCTGCACTGAAATCTAAGGCATTCACTGAAAGAAAACTGAAAAATAAGTATATTTTAAGCTAGCATTGCACTTTATTAACTGTATTTAATTGAATTGCTTTTTCATTTTTGCTGTTTGTGACTAAGTCCAGCTAGCCCACTTCCTTCTCAAATACCACATTCAGAAAAACTCTGCCACAATGGACAAGTAGTTTCCCGTCATTTCTTCTGCCAGCTTGATTGATATGGGCATCTTGAGGCAATGTAACAACTGCCTCATGTATACTGACAACCATTTACTCCTAAAGCAAACTAACACCCTATGTGAGAGATGCAAATCCACTAGGGAAATTGTAGTCAGTTCTCTCACATAAAAACAAACTAGGCATCAAACAGGTTGTCAGCACACATGCTTCACCTCTCGTGCAAACCTCACCTCTCACACAAAATAAGGTCATGACACATAAACCCACATATGCGGAGGTACTCACTAAAAGCCTAACAAAAGAACAGAGACCTCCCAAATGCATACCACCCACACTCACCACTAAGCAAAAAGAAACCACTACACATATCAAGACACACACCCGTGTCTAATCAATAAGCCCCTAAAGCAAAACACATCAAATGTCTTGGTCACAGGTGACTCCATAGTGAGACACACAGATGTCATCCTCACCAAACTAGACAAGGAAAAGGTCACAGGTAGCTGCCTATCAGGTGCCAGGATTGAAAAAGCATGCATGCCCTCAAGCCACTCAACGAGTACCGTTATGACTCTGTCATAATTCATGTTGCAGTGAATGACTTGGGACGTACTTCTCTGGATTATATGAAGAGATACATGATGGAACTCTATAACTTTGTGTCCCAGACAGGTATGTCCCTAACCCTAAGCAGTATCTGACCCTCAACCAGGATGATGCCACAATATAAACAGAAAATGATTGACTTCAACAATTGGCTTAGCTTCTGGTGTCAGTCAAGAGGGATCTGGTATCTGTCAGCCTGGGAGGATATGGTAGACAAACCTTGCTGCTTTGCTAGAGATGGTCTGCTCCTGTACCCTCTAGGCTTTTGGACACTGGCCATCGCCCTTGTCTCCCCCACAGTGCCTTTTTTAAACAATGTCAAAATAACAAATTTTCCAATGTAACAAAATCTCATTGAAACAAACTCAGGGGCGTGCTGCTTAGTGTTAGGCATTTAAACACAAAACTGCACTCTCTGGAAGTACTCCTCACCTTAGAAGATACTGACATCTGTGCAGTTACTGAGACATGGTTCAATGCCACTGAGAGCACCCTGGCTGTGCAAGGCTACAATGCCTTCCACACATTCAGACCTCAAAATGAGAGTGAAGGAACCAAAGGTGGAGGTGTATCCGTCTTCATTAAAACCAAATATACTTTGAGACTGGTCAAACAGTATGACTCTCTCAAACTACTCCATCTCCAATTAACTATTACATTGCCAGCTGTAGATTCCCCCATCATGAACCAGGATAAGCACACCACCTAACTTGATTTACTGGACTCACTCACCATACAGGCCAACACCTTAGTCATGGGCGATTTCAACTATCCTTTCACAGACTGAGGAACATATACAAGCAAAAACATGCTTGACAAGAGGATCCTGGACTTTGTTAACACAAATGCTCTGGAACAGATAGTTTGCACCCCACTAGGGGCTGTACTGTTCTGGACATAGTAGTCACCGACATGGGGGGGGTAACTCTACTTCCCCATTAATGATGCCCTCCCTGCCTAGGTCATATCCCAAATCAGTCTTGTTTGAAGTAATTAGTGGAACTGACAACTTCACAGGAACAAAAATTGTAAAAAACTACCAAAGCTAATTACAGCCTACTAAGTGATTGTATAAAAAGCTTCATATCACCTGCAATTGCAGACATCAATGATCACTATGCAAAGTGTATGCGAATGATCTGTACAAACACCTAAGCAACTGCATAAACTATGCTGTACCTGACGAGATCAATACCAAGTCTTCCTGTAAAAACAAGCCACCATGATAGACTTCAAGTCTAAACAGATTATATAACAAGAGCATGAAACTGTTGTCCAAAAGCAAGAGGGATATCTTCTAAAGCAAATTATGAAAGTAAAGCTGCATCCCTAGCCAAAGATAATCACAGTGCCTTATTTAGCTATGTCCGAAGTCTAAAACGGAATGCCTAGGTATATGCCAAACTGTTTGTAGATGGGATCACTCATAGTCCAGTTGTAGATGGGATCACTCATAGTCCGATTGTAGATGGGATCACTCATACTACTCCAGAAGATATCGCCAAACTGCTAGCTGATAGATTCAGTGCAAACTTACTCCTCTAGTCTCACCTAGCACTTGGGCTTCAGGCCAGTTATTTTACATTTAAGAAGGTTTTTGTGATCTACAGTCTTGTGGACAAACTCTTACCAAAACCCTCTCTTCATAAGTCCATCCAAGTTTCAGAACACAATGTTTGGACAATTCCCATCAGTTTCTCCTACCAGCCTGGTCAACATGGGCATACTGAGACAGTGTATCAACTGCCTCATGTTCACTGACAGCCCTCTTCTCCTAGCACATAATTCTTGTACTTGCAAGAAATGCATCTATATCAGTAATCTGGAATCCATGATCTCTTACACCACAGTGAGGGGACTGCCAGCACAAACACCACACCACCCACATCACATAGTCAAGCAGAACAGCCACCCACCTATGCAGAGATCCTCAATAAAATCTTACCTAAACAGCAGAGACTTCCAAAACACACTCACAAACATTCTACATACAACACAAACACATCACAGACAGCAGATAACATACCAGTGTCTCACAAACACAACCCATAAGGCATAACGCATAAACAAAACATATTACTCATTGGTAACACATTTGTGAGACCCACCGATGTCCCCCTCACCAGGTTCAACGAGGAGAAGATCACGGTCAGTGGTCTGTCGGGTTCCAGAATCTGCCACATCACACACGCACTTACGTCTCTCCATAACAGGTGCAAGTATGACTCTGTCATTGTCCATGTTGATGTGAATGACTTGAAACATACCTCACTGGACTATATGAAGAGAGATATGATTGATCTCTCAGAGTATGTGTCCTAGGCAGCATCCTACCTTCACCGAGAATGATACCACAATACCAACAAAAAATAATTGACTTCAACAACTGGCTTAGTTTTTGGTGTCATTCCAAGGGAATCCAGTATCTGTCTGCCTGGGATGACATGATTTACAGGCCTCGATGCTTTGCCAGAAATGGCCACCACTTGTCATCCCTGGGATTCAGAATTCTGGCCAAGGCTCTTGCCTCTCCCATTGTGCCTTTTTTAGGTAATGTCTCAAGAACAAATTTTCTAAAATAAAAGATCTGTCAAAAAGCAAATTGAAGTCATGCTACTTAGTGCTAGGAGCCTGAAACTGAAAATGCACTCACTGGAGGCACTCCTAACACTGGAAGATGCCGACATCTGTGCAGTCAAAGAAACTTGATTCAAGGCTGCGGAGAGCATCCCTGCCTTACCAGGCTATACCTCATTCCATACATTCTGACCCCAAAATGAGGTTGGGAAGACTAAGGGTGGTGGGGTTTCTATTTTCATTAAAGACAAGCACATCTCCAACTGGTTTGCCAGCATGATGCACTAGAACTACTCCAGTGCAACTGAGAATTGGCAAGATACCCATCCAAGTTATAGCCAGCTATAGACCCCCTCCATGACTCAGGACAACCACTCTTCCTACCTGGACTTACTTGACTCCATCAAGGTACCCCCTAACACCCTGATCCTTGATGACTTCAACTACCCCACCATAGACTGGGTGAGCTATTCCTGCACTAATGCACTCACCAAACGATTCCTTGACTTCATCAGTTCTAATGCACTAGACTAGCTCGTCTTACCCTCCACAAGGGAAGATAGCATTCTAGACTTGGTTCTCACCAACATGGGTAAAGGCTGCAACACCCCCATAGTAAGTTCTTCACTGGTGAGATCAGGCCATCGGTATGTCTCATTTTAAGTTTCTATCCTGTCCAGCTGTAACCAGGCTAAAAAACTTCTCGAAAACTGACTACAAACTTTGAAAAGGGGGTTATCAATAGCTTCACACCACCACCAACCCCTCAGAGGATGCAGACAACTATGCTAAACATTACGCCAGTGCAGTATACAAGCCCCTGTACAACTGCATGGACTCATCCATACCCAACAGAACTAAAACCTGCTCCTTAAGGAAACACAAACCTATCTGGTGGACATCCTCTATCAGCAGGCTTTACAGCAAAAGGAAGAAACTGTTGTCTGAGAGTAAAAGGGCACAAATTCCCAAATGGAAAAACTCCCTTCTTTGCCTCAACAAGCAAATTAGATCACTATTGAAAATCTTCAAAGCCAATTATGAATCAAAATGAATCCCCAAAACAAAGGTTGACCACAAAGCCTTTATTCATTATGTCAGGAACCCCCATGACAAAGCCCAGGTTTGTTCCAAATTAATTCTTAACAGTACCACTTACATTGATTCTGTTGACTTAGCCAACCTGCTATCAGATAGGTTTAGTGCAAACTTCACTCCCCTGTCCCCCATCAAAGGCCCATTCGACATCCCTAATACTTGTCCCACACCATACATCTCCATAGATCATGTGATAAAGGCCCTCTCCAGTGCAAAGAACCCAGCTTTGATGGGACCTGATAGTATACCAGGCTGTATTCTGCACCATCTCTAGCAAGGACTAGCCTCACCACTGAGCACCCTATGCAACTGTAGCTTAAGTACAGGCTTCATTCCAGCAGAGTGAAGAACTGCCATTGTCATTCCCTTGCACAAAGTTGGTGCCACTACTGTCCCTGGAAACTATCGCCTCATTAGCTTGACAAGTCTGATCTGTAAGGCCATGTAGCATATTATTATGGACCTCATAAACAAGGGCATAAGCAATCTCCAACCACTTGACCCCACCCAGTTTGGATTCGTCAAGGGAAGATCTTGCCTGTTGAACCTGGTTAACTTTTTTGAGATTGGCACCAAGGCGCTGGATGAGGGAAAGTCAGTGCATACAGATCACCTTGACTTGGCCAAAGTCTTTGACACAATCCCCCACTCAGGCATCATCAAAAAGTTAGCAAAACGTGGTGTAAATCCCTATCTCAGCAGGTGGGGGATGAATTGGCTCTCCGATAGGACCCACAAGGTTAAAATAGGTGTTTGTACCCCAACAGCAGATCTGTCACTAGTGGTATTTCCCAGGGATCTGTCCTGGGACCCCTACTATTTGGCATCTACTACTCAAGAGGTCCAGGCAAAGACAAAAGGCCTGCGGCTGACTAAGTTTGCAGACTACTGTAAGTTGTGTGCTGTCATTGACTCCCCAAATTATGTTAACATACTACAAGAGAGTCTCACAGCAGCAAATGATTGGTGCCAAAGCCATAAGCTTAAGTCAAATGCATAAAAATGTATTACCATACCATTTGGAAAAAAAACATGTCCCCTATTGTTTACCACATCAGTGGCAACCCCCTAAGCAGACAACCTGTGGTGAGAGACCTGGGTACACTGGTTGACAACAACCTCAAATTCAACCATCACGTTGGGGCAGTGGTCAGAAAAGCCTTTTACTTGGTTCATCTCATAAGTAAAGGGATTACATCCAGAAAAAAAGGAGGTTATTACCTCTCTGTACTCCTCCCTCATTAGGGCAATAATTGAGTACAATGCCCCATTTGATATGTACCTCTCCAAACACTTACACCAACTGGAAAGGCCACAGAAATACCTCACAAAGGGAATACATGGCCTCCAACACTTGTCCTATGTGGACAGGCTCAAATCACTATCACGCTGCTCGGTATCATACAGATTGCTCAGCGGTGATCTGTGTCTTGCCTACAAGGAAATCTCAGACCCTGCCCTACTAGAGATGCTCCATATCAATAAGTTTAATTCCTTTTGCATTACCCAATTGAAAGGCCTAAATCTAATATGCAAAATTAACAAAACCTGCTGGAGAGACAGGTTTGTCTCCCAGTGGCTGCCCCATCTCTGGAATAGCCTCCTCATACACATCAAACAAAGTATGTTGCTAACCATCTTCAAGTGCAACATTGATGAGTGGATGAGAAACCACAAATTTGTCCCTGGGGCTCCATCTGTGTCCCTCACTGAGAGGGGCCACAGGTGCTGATTGAGGTTTCTGTTTTGGGGATAAACTCTTAGGCTTGTAAGGACCCCAGGGCCATTAGCATAGTAACCTTCTATGATCCTATAAACCTATACCATATCCTAAAGCATACCTGACAACAGCTCTCTGCGTACTATCTCTATAGAACAGGTAATCACTGCACTCGCTAGGGCAAAAACCATGGCCTCAATGGGTCCAGATAATATCCCAGGTTGTTTGCTAAACAATCTAAAAGAAGACCTAGTGGACCTACTTGGCATTCTCTTTAATCATAGCTTGAGAACTGGCTATGTTCCTGCAGAATGGAGAACAGCAACAGTAATCTCTCTGCATAAAGGTGGCCATCAACTGACTCTGGGAACTATAGACTCATAATTCTAACCAGAGACATCTGCAAGACCATGGAAAGAATGATCACAGACCTTATCAACAAGGACATAGTTGACTTCCAAATGCTGGACACAACCCAGTTTTGCTTCATTAAGGGTAGATCATGCTTATTAAACCTGGTGGACTTCTCTGAGAATGTCACCAAAGTCATGGACGAAGGTAAGACAGTGCACACTGCCTATCTTGATCTTGCCAAGAATTTTGGCAAAATTCCTCACTAGGGGACTATTGAAAAACTCTTCCAGGTCGGGATTAACGCTTACATTACTAGATAGGTAGCCAGTTGGCTCACCGACAGAATGCACTCTGTTAAAACTGGTGACTCCACCTCCACCAGTAGACCTGTCACCAGTGGAGTACCATAGAAGTCTGTGCTGGGCCACTTACTGTTTGGCATCTATTTCTCAGAAGTCCATGCCAAAGCAGACAGTCTTTGACTCACCAAGTTCACTGATGATTGCAAACTGTGAGCAATCACTGAGTCCCCCAGTGATGTCAACATATTACAAGAAGGACTAACACAAACAAAAGGTTGGTGCCAAAGCCATGGTCTAAAATGAAATGCAAAAGAATTGCATTATTATTCCCTTTGGCAAAATGGAATTCCCTACAGATTGCAGCATTGATAGCACCCCCCTGAGTTCCAACCCAATGGTACCAGACTTGGGAGCACAGGTTGACAGTAATTTGAACTTTGACCACCAAGTTTCCACAGTGGCAAGGAAAGCCTTCTATGTAGTGTAGCTCATAAGCAAGGGCATGGTACCCAGGTCAAGGGATGTTATAACTCTACTGTACTCACCCCTCATCAGACCACTAATAGAGTATAATGCACTCTTTTACATGTACCTCACCAGACACCTGCAGCAGCTGGAGACACTTCAGAAGTTTCTCACTGAGAAAATACATGGACTCCAAACCATGACCTACACAGACAAGATGAAAGTCATATCACTTTACTCTGTATCTTATAGGCTGCTGAGAGGTGACTTATTCCTGGCCTACAGGGCAGTTTCTGACCCTGCCCTAATGGAAATGCTGCACATCTGCAAGTCAAATGGTACAAGAGTTGCCCACTCAGGGGATCTCAGCCTAGCTTGTGACATTAACAGAACATGCTGGAGAGACGGATATGTCTCCCAGAGACTGATGCTTCTCTGGAATAGACTTCCTATTCATGTAGAACAGAGCTCCTCACTAAACCTATTCAAAAGCAACCTAGATAACTGGATGGAAGACTGCAAATTTACCCCTGGAGAGGCACCTATGTCTCTCATAAACAGGAGTAGCTGGTGTTGATTACAGATCCACTCTGTTCATAAATTCGTTCTTTGAACTACCCAAAAAGATCAAATGGTGATACTTGGGATTAAAATGGCTAGGATTATAAAGGTTCCAAGGCCACTAGCCTAGTAACCGCCTATGAATTTATGCACCTGTAATGACCACTAAGGCCCAGATAAGCCTAGCCATGCATCCCAAATGTGAACCACAAGTTTGATTTACAAAGTGGGTGATTTACTGACTGCCTTTGTCCATCACAGACAAAGGAGCTTGAGCAGGGATGAATTTCCGATTACCCATCCATTGGTGCAAATTGAACTTAAATAGGGATATGGAGGAACTCTGCTTCACATAAATGGGAAGCCTGTTCCAGAGAATGTGAATTCCCCGAGAAACATATTTGTCTCTCCAACATATCATGTGTATGTCACAAGCAAAATTTAGGTCTTTCAGTCTAGTAGTTCTGATGTTATTTGTTTTGTTAATGTGCAAAATGTTCATCAAAACAGGGTCCAGGGATGCCTTGTATGCCAGGCAGAGATCACCTCGCAGGAGTCTGTTTGATACCGAGTAAAGAGATAAGGTTTTGAAGTGATCAGCATAGGACATTGTGTTTATTCCCTGTATTCTTTCTATAAGGAACCTTTGTGGACATTCCGATTGGTACATGTGTCTGGTCAGGTATCTACAGAAGGGGGACATTATACTCTATGATGGGTCTGATGAAGGCCAAGTACAGTGGTATGATGAGCTTTATGGACCTAGATGCCATAACCTTGCTTATAAGTTGAGAGACCTAAAAAGATTTACTTTCTACCTCGAACACATGTTGGTTGAAGACTAGGTTAGTATTTATATGATTTCCAAGATCCTGAATAGTGAATAAAGTTTTAGAGGTGTTTTATTGATAACATAGTTACGTGAGGTAGCCGAATTCCCAGAAAGTACTACAATGCATTACTTGTTATTAAGTTTTAAGCTGTGGCTTTGGCAAAAAGCTTTTGTCTGTACTAGACATTGCTGATGGTTGTTCTTGTCTTGGAGAGATTCAATGATGCCTCCCAGTTTGGAATCATCAACTTGATTAGCCAGAGGCTTTTGATATTGACTTAGACATCTGAGAAGTAGATGCCAAAAAGGAGAGGGCCCGGCACAGAGCCCTGTGCTTGTCTTTTCTTCCTCATGTATTTAGTAGTATTTCAAGAATTATTTTACAGTGTATATAGATTCTGTCATTATAATTTTAGCACACAGACAGCAAATAAGGGATAAGTATGTTTTATCCAAACAGTTAAATTCATAATAGATCTGTAACCAGAAGATTTCTGTACTAAAATTGTGTGAATTTGTTCGACATTTGTTGGATATCAATTCATGAGGAGGGCCTGCCTTAGAAATGACTAGATATAAAGTGAGGACTTTTTTGATAGGTTTAATTTCATTGGGACTGTACATTATAGATAGGCTAAGATTTGGAATAAGAAGAGGTCTTAGTAATGGGGTTGTTACATGTGCAGGACCTTTTTCTTGAGAGGTATATCATCAAAGAGATTTTAAAGTGTAGGTAAGATTATAAATTTCTGATATCTGCTGGGACTGAGTTGCATAGCTTAGCAATGTATGCAGAGTACAGACAGTCATCATTATTATATTTAGATTTTTAAGTGAGTACTGTTGCTCATCCTTCTTTAACATTAAGGACAAGCAGATGTTGTTTAGATGCTTTAATACATAGAAAAACATCAGTATGGATAGCAGCATCATAAAATACAAACAAACTGCTTAACAGACAGACCTTACATACATGCATGCTTACATCTCAACAGCTTAGTACAAAATGGCAGTCAGACTTGCACATTCTTAGTATTTATACACTTGTGCAAGCCCTTGGATAGCTTCTTAAAGGTACATACACACACATTGATCTAAAAGTACTATGTGTGGGTTTATTGAAATCAGCTCTTTGTGTTGTGTGTGCTCTAGTTTAATAACAGGCTAGGGCATTTATCAGGGGTACAGGTTATGTTCTGTGCAGTCTTAATATGAGAACAAGCTGGTAGATTATATAGCTTTAACCAGTCAAGGGAGAAAGTACCACGCAATGATATTTTCAGTTAATGTGGTTACTTGATATATTTGCAAATTTATTATAAAATTACTCCAATTTAGCAAGCTGAGAGGGTTGTAGGTTAGTAAAAATAAACGAGGCATATAGGTGACTATTGGTAGATAGATCCAAGCTATAGTCAGTTAATTAAGCCAGTAATACTGTATGAAAACTTAATGAAAATGAAAAATGTCAAACTCTGATGGAGTTATAGGCATTTATATAAAGAGAGCAAAAATACCTACAGTCAGCAGTTTGAGGGAATTCCTCTGTAAAATGGAGAGCAGCAAAAGATTAAAGGTGGAAAATTGTTTTTAGAATTAATTCTTTTTCATGTGAAATACAGTTTTATTTTAAAGTGCTTTGGGATGCACAAAAGTGTGTCTTGCATTTCTGGTGAGGCACAATCTTTAATGCAGTATGACTTGTTGACAATGAGTAATCCTTAAGGAAGGAATGACCGGTACCTCTTTGTTTTGCTTTAATTATAAACAGAGGTTTTTGATTTCATGATCTTTCTCAAGAAGTTCAGATAAGGTAATATTATCTTTAAAGTGAATTAATTTCTTATCTTAACATAAGATTCTATTTTTGGATATGATGGATAGTAAAAAAAACTGCTATGAAGCTAATTCTCCTTCTCCCACCCTGTGTATCCTTAATTCCAGGCCAAATTCATATTGAATTCCAGACCAAATGCTCAGCTCATTACTTATTTATTTATATTTATTTATGTATTTGCTGTTTGGTAACTGGTGAGTGAACTGGTCCAAAGACCCTATCTTCTAGAACCCAGACCCATAAAAGACATACAGAAATGGCACTGTACAATTTTAGATGGCTCTTTGTTGAAATGTCATCACCCAAATGCTGAGTGCCAGCACACTTAAAAAAACAAGATACAGGAGAAGAGTAAATCTCAAACATCACACTTTTCCCTTAAAATTCTTTTGTGTTGGGGGGCAAGCCTCCCAAACTCCCTGAACTTTTATATACTACCTCTGAGATTGCCATATCTTAGAGAAAAGGGAATATTCAGGGAAACTGTCATCTATGATTTAATATATATGTCTGTTTTTTGACCATTCAGTCTCTGTGTTTCAGGACTAGCCCCAATGGGTCATAGCATTTCAAATGGTTACTTTTCAGTTACACACTTCTTCAAATTTACATTTGAATGAAGCAGTTATATAATTAGAGCATAATAAACTTGATGACAAAAACTTACTGAAGCTGAATTTGAGTCAAAACAAAATCTATTAATGAAACCATGATCTTAATACAGGTGAGGAACTACCCTTGGTATAAACTATCAAACAAAAGGAATTGCCATGAAGTTGAATTGGGTAAGTTACATTTTGCTGTGCAGTAAAAGGCTGTATAGTTTAGGTACAGTTGCTGACCAGCAAAGAGATGAGATTTTTGCCTTCGCTATTAATTTCTCTGTCTAGAAAGAGATGTAATGCTTGATTTTACATACAAACATAACCCTCCTGCCAGTGTAAATACCCAGCTTCTGTGTCCTGCTGACTACCCGAGGCCCAGAGACATACCAGATGTCTGTGAAGTATCTGATAGTTCCTCCAAGCACATGAAAAGAGCCATTGTCTTCCCTATGCTGTACTGCCTTGGGAAGCAGGAAAAATTATTTGCAAGCATGTGTAAAATACTCTTTACCTCCTTTAATTGCAACTAAATTCTGTTTTATTTTGTTCAAGTGAACGGTCCCTACCAGGACAACCAGCAGCCATAGTCTCCTATTCTATATTCCCTATACCTTCCATTTAGCCTCCCTACTAAACTCTCCCCCCTGCTTTTATTTACTTTTCTTTTTTCTTCTCTCCTCTCCTATCTTCCAATCCCTATTGATCTCCCTTTGAGGAAAAAATCTATTGATATTACCAAGAGTGACCATTAGAGGGCAGTAGAATAACATTATTGCCCATTAGTTACTTTGCTTCTAGACTTTTGTCCTTAAACCAGATTTTTGTCACTTTCTGCCTCTGATACCACCTGTACCTATCCCTTTTCCACTGAATTTACCCTTATCATCTTTCCCTTCCCTCTACTTTTTAGTCCCTGACCTCCTGGATACCTTACACTGAACTTACCTCCAAGCTTTACTGATTGTTTTTCCTCTAAACCAGCCTTCTTCCTTTCTACTTGGCTCAACCCACTCCATTCGCCCTGCAGGCTCACACCGCTCCCCTACCCTACCCCCAATTCCCACACACCCCCACTGGTCCTAGACTTATACTTCCTTAACCACACCCTCTCTCCCATCCTATCTATTTTATACTTCAACCAATCTACACAACTTAGCTACTCCTCTCCTCTGCCAACTTTCTTAAGTGCCTCTACTTATAGTAATGTGCCCTATTCCTTTACCATTATCTGTTCCCTCTTCTTAAAGACTCAGCCGTAACTATTTATTTTATTGTCCTATCCCAGTCTAACCTCTGTTGTATTTGTATAGGTAATCTTAGCAATATGCCTAACCAAGCTATCCTAACCAAGTTAATACTCATAGCCACACTTATACCTGTCTTCACCTCAGCCTATCTCCTTACCTCCTTTGAAAAAGTGAATTACCACTTTAACTACTCTCCAAAACAAACAGACATTCAAATTTCTACCCTCACCCACATTCAAATAAATATCACGTCCACTCCCTGCTACCTGCTAGCCAAGTACCATTGACTCACACACATTAAATATAATAACCTTGTAGTAAGGAAAGTGAAATATCAAACTAGCTATATATATAACATGGTTTTAAGGCTAAAGAATCCCTTCTTGAAAGATGGTGACATCCACCCAAACCTTGGCTCAACTAATGTCTCCACAGTAAAAACTCACTGCTCCTATCTCTTAACCCTAGTAACCAAGACCAGACTCTCCAACTCCTTACTAATAGGACATCTCAATATCTGCAGTATTAACAACAAAGCTTCCCATCTCCACGCCCTCCTTGATATTCATTCCTTTGATATCTTCTGCCTTACAGAAACTTGGTTAAAACCTGGAACTAAGGATAATGAAATAATCCCCCTGGGATATAATATATTGAGACAAGACCTCATAAAACTTAAGGGTGGGGGAGTAGCACTTCTATTTATAAATGGGCTTCAGATCTCCTCCATACCTTATAACCCACCTCCGGATAGTAAGGCTGAAGTCCTTATCTTCAAATTTCAACTCAACCCTAGCAAATTCCTATACATCATCTGTATCTACCTACCTCCTGGCAATAACAGCAATACTACAGAGGATGGGTGTCCTCTACTTACCCACAAGAAACAATAATACTAGATGACTTCAATACTGACTGGAAATGTGTCAATACTGAAAATCCTACCTCCCATATTAATCTTTGTGGCTTTAGTCAAACAATCACCACCACAACCAGAATTAACAAAACAAAAAAAAAGAGAGCACCTTAGACTGGATTCTTATTAATAAACCTCAACAGACATATAAGGTAGGAACTTTGCCTGATGATGTAAGTGACCATACTCTGACTTACATTATAAGGCAAAAGAATGAAATTTCAAACACCCCCACATATAGGATTTTACAGACCAACAAACACCCAGTACTATTCCAAAATGAACTGAATGCCTGTGACTGGAACCCTCTAAACGTTCTCCCACTTGAAGAGGCTGTTAAATATTTCAACTCTAAATTCTTAGCTATCCTCGATGAGCACGCACCTAAACGGTCTATTAGAATGAAGTCCAAACCAGCCCTCTGGCTTTCAAAAGAAACCAGACAAAAGATTTTGCTTAGGAACAAATCTTGGGCTAAGTGGAGAGCTACCAAAGCCATCTCTGACCAATAAACTTTTAGACAATTGAGAAATATTACAAAAAAAAGCAATACTCACTGACAAAAAGAACTATTATTGTAAACTACAGCAAACTCATCAAAATAATCCACAGAAGTTCTGGTCAAGCATCAATGGACTCCTTCACCCAGGGCACTCTAGTAAACCAACCCCACTAGGGGCTGTTCATAATACCCTCTATCAAACTGCCAATGCTTTTAATACCTTCTTCACAGAGACAATACAATCTCTAGCTAGTCAGCTATCCACAGACAACTCAAGTCTCCCTACCTCTATACCTGGTACTCTCCCAACATTCCAATTGCAACCCATCTCTACCACTGTCATCTACAAAATCATCCAAAAACTTAAGCCTTGTACTCCTTCTGCTGACCAGTTACCATCTGAATACCTGCAAAAAGCAGCCAAATCAGTTGCCTATCCTATATCTATCCTTATAAACAGAACCATTAAGTAGGGAACCATTCCAGGCATCAGGAAAATCTCCCACATTATCCCCTACACAAATGTGGTAACTCTAATGATTATTCCAACTACAGGACTATAGCCCTTTTATCACTCTTAGCAAAAGTTATGGAAAAATGTATTCACCGTCAGCTATTAGACCACTTAACTCAACACAACATACTAGCTAACTGCCAGCATGGCTTTAGGCCATTTCACAGTAAAACCACTGCTCTCTTATCATTCACCGAGTCCATCAATAGAAACCATAATAAAAACATCCTCTTATCAGCACTCTTCATTGATCTCTCAAAAGCTTTTGACATGGTAAACCACCCCCTGCCTATGAATACCCTTGAATCCCTTTCTCTTGACACCCAGGCTCTTCAATGGTTCAAGTCCTACCTTAGCAATAGGCAACAAGCAGTTCTCTGGGACAATAATCTATCCTCCCACCTGCCAGTCACCTTTGGAGTCCCTCAGGGCTCCATTTTAGGACCTCTTCTTTTCTCACTATTCATCAATGACCTTTATGTACCAATTCCTCAAGCCACCTGCATACAATATGCAGATTATGCTGCTCTCATATGTTCGGCTAACACCACATCAGAACTGGAATCTCTAACTCAGAAGATATTTAACACAGTAAAGGCATGGTTCTTGAAACGTTGCCTCATTTTGAATGCCAAAAAAACTAAGCTCTTACTCTTTACACTTACCAGTAAGTCCTCCCCTATAGATTTCTCAGTCAGATCCAATAACAGCACACTGATATTGCCTGACTCTACCACTAAACTGTTAGGAATCACAATTGACAATAACCTCAATTTTGATAGCTATATAAATAACACTATTAAAACAGTAAACAGAAAAATGGGCTTCTTATATAGAATCAAACCCTTATTAACTCCAATAGCTACAACCACAATTGCCCACTCCCATTTAATCTCAACTGTTCTTTACACTTCACCCATATATACTAACCTAAAAAAATAATCTTCTCAAACTAGCTAACTCCTACAATAACATTGCCAGATTTGCCACTGGTAATCCATTTAGAACTCACCACTGTCAGAATCTACAGCAGCTACGCCTGCTTGAACTAAAAGCATTCTGAAATTTTCCCAACTTGCCATTGCCCACAAGATATTTTACCAACCAAACCACACTCCTATACTCTCTAACCTCATTATCCCCTATAAAAATCTTAATTCCCTACACTCTTCTAGCAAACTTCTAGCTAGCACAATCAAGTCCAACAACTTGGCAGGTGACTCCCTGTTCTCCAGCACTTCTGGAAAAAACTGGAACCTTCTACCAACTGAACTAATTTTACTATCTTCCCTTCTGTTCTTTAAGCAAAAGCTCAAAAAGATACCTTAAAACACATCGGTTATGCCCTTGCAGCGACCCTGACTAATCTTCTGCTTTCACTACTTTTATCTCTATATTGCCTCTTCTTACCAAAACAATAGTGCTTACCCCTCTGGAAGCAGTAACTGTCACTAGTAAAATTAATAACTTACTGTATGAATTCAATATTTTAATGTACTGTAAATTACCTCATGTATCATACTGTAAAATGACTTGTCTTATCCTGTATTTCAATGTTTCTTAGTGTAATTATTCTTCATTTTAAGATTACTTCTTTGTATTTTGACATCCTTTCTTTTATTGTGTGATAAAATTGTTTTTAAATTTTTTGTGCTACTATTGGAGCTTTTCTCCCCGGGCCTCTACTGAAAATGGAACTATATCCAGTTAGACTAACCCAGTAATCAAATGTAAAATAAAATAAATAAATAAAAATAAACAATATAGATTGGGCAATCATTAATGTTTGTATAATTATATGATGTTCAATTCAATAAAGAAGTGCTTTCAAAATACAAATCAGATCACAGTACTGGTTTCACTCCTGGTTAGAGTTCAGAATAAACTCTTGGGTGAGAATCCTACTAACCATTATCACTAAAGCACATAGAGATACTGAACAAGGGAATATTTAAACCCTTGAAGAAAATGTTGTTCTTTTGTTTTGGTGGACATTTATCGACTAGTTCTTAATGTGCATGCTTGCTCTTTTGGTGGGGATTTCAACTTAGTGGAGGATTATAACCTTCATTTAATATCAGTGTACCTAGGAGAAAGGTTGACCTTTCAGTGACATAAAGGCAATTGAGTTCCTTAAGTGTGGTACAGTGATGAGTAATATGTACTGCAAGGAATATAAATCTGCAAATTCTGTTTTCTACTGTTTGAGGCATCTCTGTGTTATCAGATGCATGACTGACTAGTAATGGTGGCCCATCTTCTCGTTTTAGAAGTAATACATTTTTACAAAGCAAAGAGAAGCAACAGAAGATAGAGAAGGGGTGAAATTTTACAGTATAATGTTTAGTTGTGCAAGAAGCTTTTCACATTGAAGGTGTGACAAGGGTCAAGACTGAGGCCTAATTATCCATATTCTGAAACATTGAGAATATTATTGCTATGGTCATTGGTTATTGTTAGGTGTGGCAATCGTGGAAAGGTATGAGGGAAACAGAAAGGCATCACACTGGCCTTTTTATGAGTGTTTAGGAGGTTGTTATTCTCTGCACAGATACAAAGATACAAAGAACAAAACAGAACTGCTGAACTTGGTTTTGTAAACTACAAGCAAACGTGTCTGTTTCTTAAAGAAATATGTTATTGCCATATAAGGTAACATTAAATGAAGGACAGTCTAAAGTGAGGTAATTTATAAAGAGAGTATGTTGTTGCTCTTTACTGACATCCTAGTGTATAAAGGTTATGCCTGCTTCATACAGTACAGTATGCAGAAATGCTTTCTAACACATTCCTAGGGACTGTGAAAACAATGTGCTTGTTTAAAATGGGTCTTTACTATTTTAACTTCTGAGCAGTTTTTAGCAAGCAGTAAATGTTTTCCTCGTGCCATGTATTCAAGGAAATGGCTGAGAAACTGTACCTTTAGCAAAGGTTATTGAGGGGACAATATTTAATTTTCTGAGGGCTTATGTTCTCAAGACTGAACCAATGAATTAGAATATAGCTTGAAACTCTTTAGTCTGTCAGTGTTTTACAACAAACCTTTTTGCTAATATGGACATATTTATTCCTAAGAGACAAAAATAACTTTAAACACATTTGTTGTAATAATTCCACAAGAAAAAATATTTTCACTTGCAGGTATATAACTAGTTCACAACAGAAGTACATTTTATTTGATTTAAGGCTATATTTTATTTTTATTTTACATTTGTTAACCGGGAAAGTCCGACTGGACACAGGTCACTTTTCAGCGGAGGCCCAGGGAGAAAAGCTTCACGTTACATTACATAAGTAAAATTAAACACAAAATAAAAAATTACATAAGCAATAAAATAAACAAATTCCAAAAATAATGAAGGTAACAATAAAAAGTTCAGTGCAGTAGAGGCAAAAATCAAACATTGTAATTTTAGTATAAAAACACGCATTGGTAATTGCTACTGACTACAGATAATGTTTGTTGGCTATCTGATAAATAAGCAGTGAATTCCAGGCTCTTGCAATAGTGCAATCAAAGAGAGACTTACCATCATAATTCCTATATTTGATGACATTTATAAGGTTTTGATTAGTAGATCTTAACGGTCTAGCAGTATTATAGGGTTGAATCAGATCCTGGAGGGCAGGGTTTTTTTTAGGAAGATGGTATAACGTGTGTGCTACTGACAATTGACTGAGTAAGAGAAGTTGAGGGAGCTCAAGCCAGTTAAGCTGCTTTAAAGAGAGACAGTGATAGGATCTGTATGAGGCTTCAGTAGCAAACTTGGCAATCTTGTTGTAGCAAGATTCCATTTTGTTTAAATCAGCCTGGCGGAGGTTAGTCAGGACTGGGGAGGCATAGAGGAGAATAGACAAAAGATGAGTCCTTGCTATTGTGGCCTTGGTATGTCTAGTGATAAAATGTTTGTTCCTATAAGAGGAGGCCAAGCTTTTTATTTACTTTCTTGATGGTTTGAGCTATGTGGATGTCAAATCTCAGGTTGTTGTCAATTTCTACACCTAGCAGTTTAGTGTGTGAGGTTGGACTGATCTGGATGTGATCTTTGGAAGTGATGCAAAAGTTGTTGTCTGGAAGGGGGGGGGGGGCTACTTGGGCTGAACAGAATGAGGTTTTTTTTTTTTTTCGGATTACGAATGAGTTTGGTGTTAGTATACCATGTTTCAGCTAAGGTAAAGTTATTTTGGGTTAGGGTATGCAGTTATTTTATGGGGGGACTGTCACATATAAGGGTGGTGTCATCAGCATATTGTACTACTGAGGCAGAGAGTATGGAGGAAGAGAACTGGTTGGTAAAATATTATATCTCATAAGTTAAGGAAAAATCATAAGGAAATTGGATATTTTATGGTTATGGCCAGCAACCTGAACAATAACCCATTTTTATTCCTATCCTTCTAACCTAAGAAAATAATCAATCAATAAACTTTCACTTATGGTGCATAATAAACATACTGGTGAACCTGGAGATGTAAGAAAATGTTTACTGATTACTTTTCATCCTCTGTCACCACTGCATGGTACCTACAGCGATTGTAGAGTACAATTGCCAAAGTTACAAAACAGAGGTCAAAACTGAGAAAGATGTCTCCTTTAACACAGATAAAAAGTAATTTGCATGAAACCTAGTATAATACCTGGTTGTTGTTGTTGTATCTTTCGGCTTTTCCTGGTTAGGGGTCACCACAAAAGAACTCCAGATCGCTAATGATTGGCAGTAGATTTTTACGTACCGAGTAGCAAGCTCTGACGCACAACCTTCAACGAAGGTGCGCCCATTCAATCATGTCTCCACACAGAAGACGCTTTAGCTGAGACTCGAACAGGACAACGTCTTCCTGTGAGGCGACAACGCTACCGTATAATACCTGGTGGTGTTTTCCTCAAAAAAAATCCATTGTGCTGGCATATATCCAGGTACATTTATTTCAACGACCCTTAGAATCATCGTATAACCCCACATCATGGAGAGAGGTAAGAGTTCTTCAGATGTATAAGAATGCTAAAAAAGTAGCTCATAAGCAGTCATAGGTCTTTTAAAGTCAAATTAATTTTGAGATAAAGTTTTGAAAGAACATTTTCCTTACTTATCTGTTACAACATTTGAGACCCAGGATCTTGGCCAACGTAGATTCATTAGTTAGTCACAATGCTTTACCACTTTTCATACCAATGTAATAATAGCAACTTAACAATGTTTTCACAGTGACTGTCACTTTCTGGATCTTTTAGAAGTCATAACTAGCATTCCTTTGGATAACTACTATGTTACTAATATTTACTACTATGTTACTAACATTTAACTACTATGTTACTAACATTTAATAAATTGTTTTCTAGTCTAGCGGAGCTTTTCTCCCCAGGTCTCTGCTGAAAATGAGCCAAAAGCTCAGCCAGACTAACCCAGTTAACAAATGTAAAATAAATAAATAAAATAAATAAACAGTTTTAAAATTTATAAGGAATCTCTGCACTAAACCCTTGCATTCTTTCTTCGATATGAAACTGGCTCTGATGTGCAATACACCGGAAGTATATCCCTCTTCATAAACTAATCTCACTAGAAATCCACATCCCGCCCCCACCCCAAACAAAAAAGACCACAGTGAAGAACTTCTCTAAAGCAAACTTCACACTACTCAAGACAGGTGTGGTATCCTTCAAGGCCCCCGAGCCAATGTAAACCACAACCCAATCTGCGGTAGCCCTTACAAATGCCTTCTATGAACACCTTCTGGACTGCATGGATCAGGCAATCCCAAATAAAACCAAGACTCTTTCCACCAAGGGCAAACGTCCAGTCTGGTGGACCCCAGCCATAAACAAACTTTACAATAAGAGGAGAAAGCTATTACATTATAGAGCAAAATCCCAAAAAGGGAAGGCATCTTTGATCAGTACTAGCAAGAAACTACGATCCCTCATAAAATCATCTAAGGCCAACTTTGAGAAAAAAATTGCCATAGATTCAAAAGACAATCATAAGGCCTTCTTCAGCTATGTCAGAAACCTGGGTGGAAACTCCCAGATATGCTCAGAATTAGTCCAAAATGATACAAAAATCACTGAACCCACAGACATTGCCAACATACTGGCAGACAGGTTCAGCGCAAACTTCACCCCCTCTCCCCAAAAGGAGAGATAACTATCCCAACAGAGTGTAGCCTCCCAGACATCTCAAATGCGCAGGTGAAAGCTGCTCTCTCTAAAGCTAAAAACACAGCATCAATGGGACCGGATGGTGTCCCCGGCTGTGTGCTACATGAACTCAATGAAGAACTAAACCCGCACATAAGGCAGCTGTTTAATCTTAGCCTTACCACAGGACATGTGCCCAAGGAGCGGCTTACGGCAACTGTGGTCCCACTCCACAAAGGCGGTGCCTCTATGGACCCTGGTAATTACCGCCCTATAAGCTTAACAAGCCTGGTCTGCAAAGCTATGGAGAGGATCATAATGGAACTCATAAACAAGGACATAGGGGACTTGCAGACCTTGGACCCCACCCAGTTTGGCTTTGTCAAGGGCAGATCTTGCCTTTTGAACTTGGTCGACTTCTTCGAAACAGTTACCAAAGCCATTGATGAGGGAAAGGCAGTCCATACAGCCTACCTTGACCTTGCAAAAGCTTTCGACACAATACCCCACTCGGGTATCATAGAGAAATTTACCAGCTTAAATGTAAACCCATATGTCACAAGATGGGTTGCAAACTGGCTAAAGGACAGAACCCACAGGGTTAGAGCTGCTAGAGCCATGTCAGGCTCCAAGCCAGTTACAAGTGGTGTCCCACAGGGCTCAGTCCTTGGCCCCCTATTGTTCGGCATCTACTTCTCAGAAGTACAGGCAAACATAGGAGGACTATGGCTGACAAAGTTTGCGGATGACTGCAAACTGGGTGCCATAGTGGATAATACATCGGACACAGACATCCTTCAGAGGGGTCTCACGGAAACTGATAGCTGGTGCCAAGCCATGGCCTGAAGTTAAACGCAAAAAAGTGTATAGTCATACCCTTCGGGAAAAACAAGGTAACCCCAAGCTACCATATAGATGGCAACCCACTAAGCACAGAAGAGGTTATTAGGGACCTGGGTACCCAGGTTGACAGTGGCCTCTCGTTTGACACTCAAGTTGCTAAAGTGGTTCGAAAGACCTTCTACATTGCCCATCTGATCATGAAGGGATTCACATCAAGATCAAGTGAGGTCATTGTTCCCCTGTACTCTTCACTTATCAGACCAATGATCGAGTACAATGCCCCATTCAGGATGTATCTCACCCGACACCTGCAGCCATTGGAGAGACCCCAAAAGTTCTTCACCAAAAGGATAAAGGGACTCCAAAACCTGTCATATACTGCCAGACTGAAGAAACTCCAACTCTATTCAGTTGCATACCGTCTGCTCAGAGGTGACCTGTGCCTGACATACAAGGCCATGACCAACCCGGAATTAATGGACATGCTCCACCTCAAAAAATCCAAATCCACCAGAACCACTAGAGCAAGTGACTTAAACCTTAGCACAGATATAAATAGGACGTGCTGGAGGGATAGATTTATCACCCAGCGACTCCCCATGCTGTGGAATAAAATCCCGGTCCATGTGAGGCAGAGCACCTCGCTGGCTCTGTTCAAGAGAAATCTTGACCGGTGGATGGGAGATCGTAGGTTTACCCCGGGAATCATCTCTGTGTCACTGCTGGACAGAGGCACAACAAACTAATGGGCACATTATTTCTAACATAATGGGTGGCGTAAGCCACATAACTTTGGGCTAGGCTTATAAATGCCATAGGGCAGATAGCCTAGTATAAACCTATGAACCTATGAACCTAAGTAGTTCAGTTTAAAAATTAACAGTCTGACTCAGTTCACAATCATTTTTGGGTTTCTCATAGCTCAGTATTGGGTTATGCTGCTCTTTTATTATATTTTGCTACTATGGCTGCCTCTGTAAATGTATGGTGTACTAAATTTGTGTATCATTGTAAGATGACAACATTTCATGGCCACATTTATTTTTGGACATATCATGGGAAAGTGTAAAAGGCAATGAAATTTGATTTAACATTAACAAATGCACTATTATGTACTGAAATAGCACTTGATAATAAAATCGTCTTGTATCAAAACAAAATATGCACAGACCTGCATTCAAAGGTGTCAGACACAACCTCATGTTCATGTAACATCTATTACATTATATTGCACAAAAAAGAGACCAGCATCCGGAAGGCAAGAGCAAGGAAAGTTTAATAAGAACCAGACTGGTTTCAGCAAAGTGCTTTCATCAGTGGTTAAACAATAATGGCATTGCAAATGCTGTTATTTATAGTGAATCCAACAAAGCAGTCCTGACATCACTTCCTGTAGGAAAAATTATTAAATAAACAAAAATAATAAAACAGGTGTTGGAAAAACAACTGATCAAATAATAAAAAGCATAATATACATCATATAAAAATGTGTTGTCCATAAATCAGAAATGTTACCATTTGTCATTTAGACCCGGTGGAAAAAGACCACCTAATTTCACAATCCATCTCTTTTCTTTATTATTTAATAAATTATGCCATCCAGTTTTGAAAGATCTGTTTCCTGCAATTTTGTCAATAACAGTGAAGGAAAATGTGGCTGTTTTGTGGATTAAACAATGTCTATATAGAGCATTAGTGGGTCTGGCATTCCTGATGTCCCCTAAATGTTCAGACATACAAATTCTAAATTGTCTGGAGGTTTGTCCTATATAAAATGCTTGGCATGAACATGTGGCCAGATATATGACCCAATCCATACCACAATTGGCAAAACAATTGATATTATATACAGTTGTCCCGTATTTTTACTGGTGAAGTTTTTTGTCTTAAAAATATATTGGCAAAAAGAGCAGTGACCACAGGGGTAACATCCAACCAGTTTCTCCCCTGATAATGTAGTTTGTTGTAAAGGAGTGTCATGGTGTGTGATTTTTTTGTAGTGAGAGAAGTAAGACCCAAGAGTTTTTCCCTTACAATAGGAAAAAAGGCATCTATCCCCTAACCACTCATCCAACCGTGTATTGGTTTTAAGTATATTCCAGTGCTGATCAATAACATCCATGAGTTGACCTGTATTTCTGCCAAAGGTGGTAACCGACCTAAGTTTATCCTGGTTAGAGCTGCTAACTTTGGATTTATATGTCAAAAGATTATCCCTAGATATATTTTTGGTCCATTGTAAAGGCTGAATTTATATTGTGTTTGTTGTAACCCCTCTGCAAAAATGTACTGGAGAGGTCATTCTGGCAATGAGCAAGGTCCTCCTGTGATGGACATATTGTCTTAATTCCCATGAACTGTGATTTGGGAATATTTTTGATTATGTGCTTAGGGTGAAGACTGGAGGCGTGTAATAAACTATTGTATTAGGGATATTTCCTGTGAACCATAGTACGCAAAGTATTATCCGGTTCCCTTTGTAGGTGAACATGCAAAAAATCAATCTCGTGCAGGCTGTGGTTTACAGTGAATTCAACACCCCATATGTTGCCATTGAGGTATTCTATAAATTCCATGAGATACTCACTACCCCCTCTCCATACAAGCCAACAATCATCTAGGTAGCGTCTCCATATATCCACCTCAGGCAAATACAAATTGTGTAGTTCATTATAAATAATATGTTCTTCAACATACCCCATGAACAGATCCGCATATATTGGTGCAAATGATGCTCCCATGGCAGTGCCCTGAATCTGCCAATAACATTGGTTTTGAAAGTAAAAAACGTTCCTAGTAAGAACATGTTTTGCCATGCATATTAGTAAGGTGTTGAAGCCTGGATCATAGAGGTTGATTCTGTTAAGCCAATACTCCAATGCTGTCAAACCTGCCCAATGGGGGATGCATGTATATAATGATTTAACATCTAAAGTGCACATCAACCAGTGTGATTCCAATTGGCATTCCCAAACAATCTGTAAAAACTCAGTGGTGTCTTGCAATCTGACCCTAACATAAGGTAATAATGGTTTCAAATATTGTGTAAAAAGACAGACAGGGGCTCAGTAAGTGAGCCCATACCTGAAACAATTGGTCTTCCTGGTGGTGTATTGTAAGACTTGTGGATCTTGGGCAATAAATACAAGTATTGTTTGACAGGATCATTAACTGTCAGCTGAGATCTGGTTTTGTCACTGATAATACCTTCTTCTACTGCTAATTGTAAAAAAGCATCAATTTCCTTTTTGAAATTAGGAGTGGGATCAGTAGGCATGTTTAAATAATGCTGAGTGTTAGAAACATGTCTAATTCCCTCTGCCCAGTAATAACTGGAATCCATGACTACTATTGCCCCTCCTTTATCTGCTGGAAGACTGGTGATATCAGTATTGCCCCTAAGATCCATCAGCGCCTGTTGCTCAATTCCATTCAGATTGTGTCTGAGTGTATGCCAAGATCCTAATCGGTGATGTAAATCCTTAATGACAGCATGTTGGAAAATGGCAACATGTTTATCCATGGGTGGACTAAAATTGGATTTCAGGAATCTGAATTCAGTAGATCTTTGAGTCTGTTCCTGCTGATCAAAAAATAGTTTAAGATTAATTTTTCTACAAAAGGCCAATATATCTGAAACTAAAATACTCTCATCTACAAAGAAACCTGGTATAAAACCCAGACCTTTATTTAACAAAGTTTCCTCAGTAGATGTTAAAACATGGCTAGAAATATTATGCACATTAGAACAATCAGCATTCATTTGACAATGGATTAGAAAAAGGTTGTCTAAAATTGGATTTCAGGAATCTAAATTCAGTAGATCTTTGAGTCTGTTCTGCTGATCAAAAAATAGTTTAAGATTAATTTTTCTACAAAAGGCCAATATATCTGAAACAAAAATACTCTCATCTACAAAGAAACCTGGTATAAAACCCAGACCTTTATTTAACAAAGTTTCCTGAGTAGATGTTAAAACATGGCTAGAAATATTATGCACATTAGAACAATCAGTATTCATTTGACAATGGATTGAAAGAGCTCCGCTATAGTTCTGACTTCTGTTTTTCTGTCCCCCCCTGTGTCTCCTGTTCCTAAAGGGTGCCCTAAACTGTGACCTCTTTTGGAAACCGATGAATCACTGATGTTGGTGGACTCAGTATCTGTGGTGGAGGATTCCTCTCCTGAGCTTGTACTCAAAGATGTGCCCTTTTTAAAATAAATCTGGGCCTCTTCTTACGTGTATGGATAGAAGTTTTGGTACCCTCCGCAAACCTGACACTTTTTTGTGATTCATAAGGTTTTCCCCTCTCATAATCATCCATGTCCCTAGTAAATTTGTGTAGTTTTTTATCTTTTAAACCATTTTCAAAGATGGTCAGTTCCCTAGATAGTCTCCTCAAAAGCTCCTTAAAGTTAGATGAATCATCATATTTTTTTAAGTCTTCACAAACCTGTTGTACATCACAGATATTGACCTGTATAGTTCTATCATAATAAGAAGATAGTATATTAACGAACGCCATTGAAGCATTTTGTTGAGCCAAATTCCAATCCCTTAGTAGTATCTCATCCAGTTTACTGACTGGTGACTGTAATTTTGTTCTTAGACCTCTGGGGGTGATATTTTGATGTTGATAGGCCTTAAAAAGCCTAGAATGTCAAATGTTAGTTCTTAATATTTTGACCTTTTTACCTAATTGTGTAACCAGCAAACTGCAACCATCAACTGGATCTGATTTTCCATTCACAGTGGATCCATTTTTAGATTGGATTCCAAAAATTTGAATATCATCTTTGTCAGCACATAAACCCTGGAGTAATTGGTTGAGATCCATGACTATAGGTTGCCAATGTGCTGTGGTCAAATGTGATGTAAAAGTGCCAGATTCAAAAATGAGCAAAGTCTAATCCAATGCCTATTGAGTCAGACTGTGAGGAAAAAGACACAGATAGCTAATAACAAGTATCAAAAACTAGAAATGGGGACCTATATGAATCACTAAAAAGTGTCAGGAGAGCACAGGAGAAACACCTCTCTACTCTAAACAATGGGGCTTACCCCTTAATCAACTACAAAATGGCTAATAAGAAGTATATTCAGATAGCCAGACTGTACAATGTTATGAACAACTGCATATGTTGTTTTATGTAAATAAGAACTGTTGTTAGTATTAATAATTCACCGGCTATAAAGCTCATGAACCATTGGGATCCTATAGTGTCAATAACCTGTGGATACTTAGTGGTGCTGCACCCAAGTATAAATACCCATTGAAAAAGACCACAATTGCTACCAATACAGTGCCTGAATAATAATAATAACTATAGTTAAAAAAACATTCAGACCCTAAAACAATAATAGGTCTAATCCAAGGCTCCTCCAGAAATATTAATAGCTGACACTAATAACAATATAGCATGTTCCAACAGTACATGATATAACGCACTATTACTCTTGAAGTTATCAGCAATTGTCCATAATATTAATATATAAATTGCTGAGAAGTCCAGGAACAGTTCAAAATCAGCAGTAATTGTTTCATTAGTTAGTCACAATGCTTTACCACTTTTCATACCAATGTAATAATAGCGATTTACAATGTTTTCACAGTGACTGTCACTTGCTGGATCTTTTAGAAGTCATAACTAGCATTCCTTTGGATAACTACTATGTTACTAATATTTACTACTATGTTACTAACATTTAACTACTATGTTACTAACATATAATAAATTGTTTTCTAGTCCAGAGGAGATTTTCTCCCCGGGTCTCTGCTGAAAATGAGCCAAAAGCTCAGCCAGACTAACCCAGTTAACAAATGTAAAATAAATAAATAAAATAAATAAACAGTTTTAAAATTTATGAGGAACCTCTACACTAAACCCTTGCATTCTTTCTTCAATATGAAACTGGCTCTGATGTGCGATGCAAGTAGTTCAGTTTAAAAATTAACAGTCTGACTCAGTTCACAATCATTTTTGGGTTTCTCATAGCTCAGTATTGGGTTATGCTGCTCTTTTATTATATTTTGCTACTATGGCTGCCTCTGTAAATGTATGGTGTACTAAATTTGCGTATCATTGTAAGATCACAATGACAACATTTCATGGCCACAGTTATTTTGACATATCATGGGAAAGTGTAAAAGGCAATGAAATTTGATTTAACATTAACATATGCACTATTATGTACTGAAATAGCACTTGATAATAAAATCTTCTTGTATCAAAACAAAATATGCACAGACCTGGATTCAAAGGTGTCAGACACAACCTCATGTTCATGTAACATCTATTACATTGTAAGACATGCACATTACATCATCATACACATTTTTTCTGAAGTTGAAAACTTCTGTTATGACTAGAGTCTTCTTAGCACTACATACCATAGAATATAATGCACCATTCTGCAGTTTTCCACAAACAGAATACAGTGAACAGAATATAAATCAAATATTATTGTGTGAGCAATTCAAAAGTTAAAAGATAAAGGGCCGGATTCACGAAGGCTTGCACAGAGTCTTAGAGTAGAGTAAGACTCCATGCAGCCATCATGTCCGACGAGCGATTCAGGAACAGCCTGTAGGGGCGTGTAAGAGAGCTCCTAAAACGGCTTTTACACGGACAGGGCTGGGATATGCAAATTACCTCAATTGCAGGTGAAAGGCATGCAAATGAGGAAGATTTGCGAATCAGGAAACATGAACCTGTCCAAGTAAGAGCAGTGTTATTTGCAGAAATGTACTCAGTTGACAACTGAGTACCGTTCTGCAAATAGCAAAACGGAGTCGTGACAGCTCCAAATAAAGGTTGCATCCAGTGCAGGAAGCATGCCAATGGCCAATTATATGGCCATTGGAAATGTTTCCTGATGCAATATGAAAATAAAAATAAATTTTTTTTCGCCGATTTCCGATGTTTAAGCATAGCGCAGCGCCGCGCAAACGGGCTGTGCTCTAAAACACAAAATACTAAAAATTACAACCCACAAATGTGGATTTTATTGAAATTGTTAATGTACAATGCAAGGGAATGGCAGGCTGAAGACAACATGGCCACTGAGTAGAGGTTGCTAAGGGGGGAAGCTCAGTCTAAGATATGTAACCAAGCATCAGTAGACAATCCTATGTAAATGAGTGTTAGGATAGTGAATTGCAAGTTTACATAGCAAATGAGCACAGTCAGTGGAGTGTAGGAGTAGGATATGGGGAGTAACAGAGTAGAAGATAGGTGACATCACGAGGGGGGTATGTATGAAAGAAGTGGAGCTCATTGGAGCAGAGTGGCATGTGTCAGCTATCATTTATACATCATGGAAAGAATTGTGTCAATAGGTAGGCTAGGGAAAGCCAAGAAATGGAAGGTGTATGCCGTGGATAACACCAAAGTTTCTTGCTGAATGGGTACGCGCGTGTGTGCGCGCGTGTAAACCCAAGTAAGACAGAGTACGTGCGTGTAAGCGTGAGTGCGTGCATTTAAGCCAGAGTAAGCATGTATAAGGCTGTTTAAAGAGTTGTAAACACATTTGCTCTGGTGTGAGCGCGTGTTTACCCGAATAAGCAAGTTTTAGTCCATGTAAGCATGTGTGCGTGCATGTTAGCTGCTGTGCGCGTGTTTGTTCCTGTGTGCGTGGCGCCCCCCCCCTGAGGAAACAGAAAGGAAAAAGGAAGCACAACAAATAGTAGGAAGTTACCAGGGAGTACTAGCAGAGCTAGCAGGTGAAAACAATCAAAATCAGGCAATAACACAGGCGGTACACTAGCCCAGCCCAGCCTAGCACTTAAAACTCTGCAAACAACAGTCCGGTATGTTTCTCACAACAGACACTGCAGTAAGCTAATAGAAGTGAAAACTGAAAAAGCTTTACTGAGACAAAGAAATGTTAGGGGCTGCCATTGCTGTTATAAGGTGACATATGCAACATGCTGAGGGTGGTGACAATGGAAATGCTGCTGGACA
This sequence comes from Protopterus annectens, assembly GCF_019279795.1. Lineage (NCBI taxonomy): Eukaryota > Metazoa > Chordata > Ceratodontiformes > Protopteridae > Protopterus > Protopterus annectens. The sequence goes on along the minus strand of NC_056749.1, from coordinate 818,606,528 downwards.
ACCCACAGTGAGGAGACGGAGAAGATTGTACAGGCCCAGGGTAACCTACCAGGGGCTATATGAGCTGGAGATAGTGGGGCGCTATAGAGTGGACAGAGACCTCCTGCAGCAAATTGTTGAGCTGTGCAGGCCACACCTCACACACAGAACCAACAGAGGGGAACCCATCCCAGTGGAAACCAAGGTATGTGTTAGCCTAAGAATATTAGCAACAGGTACCTTCCAGAGACCAACTGGTGATATGATGGGGATATCACAGGCATCAGCATCCAGGGTACTACACCAGTTCCTGGATGCCATGTCAGCACATGTCGGTGATCATGTATATTTCCCCAATTCCCATGAGATATTGGCCAGCAATATGCGTCTCTTCCAGCAAATAGCGGAATACCCTGAGGTAGTGGGTGCAATAGACTGCACCACATATGCATCAAAGCACCAGCCAGCGAGCGGGGTAGGGTCTACTTCAACCACAAGGGCTTCCCCTCCATCAACTGCCAGGTCATGTGTGATGCCCAGGACATAATACTGAATGTGTGTGCAGGCTGCCCTGCAAGCTACCATGATTCCCATATCTGGCATTTGACACAGCTGTACCAGACATTTGCCAATGGGGACATCCCACATGGTCATCTAGTGGGGGATGCTGACTATGCACTTGAGCCGTGGCTGATGACACCCATCAGAAATGCACACACACCTGAACAGGAATGCCATAATGAGGCACACGCACAAACACGTAATGTAATAGGCCGTGTGTTTGGGCTGCTCAAGTCACGGTTCCAGTGCCTGGACACATCTGGTGGAGCCTTGCAGTACTCACCAACTACATGTACCCAAATTGTCATGGTATGTGCTATGCTACATAATATGATCCTGCAAAAACAGCTGCAGCAGGACCAGCATAGGCCTGGGCCAAACAGCCCCCCACCATTGCCAAGGCCATCACAGGCAGAGTGTGACTCAGAGGAGGAACCACCTGAGCCTGCCCCAGTAGGCAGAAGGAGGCATGCTCAGTATGCTTTGACCTTGGCAAAGAGGCAACGCATAGCACATACACTGGCTCAGTAGGAACTCTGGAAATGATACCTCTCTCTGACTCGCACATATAGTAAAAGGGATGCCTAAGTTGACACTACCTGCTTTCAAACATGTACAGGGAGTGTAGTATGTGCATCCGACATAGGCAGCCCTGCAGCACCACCTAAGGCATGATTGCCATGTGTTAAGCAATATAAAGCAGTGCTAAACAGCATTTACCACCATGTAGTATATGCAAACAAAATTGCACACACCAACTAGCACAACTGTGGTGAATGTTCAGTAATATTGGGTAACGTCCAGCAATGTTGGTGAATATTGAGCAATGTCGGACAAGCCTGGTCTAAGTAGGGCATAGCTGAACAAAACCCAACATGCTAATATTTGCTTAATGGGCCCTTAAGCAGTCTGGTCTGCTCAGTATGAAAATATAAAGCAGTGATGGGCCTTGAACCCAGGATACTGTGCATTATAGCCAAAATACTGAACCACTAAACCATGACAGTATTGCAGTGGTCAGTCTGTATGAAGGAATGTTGATAAGTCTATGCAAAGTATTTCATGGAAACCCTGCAGGCACAGCATAATCCTTGTTGAGTTATGACACAAAGGTGAGTCCTGCAGTGAGAACATAGGTTCATAGGTTCATACTAGGCTATCTGCCCAAGGGCATTTATAAGCCTAGCCCATAGTTATGTGGCTTTCGCCACCCCTTTAGTTTGAATAAAACTATGCCTATTATTTTGCTGTGCCTCTGTCAAGCAGTGACACTGAAGTAATCCCTGGGGTATATCTGCGATCTCCCATCCATTGGTCAAGATTCCTCTTGAACAAGGCCAGCGAGGTGCTCTGCCTCACATGTACCGGGATTTTGTTCCACAGCATAGGGAGTCTCTGGGTGATGAATCTGTCCCTCCAGCACGTTCTATTAATAACCGTGTCAAGGTTTAAGTCTCCCGCCCTTGTGGTTCTGAGGGATCTAGATTTTTTGAGGTGAAGCATATTCATCAAATCTGGGTTTGACATGGCCTTATATGTCAGGCACAGGTCACCTCTAAGCAAGCGGTATGAGACTGAATAGAGCTGGAGTTCTTTCAGTCCGGCAGCATAAGACATATTTTTGAGACCCAACAGAACCTGACTTCCAATACACACAGTATAAATGTTAATATCTGTCATGTTCGCACACATCAACCAATGTAGTGGACCACAGATAGCAGCATACTGAAAGCTCACACTGGGCATGCTCACACACTTGAATAAATGAGACAAATGTCAGGCAACAAAACAAGGAATGGCAGAACTGGGCATGCTCACACACTTAGGCCATGTCTGAGTACAGCAGTAGGCCACGCATATCTGGCAGTTGCATGTGTTAACCCAGGAACCTTTCACTATACAGCAATCCGCCCTGTGCACACAGTCATATGACAACAGACACATCTATAATATAGTGGAACCCTGTCATAATCAAATATGTTCTGCAGATACCGAAGTTATTCATAGAAACTGGTAAAGCAAAGATGATAAAGACCTGCAAACAGTATCAGCAATAAACATTGTACATCTTGAACATTAGCATAGGTTCAGAGGTCGATACTAGGCTATCTGCCCTAGGGCATGTACAAGCCTAGCCAGAGTGTGTTTGGCATTCGTAACCCTGTCAGATTACTACACTGTGTGTGTGAAGAGTAGGTCACACAAGATAGCCCATGTACGTTTAGGCTAGTGTGCCTCTGTCTAGCAGGGACACAGAAGATATCCCAGGGGTAAGCATACGATCACCCATACAGTCATCAAGATGTCTCCAGTAGGTGGTCAGTGGGTGGCTCTGCCTATGTGAAACTGGGATTACATTCTGGAGTGAGTGGAGCCTCTGGGATAAGAATCTGTCCTACCACAATATCCTATTAACATCTGTGCTGAGGTATACGTCACTGGAGTGTGTAGCTCCAAGGGAGTCGGATATCCTGATGTGGAGCATGTCCAGTAATTCTGGGTTGGGTATATCTGTAAACAATAGGCACACATCATATCTTAGTAGGTGGTAAGTGACTGAGTAGAGCTGGAGTTACTGCATCTGAACTGTGCAAGGCATCTTTGTGAGTCCCTAGATCTGCTTGGTGAGGAGCTTCCATGGCCAGTACAGTTGCTGCAGGGGTCGGGTAAGGTACACCCCAAATGTGGCATTGTAACCAAGCATGAATGTGATGAGTATAGGGGCATGATGACCTCACTCGATCTAGATGTGAAACCATATGGGATAAGGTGGCTCACATAGAAGGTGTGTCCAACCACTTTGGCAACGTGAATGTCAAAGGCGACAGTAAGAACAAGTCATGTCCCCAAACCCCTAACAACTCCTACCGTATGTAATGGAGTACTACCTATGTGGTTATGTGTGGGCATGTTGTTATTCCCAAAGGGGATGACTATGCAACTAATGGCATTTAGCTGTAGGCCATGGCTCAGGCACCAGTCATCCATCTCTGTGAGACCCTGTTTCAGTATGCATGTGGCAGCTGGAGAGTTGATCATGGCACCCAGTTTGCAGCCAAGTGCAAACATGTTCAGCCATATTCCCCCTGTGGTAGCCTGTACGTCAGACAAATATATACTGAACAAGAGAGGTCCCAGGACTGAGCCATGTGGGATGCCACGTGTAACTGGTGTATAGTCAGACATGGCACCTGCAATTCTGACCATGTGGGTGCTATCCCTGATCCAGGTATCAATCCATCATGTGAGATATGTGTCCATATCGACGCTGGTGAGCCTATGCATAATGGCCCAGTGGGTTATTGTGTTGAAGGGTTTTGTAGGGTTCAGGTAGGCTGTGTGGACAGCCACCCCTATGATGATGGACCTGTTAGCCATTTAAAGAATACAAACAGGTTCAAGAGGCAAGATCTGCCCACAAAAATGCTGAAATGTGTAGGACACAGTGTCTGTAGGTTCCCGATGTCTATGTGTATGAGTCCCATAACAATACGCTCCATAGCTTTGCAGAACAGGCTACTTAGGCTTATAGGGCAATATTGTCTGTGGTCCGTTGTGGCACTAACTGTCTCCAGCGGGACCACTCTCTCTGTATGCCATTCCTTGGGTACATATCCTGTGGTAACTCCGATATTGAACAGTGATGTAATGTGAGGGTTGCGTCTGTCATGATGCTTGTGTAAGATGCAGGCTGGGACACCGTCTGGTCACATTGATACTGTGATGTATGCTTTGAGGAGGGCAGCACTCACCTGTTACTGTGTGATGTCAGGGAGGTTATACTCTGTTGGGATGGATAGTTGCTCCTTAGGGGGGATGGGTGGGAGACATCTGCACTGAACCTGTTTGCCAGGGTGTTGGCAATGCCAGTGGGTTCAGGATAGGTTTAGTCAGTATGCAGTAACTCACAGCATATCAGTGGGTGTCCACCCAGGTTCCTGACATAACTGAAGAAGGCCGTGTGATATTCCTACGTTTCTGTTGCAATTGTCTGGTAGAAGCGGCCCTTAGAAAAGTTCATGAGTGATCGTAGCTGTCTGCTAGTACAGATCACAGAAGTCTTCCCAGTCTGGGATTGTGCTCTATCATGTAGTAGCTTCCTCCTGACATTGTACAGCTTATTAATGGCTGGGGTCTACCACATAGGTCCCCTGCCATTGGAGTAGTGAGTTCTGTTGTTATTTGGGATAGCACAATCCATGCAGTCCGCTAGGTGTCCATAGAATGTATATGTAAAGGATGCAGCAGTGTGAGCCGTATTTGCCACTGACTCAGGGTCTCTGAAGGATACCACCTTGCTTCGGTGATGTGAGACGTTGGCTCATGAGAAGTTCACCAAGATTACCCAGGACGGGTGTGTGTAGGGTATATGTATGTCCAGTGAGATACCTGTATGTTCTGACCTTACCAATGAGGGGTATATCGCTGGTGTGGAACATAGAGTCCCCATGTTGGTGATGATCACGTCCAATATGTATTCCCCCTTGTGGCTGTGCTGACTGGTTGTGCCATAGCATATGAGTCTACAAATTGTAGCGACTGTTGGGTGAGGGTGTCGGGGCTTGAATAGTATCCTCAGTCAATATTTGTGTATATGAAGACACACAACATAATGGTGTCTGTGGAGACCTTCATATTCTCCATAGTTCCCACGAAAGCTGAGAGTGGTCCCTGAGTTTGGGAGTGTGTTCTGTAGCAGGCAACAAACTGAAAGGCAGTATTGCACAATGGTAGTTGTATATGTATGGTCTGTGATGCTTTGTGCAGTGCTACTAACCCGGAGGTGTGTGTATCTGTGATGTATATGGATACTCCCCCTAGTTGTGTTGTCTGTTCCAAGTCCTGTTGTCAGACAGCATGGTATGAAACATAACCTGGTAGTGCTGGTGTGCATAAGTGAGCCTGAACCAGGCGTCTGTCAGTGCACAGATATCGCTATCCTCCATACTGAGGAGAGTCCTGAGTGGCCGCAATATGAGGTTAACACAACTGTTGTTGAGCAGCATTACCCTTAGTTTCATTTAACCTGTAATGTCTATGGAGGTGTGTTTGTCTTCTGAGCCCTGCTTAAAAAAGGCACTATGGTGGTAGCAAGAGCCTTAGCCAGCATTCCAAAGTCCAAGGGTGACAGGTGCAAGCTGTCCATAGTGAAGCAACGTGGCATGCTGAGCATGTCACCATAGGCTGACAGACACTGTATCCCCTATGAATTAAAAAAATTTGTTAGGCAACTGTTAAGTGTGATATGTGTGTCTGTATACTGTAACATCATACTTGGTGGGTGTAAGATGCTAGACAAGGTCAGGGTCATACTGGCCTGGGCTACATGATCAGAGTGTTCCTCTATGTATCATGTCATGTGGTCCAGGGAGTAGCGTCTGCGGTTATACACACCAGCAAGGACAATGATGGTGCCAGTCCTGTACTTGTTTTGGAGTGACCTGACTGCCTGCGTTATGTGGCAGATCCTGGCACCCAACAGATAGCCCAAAGTGAGTATTCCCTTGTTAGGGCTGGTGAGTGGTATATCAGTGTGTCTGACAATAAGTGTCACCTATTACAAGTGTATTAGGTGTGTTGTTTAGCCTGAAGGGCAGTGACTGTGTGGCACACTGACATTGTGAACTATGTGATATGTGGGTATTGTAGTAGGGTAGCAGGTGTGTGTGTCTGCTTTGGAGGTCTCTGCTGCTTAGGTAGAGTATATTTACAGCATCTGAGTATGTTTATGTGTGATAATGTGGTTTGAGTGCTGTTGCTAGAGGATATGTGAGACTGATATGTGGTGTGTGTGGTTACCTTCACCACCTGATAGACTGTGCCTGTCATGGGTCGAGAGAGTTCATCACTCTGTATGTCTATATAGGTGCATCTCACACATATATCTGAGTTTGTCGGGAGGAGGAGAGGGTTGTCTTTTTACAGGAAGCAGATGTGACATTGTGTCAATATAACAATATCCACCAGCTGGACTGAAGTGTACACACAAAACCGACCCCTGGACATGCCAGGATATTATCATGACATACTCTGTAGCCTGATCACAAAGGATCAGTAGGGTGTTAAGCATGTAAAAGAGTATAACAGGGATTAGTGCTCATGTTCATTGGTGTTTTGTAAAGAGTAGCTGAGAAGGAGTCCCGACTGAATCATGACACCTCCTTCAGCTATGTCATAAATAGCAATGTACACCCATATATGTCCTGAGTCAGGGCCAACTGTACGTGAGTGACAATGCCGACATCATGACAGACAGGCCCATATGTACATACCCATCTCCCACTGACAATAGTCCACATCATCATACCAGGAGATATCACATGTAGAATGGATGAGCAGATACCCCCACTGCCAAAAGCATGGCAGCAAGTGGAATACATTGATTCCCAATATGTGTCATGCACAAACTACAGAACAAACAGATCATGCACCTGAACAGTCAGCTGAGCCTCACCCCCTACACAGGATGTGGAACCATTGAATGTGTCACAGCTACATATGGCACTCCCCACAAGTGTTGGTGCACAACACACCATGGGAAGTCAAGTCTAGTATGCCTATGAAGTCTGGTCTGCAAGGTCATGGAGTCCATCATGGTTGCAGTCATAAACAGAGCTATTGGAAGCTGACATACACACAACCCTACCAACCGTGGTATGTTCATGTGCGGATCATGGTTCCCAAACATGCTAGACTGTTTGCAAGGCAGTCACCCAGGACATACATCAATGAACACTTCTACACATGTGTCACATAGACTTTGAATAGCCCTTTATCAACATCCCAGACACATGTAGTATCCACAAAACCAACAAGCTGTGCATAAATATGTGTTGACATATGATGGAATGTCAATGTGTCCACAGATAGATCACACAAGGTAAGGATTCTGAGGCCTTGTGCAAGCTGTTGACACCTGCTGACCCACATGGACCATTCCTGGAATGGCATAAAACAAAGTGTACACACATCACCATGTCCAGTCTGATGATGTCACCATCCTACAAATACAGCTGGAGAAGGGAAATCAGTCAGTAAAGTAAATAGCGTGCTGTGTTAATGCAACTCTCTCTAGTATCATAACATAATTAAGTAAGGGTTTGAATCATGCAAACAGTGAGTGTGTGTGTGTGTGGTGGGGGGAGGTGTATGTGTGTAGTTTCCCTATGAGAGGTGTCCCCTTTTTGGAGACTGGGAAAACTCACTAAAAGAGGTACATTCCTCTTCGGAAAGACTGATGATGTCACCATCCTACAAATACAGCCGGAGAAAGGAAACCAGCCAGTATAGCAAATAGCATGCTGTGTTAATGTGTCTTTCTCTAATATCATAACATAGTTAGGTAGGGGTTTGAACCCTGCAAACAATGAGTGTGTGAGTGTAGGGGGGTGTATGTGTGCAGTTTCCTTTGAGAGGTGTCCCCTTTTTGGAGACTGGGAAAACTCACTAAAAGAGGTACATTCCTCTTTGGAAAGACTAATGATGTCACCATCCTACAAATACAGCTGGAGAAGGCAAACCAGCCAGTAAAGCAAATAGCGCGCCATGTTAATGCGTCTCTCTCTAGTATCATAACATAGTTAGGTAGGGGTTTGAATTCTGCAAACAGTGAGAGTTTGTGGGGGGGGCGTATATGTGTGCAGTTTCCTGTGAGAGGTGTCCCCTTTTTGGAGAGTGGGAAAACTCACTAAAAGAGGTACATTCCTCTTTGGAAAGACTGATGATGTCACCATCCTACAAATACAGCCGGAGAAGAGAAACCAGCCATTAAAACAAGTAGCGCGCTGTGTTAATGCATCTCTCTCTAGTATCATAATATAGTTAGGTAGGGGTTTGAATCCTGCAAACACTGAGTATGTGTTGGGGGGTGTGTATGTATGCAGTTTCCTGTGAGAGGTGTCCCCTTTTTGGAGACTGGGAAAACTCACTAAAAGAGGTACATTCCTCTTTGGAAGGACTGATGATGTCACCATCCTACAAATACAGCCAGAGAAGGGAAACCAGCCAGTAAAGCAAATAGCGTGCTGTGTTAATGTGTCTCTCTCTAGCATCATAACATAGTTAGGTAAGGGTTTGAATTCTGCAAACAGTGATTGTGTGTGTGTGGGGGATGTGTATGTGTGCAGGTTCCTGTGAGAAGTGTCTCTTTTTGGAGACTGGGAAAATTCACTAAAAGAGGTACATTCCTCTTTGGAAAGACTGATGATGTCACCATCCTACAAATACAGCCGGAGAAGAAATACCAGCCCGGAAAACAAATAGCGCACCGTGTTAATGCGTCTCTCTCTCTCTAGCATCATAACACAGTTAGGTAGGGGTTTAAATCCTGCAAATGCTGAGTGTGTGTGTGTCAATGTGGTGTGGGTTTTGCTTTTACTATGGTACGACATAGTATGATTACAACAGTAAGTGCATTGCACACATCAGGTATCTGAGTGGCAAATATATATGTGTACATGTCCCCACAATCAGTTCATAGGTGTGAAGCCTGCTTACTACATGAATACATTTGTTTCAATTGACAGGTTGTGCCGCTGCTTCTCAGATCGTAGGTCACATATGTATATGTGAAAAGGCCGTCCACTGTCGTGTACTGTGGCACACACACCCATGACAGTTACTTAAGAGTAGTGTGAGTGAGGGTATATGCCTGGGGTATATGTCAGACATGGTCATATACAACAAAGTCTGCCAAGAATGGACAGTCTTTATAGGTATACGACTGCCTTGTGGATATGCATTCAGGTCTCTAATTTCTTATGTGATGCACCTTGGGACTCCACAATACCTATGTATATGTGGATACCAATGTACACATGACATAACATGGGTCTGTATGTACACAGTGGTACCCAACATACATGTTGAGGTCTACCACCTGTGTGGTACTGACGGGATAGTATGTATAGTACATGAGGATGACTATGCCATAATCGGCTTACTGCTATACAGCATGTATCAGACAACAGGTATCTGTCTGTGTGATACCCTTGTGTAGGATATGCGTCCCATCCAGGGAATGCATTGTAGGCCAATCCATGCATTTCCAGATTTGGATGGACACATCCCTAGTGTGTCTGCATGTACCTAAGGGGGCTATATGACAAACAGGTGTGGTCACAGTAATGAGTGGCGGTCATTACCACTGGTTAATGTTATAGTGTAGCACTGGAAGGATCCAATTGATACTGGGTTCCCTACTACTGTGTGTCATTTGTCAGGACATCTTCCAATGATTGCTTATAGTCATGCTGTTGAGGTTGTGTATACTACCAGACCACAAATCATTGACAGGTATTAATGGTATCACCCACAGCATAGTGTCAACCCATGTCATACACATGTCTACCCATGTTAGTACATAACTGTAGTAGAATGCATACTGGCCATTGAAAGATGCTATGAGATGTTAACAATGTGTACGACAGGGTATGCCACACATCCCATGTGTCCATTATGCACGTACATCCAGACAGTGTGCACCCACCATGTTCACAGATGTACACTTGCTAATCTGTACTGCACACATCACACACGTACTGTCCACTCACTAACACATGCTGGCAACGCATTACACTTCAGCCAAGTGGCACATGGGTGGATAATACATACTCAGACCTAACGGTGGTGTAAAGAATGCTACATTGACAATCAGAGCTTTGATGCATAATGTCTGCTCAGATATACCTACAAGGATGTAGTTACACTTCCTTGTTGACAACTTGCTATTATTGCTACACTGCTATAGTGTCACCCTGTGCATCAGCACCATGTTAGCCTGTCCCTCCATCAATAATGCAGATGACAGAAGGCGGCACAGGTATCATCATATGCACAGGGCATTTTGTTGTTTGCCAGAGCCTGACATTGACCCATCCAATCAACATGTCTCTGTGTGTGTGTGTGTGTGTGTGTGTGTGTGTGTGTGTGTGTGTGTGTGTGTGTGTGTGTGTGTGTGTGTGGGACAGCAGTACAGCACGGGCCAATGTTGATGTAATGTGTGTGTGCATGTGTGAGCCCTAGTTGTTTGCTTAATGTGTGTGTGTCTGCATGCACACAGCTCCACCATGTGGCTGCCATATACGGAAGTTTGTGGGACAATCACAAACTGTTCCTGCTAGGCTGTACAGATCACTGTCTCCGGCCACGGACACAGTACCTGTGCCTGGCAGGGGTGCTATGGACAATATTGGGTACCGACCCTGACTGGGTACTGTCATCAAAGGCAGAGCTATGATGACTGGACCCATGTCCCTGCTGGGCCTGGCCAGAGCCATGTGCACGTGGTCTACTGGGACGGTCAATGGACAGGCCAGTCCCAGCATTGCTGGGGCTGGTACTGCCACTACGGGAGCGGCTGTGAACTGTGGGCCGTCCGTGACCACTGCCAGCTGTTGATGTTGCTAGCATGCATCCGCGTCAACGTCACAACCATCCCGCACGGTCCTGGCTCAAGGAAGACATGTTGTGGAGGGCATCTATTGTCTCCCCCCCAATGTCTATCAACAACCTCAGTGTAAGTCCGGATGGCACCGGCAAGGTCACAGATGCTGTCATTGATAGCGGTGTAATGTGCCCTCTGCGCCCTAAGTCCCTGCCTGGTGTACCATTTCATACGTGCCTGAGCCTGCATTACAGCCTGGAACATACTGGTCGTCGTAAGACCTGTGAGGGCACGCCTGCCAGGGGCAATATGACCATTGGTGCTCCCCCGAGAACCCCTGGACCTCCGTCTATGTGGTACCGTTCTGGGTCTACGGCTATGGCTGCTGTGAGGGGATGCAAGTGCCATGGGTACCACACTCTCCTGGTCAATGCCAACTGTATGCTGTCCCTCACCTATGGCCATTGGTGGTGAGGGATGTATTAACAGTATGATTGTGCGCATAGATGGGGTTGAATGCCGTGTACTGTCGATTGGTGGACCAATGACAGACCCTGTCAAATCTCCATGTGCCAAAATACATGTGTCATCATCACCACTATTCCTGGCAGTGGCTTCAGGTCGCCTGCTGGTTTCGCCAACCCCTATCTCAGCACCTGTGGCAGGAAGACAGGAAACA
>NC_056749.1:818539925-818589925 GCF_019279795.1 Protopterus annectens | reverse complement strand
TATGCCTACCTACACCTTTAGTTGTGCCTAACTACACGGGTATATTTATTATCGTGTGATGTTTATCTTACTGAACATGCAGAGTTGCTGTGTACCTGTAAGTCTATGAAGGCTTGTAGTCTGTCGGAGTAGCTCCCACCTGTGGACATATCCAGATGGTAAACAGAGGTCAGCCTAGTATTCTTTGACTGAGCACCACAGCAGTGTTTTCAGCACCTGAACAATGGCATTGTCACAGGTGGTTGCTAGCAGTACATGGCTACATTCTTTGATATTTCTGTGTTGTACTTCTACATAAGGGCATGCTTGTGGGATTCAATCTACAGCTATTTGCAGAGTGTGTAACAGCAGACAAGCTGATATGCCTGTGTGTTTCTGACTCTTCCAGGCCTCAGATACTCTCACTTATATATTTGAATAGCCTCAGGGAAAGGTACATATAACTGGGATACACCTATCATATAGTTCAGACATTTTGCAGTTCAGACTTTGGGGGATTCAGAGCATATCTATTACTACACCTTTTCTGATGTGCAAGCAGTGTCTACTCTCACTTATTGACATTTGTCATTAAGTGAGATTCAACACCTTTCTGCCTACTGTTAGTACATTGCACAGGGAGTCAGAGGGGCGCAGCTAACATTTGTTTACAAATCAGGGTCGTCACTGTAGAGCAGTCACTGTTGGGAGGTCTGGCCTGTGACCTATGCAAATATGCCAGTGTTTACCCTGCTCTGATACTGTGTGGGGTTTGTAAGCTGCTACTGTAACCTTATTCCCTACCAGCATGGCTGATTCTCTTTTCACAGTCATGTCATGCAATTCAACAACACCTGCTGGTTAAGGCCCACAGAACAAGATTTGTGTTATGCTATTCATATTTTCCCTTTACATTCACTCATGGTAATGCATGATATATTGCTTTCAGCACTAAGTTATTGTATATCTGCTGTGGTGTAGTGGTACTTCATGCAGACTGGTAAGTCCAAGGTCCCGGGTTCGAGACTGACAAGGGTATTTTATTTTTCTGCTGAGCAGTACAAGGGCCTTGTCATACAGAGTGACTAAGGCACTTTTAAGCAGTTGTAAGCGGGTTTGCATGGGTTTGTGCAGGTTTGCGCGATGCTTAGCAATGCTTAGCTAAACGTACACAAGCTCACACTCGCGCACCCCCGCTAACTACTGCTTAAAAGTGCTTACTCCTGCTAACCCCCGTGCTAATTTCTTTTAAAGAAAAGAAAATGGGGAGATAGGAAAGTGGTGAAAAAGGGGGCACAAAGAGGGAAAGGCAGTAGGGAAACCAGCTTGGGATGTGCAGGATGGGTGTAGGGAAGGTCCATAGCTGCCCATTTCTTTACCAGCAACAGCTGTGCATATGTTTGTAATTTGGTGTGAAATTTGAAACCTTCCACCCCTGAGAGAGGGGTGTGGACAACAAAATATGTTGTACTGCCAATTAGAATTATCAGTTTACATGTCCAGCGGACATGTGTGCGAATTGGGCAGCTATGTATGGGGCGTAATTTTTTTGTGGGAACAGATTGCCCTTTTTTTTTTTTCAGATGAGAGTGGAATGTGAGGTAGAGGATGTAGGTATATTTGGGGAGGTAGGTTGGGGAGGTAAACAGACAAGACAAACAAGAAGCATACAGGGGTGGAGCGTGACACATGGGGTGGGTGAACACAATTGACGGGGAAGGTTGTTTGGAAATTGCAAGCCCATGAGCCCACAGATGGTAACATTGGAACTGAGATCCCCACCCATGGGCAGTCACCACTGCACCTTCACAGCCCCAAGGGTGGCTGTGCTGGGGGCTGAGTAGGACGGGCAGGCTCACCCGAGAGATGCGCCACTCTTGCCTCAAGCTGGCATAGGGGATCAGTGACTGAACGCTGGATCTCCCTATGCACCATAGCCCGGAACCTTCGAAGGGTGACAGGTGGCCCTTCTCCACCCATGCTTGCACAGGGGGACAAGCCCCATCCCCTGCAGCGCTTCCACCCAAAGGTGGCACAGGACCAATGGAGGAGGGGAGCCCGGGCTGGGCACTGGAGCTGCTGGTGCCAGGTGCACTCGTCAACTGAGGAGGGACAGGTGGGTCAGCTGGGACCGGCCTTCCCATACGTTCTGTGATTAGGTGTGTTTAATTACAACATAAACAACAGCATTCCAGATTAGTTATAACAGCATGCAGTAATATTCCCATTAACCCAACACACCAAGGTTCCAACAATTGAACAGCAAGCATAACACATGCATATATTGAATGACAGTGGATATTCCAACAGAATGCAGGGATGTTTGGTAGCAACAGGCCACCATGAACGTGGTGTTTGCACAGGGCACATGCATCAATATCAATGCATATATTTATAAAACAATAGGACATATGTCCCAACAAATATTTAAGGTTACACATACCCATTGAGGTGTGGAATTGCATGGTTTATGCACATACGGTAAGGTGTAGAAAAAGCATCGGTTAACATCTTATAATGACCTTTTAGTCTACACTACATTCCCAGTGACTGCAAGTGTATATCCCCTACCTGTATTATTACACTTGCCACCATACATTAGGTTGTGTCATGGGTTTGGCTAGTTCAATATATGCCTGACCTATATCTGACATACTAACTGTCCAGGATGCAGATGTTACTGCTACATATTTCTTGCTTGCATTTATATTTCTTTATCTACATATCTGGGATGTTTTCACATGACATTTTCACTTCGATTTGTCCAGAACCCTGCATTTCTTGACACACACTCACATTTCTGGTGAATAATTACATGCTACATGTGTGCCAGGTTTACTTATTCATGCCAGCCAGTAACTGACTATTGTGGACTGTATATATGTTTCACAGCTACTAGCACTTCCATCACCCACTTTATATGGGACTGCATAACTCTGAGTTGCCAGCACATTTTCAAACAGTACTGTTTGTATAATGCAAAGGTACAACAACATTTCAGACTCTGTGACACAGACACACTCTGGGTTTTAGACCTTTATTAATGACATTGCACACTTTTCCACAGGCTCACTCCTTTATTTGTTTTAACGGTGTTTATGGCAGACATGTTCAAGACATATTATACCTTTATTAATAGGTTAGAACAATCTTTTTTCAGGCTCACTCACTTATGTTATATGACAGTGCCTGCAGGGATATTATTCCAGACATATGATACCTTTCTTAATGGGTTACTACACTCTTTTTCTGAATCTCTGACGTTTTTATCTGACAGTACATGCAGAGGACTTATTCAGGCAATTATATGGCTGTTTTATTGGACTACAATACTTTCTTTCATGCTCCCTCCCATATTTTATATAACAATTCATACAGAATAATCACTAACCTGCCTGGTGGTGCAGCCTTAGCAGCCTATCAGCATAGGCTTGCTGATTCGCTGCACGGTCACCTGTAGCTGTAAAGTAAATGAAGGGATATTGAGACATACCTATCCGTTATACATACTCCATTATCAATTCTTACATACTGCATTCCATGGCTACATACTCAGTTGTGGGGCATTCTGCATCCCATGGGCCTCTTGTATCCACTGGTTCAGGTGGTCCTGCTTTCGTCTCTTCAGGTCTGCATGGTGGTGACGGACATGCTCACCAGTCCGAGGAACGCCTGTGGCACTGGTGAGGTCACGAGCTAACCGGTTCCAAGCCTCTGCCTTGTACTCCGTCCCTTGGAACTGGCCCTGCAGGAGTCTTGTCTTATGACAGTGGACAAGGAGCCAAACCATGTATTTGGACTCCTCGATGCCCCAACGTTGCGCTCAGAAGCGTGAATCCTCTCCTGCACCTGCCATTCTGACTGCAAATGTGAGCTACAATCAGTTATGGCGAGTATTCCTATCTATGGGGCTTAAATATGCCGCATTTCCCGCACTTTTTTGTGATTGGCCATTTTGTAAAATTCTCGGCTGACTGCAGACCTCCTTAGTAATGGTTAAACTACCATTTCTTTTGTTTATGAATGTTAATAATGGCAGCTTTCCCTATGTTGTCATGGCTTAGTGGTTCTGTACTTTGATTATGATGCAAAGGGGCCTGGGTTCGAACCTTGTCATTCTTTTATTATAATATGGTCTAGACAGGCTAGGGGGTGTGGCTGCGTTTAAGCAACTTAGCTCTACGTTGCTCACCGGTGCCCTACGGTGCCCTGGTTGGCGTGGTGTGCAAGTCCGCGCAAACATATTGCACTGGGTAAAGCACTTTTAAACTTTGGGCAACTCTATTGTGCTGGGTAAAGCGATATTACACTATGGGCAACTCTGTTAAGCTGGGTGAAGCACTATTAAACTATGGGCAACTCTGTTTAGCTGGGTAAAGCGCTATTAAACTATGGGCACCTCTGTTTAGATGGGTAAAACGTTGCTTAACAGCAGGCTATTATATATCTGGGTCCTTTAACAATATATATTTTGTTCACTGATGCATTGGCCATGTCACTGCTTTTAATAAAATTTTAATCATATATGTCTGGTATTATTTTAAATACTAATTTAAAACATAAATAAGAAGGGGAGTGGTGGGACTCGCACCATGAATGCCTTCTCTTTGTGCATACGCTCTACCATTACGCTATTGCTATTTGGATTCATTTGCATAAGTAGTTCTTATATGCTCTTCAATGTCACAATTGCTAACTGTGGTTAAGCAATGGGCACACTCGCACAAACAAGCGCAAATACGGGCAGCTATATCGTGGATTTAAAAAAAATAAAATTAATATTTTACGTTTTATAACTGTGATGGGAGTTTACAGTGTCAGGGAGTGTGGTGTTGGGTGCAAGTACATTTGAGCGAACTTGTTCTTGGCTGTTGACATTATGCTTTTTATAACCTTGCAGGGGCGTGGACTTTTAGACTGCTCAGCAGTCAGACATGCCCCCTGCTTGCCTACTCAGTCCGTGCTAGAGTTACGGTTGCGTCAGCGTGCCCCGATGAATATTCATGGCACGCTGACATCATACCGTTCAACTGCAGCCTCCGAGTAAGACATACTAAGTCGTACACGGAGGTTTCATGAATCTGGGGGAAAGTCTATTATAAAAGATTATTCTTACTTGTGTATTCCACTGATTACACAATACTAAAGGGAGATTTTATTATAGTTTATAAAGTAATGAATACAAATTTGCCAAAAACCTTCTATGGCATGACTATTCAAAAGATGAAATATATGATTGATGTTCTGAGTTAAACCATTCCATTCCAGATGAACATCTAATTCCTGTTCAGCTCCATAACATATTGGATAAACCCTTATGAACTTGGACTGAGTGCCGACCTTGAAGATGTTGACAAGAGAAGATGATGAATGAGCAGCTCACTCTGACTTACCCCTCTTGTCTGTGTTGGAGGAACTTACCCCTCTTGTCTGTGTTGGCGGGACTTACCCCTCTTGTCTTTGTTGGAGGGAAGTGTTCTAGCCTTCAACAGAGCTGTTTCCTGCTGGACAGAGAGTTGCATGTCATGCACTGTTTGATTAAAGATGCACACACTAGTATCTACCAAACCATGTCTACGTAGTAGCTTTCATGTTGCAAGTGCAGGACTGAATTCACTGACAAGGGAAGACATTGCATGTCATCATATCTGCAAGCATGCACATTCTGCAGGGGAAGGAGAGGGCATAAAAGAGTAACAAAGATCATGTCGGCCCAGATTATGGCCATGCCTGTTACCCCAGTGATAGGGAATGAATGAGAAACCACAACAGATGTAGGCAAAGGGGAGAGAAAAATCATTCAAACAATTCTAACCACTTTGAATCCAGGTAACTGATATAGTGAAATGGTTTATCCTTTACATTATGTTGAACTCCTTGAACTGTTACTTTCAAGTGTTTTCTTCAAGGGTCTATATGCAACCTCAGACTGATCACTGCCTTGATGGGACCTGACAATATCACTGGATGCATCTTAAATAGCATGAAAAATGATTCAGCCACTCCCATAACAGCACTGTTCAATGTCAGTTTCCATACAGTTTTGTACCAAGCAAATGGAGAACAGCAACTGTTATTCCCCTGGATAAAGGACAACCTTCCACAGACCCATAACTCTGACCAGCCTCATATGCAAAGCCACAGTAGGACTTATCATAGAATTAATCAATCAGGACATAGGGAACCTCCAGATGCTGGACTCATCTCAGTTTGGCTTCATCAAGGGTAGGTCATGTTTACTCAACCTGTTGGATTTTTTTGAAAAGGTCACCAAAGCAATGGATGAAATAAAAATGTTGCACATCGAATATCATGACCTGGCCAAAGCCTTTGACACAATTTCCCAATCAGGCACAGTAGAAAAGCTAAACTGTGAATAAACCCACATACCATCCTTCAGATTGCCAACTGGCTCAGAAGATAAAACACTGAAAATCAAAATAGAGGAAGTTATCGCCACAAAGAGGTCACTCACCAGTGGAGTCCTCTGGGTTGAGTGTTGGAACCTCTCCTGTTTGGCATCACTTTTCTGAAGTAAAATCCAATACCAAACAGCTCTGGCTGACTAAATTTGCAGATGACTACAAGCAAGGAGCTGTCACTTATTCCCCAAATGACTTAGTCATCCTGCAGGAAGGTATGTCCTAAATAAATAACCGGTGCTAAAATCATGGACTGAAACTAAATGCCAAAAAACATGGATTATTGTATCCTTTGGGAAGTCAACTGCCCCAGAGAACTACCACACTGACAATTAGCCCCTAAGACCCAGTTAGGATTCAGGAACTTATGTTGACAGCAGCCTAACTTGCATAACCTATGTCTATTGTTTTAAGAAAATCCTTCATTCTGGCACAGGTTATAAACAAAGGGATTGTGTATAGATCTAAGGATATCATTCTCCCCCTTTATTCAGCCCTCATTAGACCAGTCATTGAATATAAAGCCTTCTTTGGTATGCATCAGTTCAGACTCATGCAACAACTGGAACACACACAAAGATATCTTACTAGAAAAATACAATGCCTAAAAACCATGTCCTACAGAGGCCAACTCAAAGCCCTGTTACTATAGTCAGTATCCTACTGACTGCTAAGAGGTGACCTGTGTCTGGCATACGAGGAATCCTCCAACTCATTGCTGATGGATTTACTGTACATCAGCAGTTGCAATGCCATCATAAATACTTGGCCTAGGGATCTGAACCTCTTCTACAACATCAACAAAACAGTTTGTAGGAACAGGTATATCTCACAGTTTCATTCCTGTCAAGTGCAGCTTAGATATATGGATGGGAAACAGAACATTTACCCCAGGACTGCCTCCAGTACAACTAGTGGGCAGAGGCAGTTCCTAAATGCTTTATACCATGCATGGGTAATATAGAATTATTGACCATGTGATGGACAAGGCTAATTATAAGCAAATGGCCTAGGATATTCTGAGCACAAAAAGGGAAACTGATTGGCTTAAAATGGCCTGCAAGGGTCGTTAGCCTGGTACTTACCTGTGGACACAAATGCAAATCTAAGCATCATGTATTCAAGCTCTGTAATAGTCTCCTCATGAGGCCTAGAAGTGGCATACAGAAGGAACTGTATCACCGTGGAAATTATTAAAAATTTCGTATCCTCACAAAGGAGTTCTTTCTGAAATGCTGCAGAGTAGTACAGTAGGCAAATTATAACTAGCCCTACTCTTTCCCTTAAAGAATCTGATGTCTGCATACATTTAAAGTTGAAGAAATTGGATCCAAAGTCATGCAATCATATTGCTACAAGGAATGTCCTGGCCTGACATCTGATGCCCAAACACTTATCCAGGATTTCTGCCATGGAAGGTTAATAGTTACATCTGTAAGTCTATAATCTTAATGTGGCATTTATACTATTCCCAAGTAACAGTACATAGCACTTTTCTATATTGTAAGGTGGGCATGAATTAATGAAAAGTTGGCACAGTGGAGCACAAATAAAGTGGTACTTTTATAGCAGAATTGCAACTGCAAGACACCGTTTAGTGAGGCATCTGCTATCTTCATTAAGAAAATCATACCATCATACTGGTTCTAGAATCAGATATTGAATGGAAAAATCCAAAGCATCAGAAATTACAAAAACTAATCCCCCCAGCAAAAAAAATAAACTTGCATGTGTTTTTTGCTGGGAGCAACCTTCCCTTCCAACGTGTTGGGGATAAATTCCCCCCACACACACATACACACACAGAAACACCACTTCAGTTTATATATTCCAATTCCATGGTTACACCAACTCAAAGAAGGCAGATATCTCACAAAAATAAAGAGTTACTGCTGATGCACACTTTAAAATCACAACAGCAGGGACTCCCTATGGAAAACAGTGATCAGTGTTGTATTACTTTGACACTTGCACTCTGAGCAATTGACATTTGTGGAACTTCACTAGTCATTTGTGAATATACCCACCAGGGTTATCTGAAAATCCATTTGTCCATCTGCCGGATCACTCATTTCACATGCTGCTAACATAATTTAAGATGCTTTGATCTTCATATTTCACATGCTGCTAACATACTTTAAGCCCCTTTGATTTTCGTATTTCACATGATGCTAACATAGTTTAAGATGCTTTGATCTTCGTATTTCACATGATGCTAACATAGTTTAAGATGCTTTGATCTTCATATTTCACATGCAGCTAACATAGTTTAAGATGCTTTGATCTTCATATTTCACATGTTGCTAACATAGTTTAAGATGCTTTGATCTTCATATTTCACATGATGCTAACATAGTTTAAGATGCTTTGATCTTCGTATTTCACATGATGCTAACATAGTATAAGATGCTTTGATCTTCATATTTCACATGATGCTAACATAGTTTAAGATGCTTTGATCTTCGTATTTCACATGCTGCTAACATAGTTTAAGATGCTTTGATCTTCGTATTTCACATGTTGCTAACATAGTTTAAGATGCTTTGATCTTCATATTTCACATGCTGCTAACATAGTTTAAGATGCTTTGATCTTCGTATTTCACATGATGCTAACATAGTTTAAGATGCTTTGATCTTCGTATTTCACATGCTGCTAACATAGTTTAAGATGCTTTGATCTTCATATTTCACATGTTGCTAACATAGTTTAAGATGCTTTGATCTTCATATTTCACATGTTGCTAACATAGTTTAAGATGCTTTGATCTTCGTATTTCACATGATGCTAACATAGTTTAAGATGCTTTGATCTTCGTATTTCACATGATGCTAACATAGTTTAAGATGCTTTGATCTTCGTATTTCACACGCTGCTAACATAGTTTAAGATGCTTTGATCTTCGTATTTCACATGCTACTAACATAGTTTAAGATGCTTTGATCTTCGTATTTCACATGATGCTAACATAGTTTAAGCCCCTTTGATCTTCGTATTTCACATGCTGCTAACATAGTTTAAGCCCCTTTGATCTTCGTATAGAAATGTACAGTATCCTTTATGTTCTGCGTGACTCTCCTAAGCAGTTTTGATGTAGATCACTGTCAGTGCCAGTGTAGTTATCTTTCTACAAATGCTCTTTATATTCTCATTTCACACCAACAAGTCTGAATGTCATACTACCTCACTTACTGTAAGTCAGCAGATAAACCCAAGTACCAGACATGCCCAGTACAGCATACCCTACTCTGCTTCGAAAATAAACCTTCTGCACTGAGTCCTTGATTATATAAGCATTAATATCAGTCATTAAGCTGTAGTCAGTTATTAAACTGTGTCTGCCCTTAAGCCAGACCTCTAGTGTGCCTCAATTATCCTGTGCCGACAGGTAATAATTAAAACAGTACTTGCACATACATTAATATTGAATAAAACCTTAAGTCATATTTTACAGTTATACGGATGTATCTCTTGAACTATTTGAAGCATCAGATCAACGAAATGTCATAACAGTCCCCAATGACTGATTTCTGTGTATTTCATGGCAGGTATCTCAATATCTGTATGTGAAAAACAAGCAGTTCTTGGAAACCTACTAATGCATATTCCTAGAAATTAACTTTAAAATGGATAAGCACCTGCTCCTTTCCTTCACTCTACAGTGATTCAATAAAAATAACTTATTTTCTTTTCCCATACATTTGTCAAAAGGTGACAGACAAAAATTAAAGACTTTTTATATAATTCAAGAATGATGACTTATCCTTTGAATGTTAACAGTTGCAGTGCACAAAATACAGATGCATTAATTGTCAGTAAAATATTTGGGGGTATATCATGTGAAATAATTCTAAAAATTAAAAATTAAAATAACTTCATTTAATAATTTAAGTTCATTCATCAGCAATGCAATACTTCAAGAATAGTTTGTATGATCTCACATAGACATATTTTGAGAAAAACAGTTTCAATGATTTTTATAATAAAAACAGCAATACCTTGGATCACTGCTGCAAAACATATCGGTTAAACAAAAGGTGTTTTCATTACTCCTCACATCTCAGACAACACTACTTCAGGGATTTAGTTTTCTACAATGTATCTGACATTTAATCACATACACAGAAATATTTATCATGGCTTTTGCCACTATAAGTACCACTAACTTTTTACAGTTAAATAGTTCAATAATAATAACAAAATCCTGCTGTCACCATAAGATTTTTTCAGTCCCTGTTTTAGTCAGCCTGAAAAATCTTTCTAAAAAAGTGCTTGTATTTTGATTTTTTTCTAGTAAGCATAAACTGTAGAAATTTGTAAAGAGATTAATTTTATCTTGCAAAAATCCAGTGTTGAGGTTTTACTTTGAAAATACTTCTAACATTCATATTTCTCTTCATATGAATCACACAATTATTTGCAAAGAAACACCCAGATTTGTCAGACAAAAAATGACATTTGGCTATAAGCTTTCCTTCTGTACAAGGACATTCCACAGTTAAAAATTTAATTTTACCACTAAAAAAATCTTAGTTTGTTTGATAAAACTACATAAATCAGATCCCAAGAGAATATTTTGTGATATTTTTCATCTTCTGTTGTTCATACAAAATGCTTAATTTCTGACACACACACACACACACACACACACACACACACACACACACACACACACACACACACACACACACACACACACACACCATTAACAACAGAGTTTTCTTGTCTTTTAAATTCAGGTAACAAGTGTCTGCTCTCATTTTGTTTTCAGCTAATGGAAATCTGTTCATACCCTCCCCTTTACCTCAACCCCTTCACCATCTCATTATGTACTGTATTAACTGACTCAAACTCACTTGACAACAGATTCACTGACTGAGTAGCATGAATAGCAGATATGTTGACGTCTTCCAGTTATTTCCTTCACCGTGTCACACTTGGCAGGCCCTTTATCCAAGTATAAATGGATGTTTAATCTAGGGCACATTTAATTGTAAGTCACATGAACAGTGCAGACTCCATCCTGCTATGACCTACCCTCCAAGGACAGCAACTGTTGTATAATCTGTCATATTTTTCATATTCTACTTCTTGAAACTGAAAACTGTAATCCTGACATTCAGGAAGCACAAAGAACCTTCTAACCATTCTCAACACATTGCGGACAGAGCAGTATTCATGTCAACGGCACACATCTTCATAAACCAGTCCTGCCTTTCCTCAGCTAATGCTGACGTCATGGATATTACAAAGGTAAGCAGCATTCAGCAGTTATACTACCATGGTATTAATGTACAGATGAAAAACTTTAAGAAGGGATACTTTCATCCTTTATTGAAATTATTAAGTGTATTCATATTGTTGATAGTATCACAAAATTCTGTTTGTAGAAAAATAGATGTTGCATCAGCATTTGAGAGCATTATTTGTATATAAGATTAACAAGTGTTATATAAAAAAAATTATATAGAACAGTGCTTTGGAATGCTAACTTTTAATGGTTTCTAAAGCAAAATATGAGCATTGCTGGTCATAAATATCATAAGATGGTTTATAAAGCAAAATCTGAGCATCGTTAGTTATAAATATTATAAGTTAATATGTTCAGATTCTATTTAAAACAGTTTGAGCCTCATTCCAAGTAGAAGTGATGCAAAATATGTTGTTATAAAAAGGTGGATAAATAGGGTAACTCATTTAAATGCAAAAATATATGAATTGATAGCCAGCCACTCAGAATTCTGAATATACAGTGGGCCACAATAAGCCATGTGAGAGGTCACTGTCTGGAACTTAATAGATTTCAGTAAAGTAGAACTCGTTACCATGTTTTTATGAAACCCATAAAAGAGGGCATTCAAATAATAAATTGATCAAATGAGCCCCAGACAGAAGGGCTCTGTTTCTTGATGATCTAAGGTGTCTCCATCATCAGATTAAAAAAAAAACTTTTTTTTTTATTTACAGGGTGAATCTGATGAAGCTTTAGTTGTAAAACCATTTATTCGTGTTTTGTGACATGTGATGTAATAGTTAACCTCTGATAATGTATGTAAATTTCAGATAATAAGAAGAATATCTGGAAAGGTGTGGGTTAAAAATGCTAGAGAAATTACCTTTACCTATACCCATTGAAGATAATCCTGTACCCTTCCCTGTTCTAATCCCTTATAATCTGCATCAAGCAAAAATACTGTCATGATTTCTACTGAACAGGAATGCTTATCCATGCACTGAATATTTTGTTTCAACTAAGTTTTTTGTGTTATTCCTCCAGGAGGAAGTTTAATTCTTGATAGGCACATCAGCTAAAGATCAGCATTTTATTTTATCCTTTCTCAGAGTTAAAGACTATGGGCCAGATTCATTAACAGCCACACTAAGTGTAGGTATTGTGTCGGCAATGTGCCACACCACCAGCACAATTGGGTGTTATTTGGTATTCATTAAGTGGCTCTACACAACATGAAGAGCCACCGTGCAAAGGGGAATGGAAAAATATGCTAATGAAAGCAAAAAAAGGCTGAAGTACGTTATAATTAACCTATCCTACATGGAAGAGCTAGTAAGGAAGCAATTATATGCACTCTTTTAAGCTTTTGCCTTGTACACCAAACTGTTTGAAAATACAGCAAGATTACACTTAGTAAAAAACATGTTAGAGGTCGCTGCTGCTATTATTATGCTGTATGTTAGGGAGTTGCTGCTGCTATCATTGTGTTGTATGTTAGGGAGTCGCTGCTGCTATCATTGTGCTGTATGTTAGGGAGTCGCTGCTGCTATCATTGTGTTATATGTTAGGGAGTCGCTGCTGCTATCATTGTGCTGTATGTTTGGGGTTGCTGCTGCTATCATTGTGCTGTATCTTAGGGAGTCGCTGCTGCTATCATTGTGCTGTATGTTTGAGGTTGCTGCTGCTATCATTGTGCTGTATGTTAGGGGTCGCTGCTGTTATCATTGTGCTGTATGTTAGGGAGTCGCTGCTGCTATCATTGTGTTGTATGTTAGGGAGTCGCTGCTGCTATCATTGTGCTGTATGTTTGGGGTTGCTGCTGCTATCATTGTGCTGTATGTTAGGGAGTTGCTGCTGCTATCATTGTGTTGTATGTTTGGGGTCACTGCTGTTATCATTGTGCTGTATGTTAGGGAGTCACTGCTGCTATCATTGTGCTGTATGTTTGGGGTCACTGCTGTTATCATTGTGCTGTATGTTTGGGGTTGCTGCTGCTATCATTGTGCTGTATGTTAGGGAGTCGCTGCTGCTATCATTGTGCTGTATGTTTGGGGTCGCTGCTGCTATCATTGTGCTGTATGTTTGGGGTCGCTGCTGTTATCATTGTGCTGTGTGTTAGGGAGTTGCTGCTGCTATCATTGTGCTGTATGTTTGGGGGTCGCAGCTGCTATCATTGTGCTGTATGTTAGGGGTTGCTGCTGTTATCATTGTGCTGTATGTTTGGGGTTGCTGATGCTATCATTGTGCTGTATGTTTGGGGTAGCTGCTGCTATCATTGTGCTGTATGTTAGGGGTTGCTGCTGCTATCATTGTGCTGTATGTTTAGGGTCACTGCTGCTATCCTTGTGCTGTATGTTAGGGGTCGCTGCTGCTATTATTGTGCTGTATGTTAGGGGTCACTGCTGCTATCATTGTGCTGTATGTTAGGGGTCGCGGATGCTATCATTGTGTTGTATGTTTGGGGTTGCTGCTGCTATCATTGTGCTGTATGTTAGGGGTCGCTGCTGCTATTATTATGCTGTATGTTAGGGGTCGCTGCTGCTGTCATTGTGCTGTATGTTAGGGAGTCACTGCTGCTATCATTGTGTTGTATGTTTGGTGTCGCTGCTGCTATCATTGTGCTGTATGTTTGGGGTTGCTGCTGCTATCATTGTGCTGTATGTTAGGGAGTCGCTGCTGCTGTCATTGTGCTGTATGTTAGGGAGTCACTGCTGCTATCATTGTGTTGTATGTTTGGGGTCACTGCTGTTATCATTGTGCTGTATGTTTGGGGTTGCTGCTGTTATCATTGTGCTGTATGTTAGGGAGTTGCTGCTGCTATCATTGTGTTGTATGTTTGGGGTCACTGCTGTTATCATTGTGCTGTATGTTAGGGAGTCGCTGCTGCTATCATTGTGCTGTATGTTTGGGGTCACTGCTGTTATCATTGTGCTGTATGTTTGGGGTTGCTGCTGCTATCATTGTGCTGTATGTTAGGGAGTCGCTGCTGCTATCATTGTGCTGTATGTTTGGGGTCGCTGCTGCTATCATTGTGCTGTATGTTTGGGGTCGCTGCTGTTATCATTGTGCTGTGTGTTAGGGAGTCGCTGCTGCTATCATTGTGCTGTATATTTGGGGGTTGCAGCTGCTATCATTGTGCTGTATGTTAGGGGTTGCTGCTGTTATCATTGTGCTGTATGTTTGGGGTCGCTGATGCTATCATTGTGCTGTATGTTAGGGGTCGCTGCTGCTATCATTGTGCTGTATGTTTGGGGACACTGCTGCTATCATTGTGCTGTATGTTTGGGGTCGCTGCTGTTATCATTGTGCTGTATGTTAGGGGTTGCTGCTGCTATCATTGTGCTGTATGTTTGTGGGTCGCTGCTACTATCATTGTGCTGTATGTTAGGGGTTGCTGCTGCTATCATTGTGCTGTATGTTTGTGGGTCGCTGCTACTATCATTGTGCTGTATGTTAGGGGTCGCTGCCGTTATCATTGTGCTGTATGTTTGGGGTCACTGCTGCTATCATTGTGCTGTATGTTAGGGGTCGCTGCTGCTATCATTGTGCTGTATATTTAGGGTCGCTACTGCTATCATTGTGCTGTATGTTAGGGGTCACTGCTGCTATCATTGTGCTGTATGTTAGGGGTCGCTGCTGCTATCATTGTGCTGTATGTTAGGGGTCACGGCTGCTATCATTGTGCTGTATGTTAGGGGTCGCTGCTGTTATCATTGTGCTGTATGCTTGGGGTCTCTGCTGCTATCATTGTGCTGTATGTTAGGGGTCACTGCTGCTATCATTGTGCTGTATGTTAGGGGTCGCTGCTGCTATCATTGTGCTGTATGTTTGGGGTAGCTGCTGCTATCATTGTGCTGTATGTTAGGGGTCGCTGCTGCTATCATTGTGCTGTATGTTTAGGGTCACTGCTGCTATCCTTGTGCTGTATGTTAGGGGTCGCTGCTGCTATTATTGTGCTGTATGTTAGGGGTCACTGCTGCTATCATTGTGCTGTATGTTAGGGGTTGCGGATGCTATCATTGTGCTGTATGTTAGGGGTCGCTGCTGTTATCATTGTGCTGTATGTTAGGGGTTGCTGCTGCTATCTTTGTGCTGTATGTTAGAGGGTTGCTGCTGCTATCATTGTGCTGTATGTTAGGGGTCGCTGCTGCTATCATTGTGCTGTATGTTAGGGGTCACTGCTGTTATCATTGTGCTGCATGTTAGGGAGTCACTGCTGCTATCTTTGTGCTGTATGTTTGGGGTTGCTGCTGGTATCATTGTGCTGTATGTTAGGGGTCATTTCTGTTATCATTGTGCTGTATGTTTGGGGTTGCTGCTGCTATGTCACTGCTGTTATCATTGTGCTGTATGTTAGGGAGTCGCTGCTGTTATCATTGTGCTGTATGTTTGGGGTTGCTGCTGCTATCAGTGTGTTGTATGTTTGGGGTTGCTGCTGCTATCATTGTGCTGTATGTTAGGGGTAGCTGCTGCTGTCATTGTGCTGTATGTTAGGGGTCGCTGCTGTTATCATTGTGCTGTATGTTAGGGGTTGCTGCTGCTGTCGTTGTGCTGTATGTTAGGGGTCGCTGCTGTTATCATTGTGCTGTATGTTAGGGGTTGCTGCTGCTATCATTGTGCTGTATGTTAGGGAGTTGCTGCTGCTATCATTGTGCTTTATGTTTTTTGTCGCTGCTGCTATCATTGTGCTGTATGTTAGGGGTTGCTGCTGCTATCATTGTGCTGTATGTTAGGGGTAACTGCTGCTATCACTGTGCTATATGTTAGGGATCGCTGCTGCTATCATTATGCTGTATGTTGGGGTCACTGCTGCTATTATTATGCTGTATGTGCAATAGGCTTTAAATCAGGCTGCTACTGCTGCTGCCAGACCTCAAGCAAGAAGCAAAAGGGTGTTAAGACCCCATTTGGTTTATCATGGACTTCATGACACTGAAATTGTTGAGAGATACTGGATAGACATGGAAATACTGGAGGAAATATGCAACTTCTCCCACCCCCACCTCAGACCCCAGGGAACACACGGAGAATCCCATCAAAGTGTAAACAAAGTTATATTTAGTATTACTTATACTACCTACTATTACATTCCAGGTTCCCACAGGGGATATATTAGGCATCAGTCTCTACAATATTACATCAGTTTTTAAGTGCAATGCTACTTCATGCAAGGGAACATATCTGTTTCCCTCAAATTCCACAGCAGAGAGCAAGAACCATGCAAGAATTCTATGTAGGAGCACACTTCCCTGAAGTGTTGGGGGCCATAGATTGCACACATATAGTAATAAAAGCCCCACCTGGGGAAGAGAGAAGGAGGTACATCAACAGAGACATTTTCTACTCTATAAACTGTCAGGTTGTCTGTGATGTTCAAGAGAATATCTACAGTGCCTGTGCAGGTAATTCAGGTAGTTTCCATGACTAAAACATATGGCACACTTGTGAGCTGTACACCAGGCTTGCTAGGAGTTATGTTGCTCAAGGTCATCTAGTGGGGGATGCAGGTTATATACTGGAGCCCTGGCTTATGACACCCATGAGAAACCCACATAACCCCAATGAGTAAATGTAAAATTATGCACACACTCAAACTAAGAATACCATAGAACATGTGTTTGGACTGATGAAATCAAGGTTCCATTGTCTAGACACATTATGAGGTGCACTGTAGGATGTCACAGGCACCTCTGCCAAAATACTTACAGTTTATGATGTGATACATATTATAATACTCAGGAAACAGCTTCAACAAGGGCAGCAAGGGGCCAAACCACAGTTTCAAGGACCACAGACAGGGCCAGCATCAGCAGGTACAGATGAGGAGTCTGAGGGAGAACCACCAGCTGCAGATGGGGCTGGCAGATGGAGGTGTGCACAGTAAGCCCTGGTTCTGGCTAAGAGGCAAAGTTTAGCACATACGCTTACTACCCAGCTCAAAGCCTAAGATCTCAACCACATACAAATAAGATGCCTTTCAAAGAGCACAACCTTTACTTAACCACATAATAGCTGTGTTCTGATAGGACAACACCCAAGGACAAAATTTGTACCTGCACTAATGACAAGGTAAGTGTGGAGCCTGTAAAGGAAACAGAACTGATTACT
Source organism: Protopterus annectens (assembly GCF_019279795.1). NCBI lineage: Eukaryota > Metazoa > Chordata > Ceratodontiformes > Protopteridae > Protopterus > Protopterus annectens. Next base: position 818,572,183 of record NC_056749.1, on the reverse strand, counting down.
GTCATATGGAAATATGTATATCCCCCTAAGCAGAGCACTTGTCTGAGGTATATATTTATGTCACTAATATTTCATATGTCTGATTTTTGTAATATACAGTTATACATTAAAACCAATAGTGTGCATCAAGCATTTCAGTTGCTCCTCATATATAAAGCATAGAACATGTCAATTATACCATTATTTGCACAACTATACCAAGAACCAAGACTGATGTAGCTAATGCTTCCAATGCTATAATGACAATACTAACTGAAATGCAATGATGTTCAACGATTATAGAAGCAGTCATTTACAAATGAGTAGGAACATGAAATCAACAACTTTTCTTCTGCAATGCATATTAATAAATGAAACTTGTGAATAAGGTCTACATTCTGGCATCTTGGACAGATGTGCATGGTAGATTAGTCAGCTCAGCATCATCACCCATGACCATGAGACTGATCTCTGCCAGGTGTTTTACTAATACTTCCACATCCCTGGTTAGAAGTCCGGATGCTACCTGAAGGTGAATAATATCTGCTGGATGAGCTCTCATCATGACTGTGATGCCTCACCACTGGTCCAGTAATGATGGAGCCTCAATCCTCACCAATAGCAACAGTGGGTATGTACACACTGGGAGGATGACAAGTACACACACAGTAATGTGCAATTTCCCTTAAGAGCACAGAGAGACCGCAGTCAGTCTGGGGCTGGATTCTCCCTTTTTCTCCAGATCCCCAGTATGACTCCCCACTGGCAGAGATCCAGAGCTGAGATCTCAGCTGAGTGGCCAAGCCAAAACCTTCAGTACCCTCTCTGTCCAACCAGTGCTTCATGTCCCTGCCCAAGTAGCTGACACACACACTCTTTGAGATTTGATTAATACACACACACACACACACACACACACACACACACACACACACCCTGGGAAAGGCTGGCATGGGTTTTTTAGCTATGCCTCCTTCAGACCAGACTATAATGTACTTTTGACTGCCACCAGCCACTCCTTAGCAGCTACACTAAGGCCTTTAACAAAGGGTATCCAATCTTACTGTGTAATATTACTATCAATACAAATGGTAGTTTGACCAAGAGCAAGGCTATTAGGAGTGGCCCACAGTGTCACCAAATAAGTATGCAAGTACTTTTAAAACTTGAATATCTCATAAATATCAGCAGCAATTAAATGTTTAAATATATTTTATAATAAATAATAAAAGAACAAGAAAATACTTAATAAACAATCACAGTTACATCAGAGTTCAAAATCACATGAAATGTTTAAAACAACATTGCAGAACAGTCTCAAATAAATAAAGAAAAATATGTAAATTAAGCTCAGCTATATTCCTGGCTATATCTAAAAGAAATTACTGTACCCTAGTTAACTTACTTGCAAGGCAAGTGTGGTGAACAGGTCTTCTTGCTGATGTTGTCAGGTCAAAGACAAATATAGAATGCTCTGTCTCTCTCAGAGAGTTCTTAAATTAATATCTCAAATATTACTGCTGGATTAACTTGCATGATGACTTTAGTTCCCAAGCTAAACACCCATTGTTGGAAACTACCAGACTTTAACACCTACCTGTAAAAAATACATAGCCCTCAGATCTATGCAGCTGCTGGAAGACATAAAACAATACAATACTTACAAGACAATGCAGAAGGCTCCCTAGTTTTAGATATCCTGTCTCCTTGCTGTATTATTTTATTTTATTTATTTTATTTTACATTTGTTGACCGGGCTAGTCTGGCTGGATACATGTCCATTTTCAGCAGAGGCCCGAGGAAAAAAGCTCCACTAAATACTAAGTACATTACAAAATATCACAAATGTTTATAAGTAACAAATTAGAAAATCATAACATCACACAGAATGCAAGATAGATTCAAGGAGAAGCACATTTCGATGAGCAGTTAATACCATATTAGCAATTTTACATAGAATGTACCTAGGTCGATTAGTACTGTAAAAGGAGAAGAAATAAGACAGATACTAATGGGAAGAGTGAAGGAGAGATATAGTATGAGAAAGAAAAAGGTTAGCCTGGTGTACTGCAGGAACAAAGCCAATGATTTAGGTAGTACAGTTTAATTTTCTGTTTGAATTGAGGCAGGGATGTAGTCAAAGTTATGTCACAAGGTAAGAGATTCCAGCATTTACCTATAGTGTTAGTGAAAAGAGAACAACCTGCTGTGTTGTTTGCCTTTATTGATTTAGTCATAAGTTTACTAGAGGAGCGAAGCGAGTTCAGATTATTATACGGGATTAGGAGTTGAGAGATTATAGGGGTGTTGTCAGGTAGGTGTAATATGTTGTGAGCTATAGTGAGTTGAGGAATTTTTAGGTAGTTTTGAAATTCGAGCCAGCCAAGTTGCTTTAGATTTATACAGTGGTGGGTCCTACAGGGTTACTAGTGGCGAAACGTGCTATGTTATTATAGCAAGTTTCAAGTTTGTTAAGATTGTTTTTCTTGAGGTTGGTATAAATGGGAGAAGCATATAGGAGAGTAGATAGGAGATGGGTTTGAGCACATTTGGTTCTTGTTGCTGGGGTTAGAAAAGGTTTAATACGATATAGGGATCCAATTTTTTTGTTAACAACCTTGATGGTGTTGTTTATGTGCTGATCGAAGGAAAGATGATTGTCAATGGTTATTCCAAGAAGTTTAGTAGTTGGATCAGGCGAGATGATAGTGCCATTATTAGAAGAAATGGTAAAGTTTAAAGGGGACCGAGAGGTGGGGAGAAGAGGAGGAGTTTAGTTATTTTTGCATTTAGTAGGAGAAACCGTTTAGAAAACCAAGTTTCTACTTTGTTAAAGGTATTTTGTGTTAAGGAGGTCAGTTCAGTAGAAGAAGGTGCGGAGCAGATAAGGGTAGAATCATCTGCATATTGTATGCAGGTAGCTTGTGGTATAGCAGTCTGAAGATCGTTTATAAAGAGGGAGAACAGAAGTGGACCTAGAATGGAGCCCTGGGGAACTCCGATGGAAATGGGCAAGAGAGAAGAGATGTGATTTTCCCAAATTACTGCTTGTTGTCTGTTGTTAAGGTAAGATTTAAACCAATTTGTGGCTAGTTTATCACAAGGAAGAGATTCGAGAATATTGATTAAGAGAGAGTGGTTAACCATGTCGAAAGCTTTTGAGAGATCAATGAAAAGAGCGGAGGAGAGAGAATGGTTGTTTCGATTTTTGTTGATAGTATCTATAAAGGAGAGAAGGGCAGTGGTGGTACTATGATGGAGTCTAAAACCATGCTGGCAGTTTGCTATTATGTTGTGGAGGGAGAGGTGGTGTACCAGTTGCTGGTGAATACATTTTTCCATTATTTTTGCAAGGGGTGAAAGAAGGGCAATTGGTCTAAAGTTGGAAAGGTCAAGGGAGTTTCCACCTTTATGAAGTGGTATAATATAGGAGACTTTCCATATATCAGGGATGGTTCCTTCTTGGATAGTTCTGTTGATGAGTAAGGAAATAGGATAAGCAATTTCTTTAGCAGCTTTCTGAAGGAAAAGAGAAGGGAGCTTGTCAGCAGAAGGGGTGCAGGGTTTAAGTTTGTGAATGAGTTTGAAGATGAAAGAGGTAGATATAGGTTTTAGAGCGAAATTGAGGGAAGAGGTAGTTCTGTTAGGTGGTATATGAGAGTTGTTAGTGTTCATTTGTTTGGCTAGGGTTTGAATAGTTTCAGAGAAAAAAGAGTTGAAAGCATTGGCAGTCTGGAGAGGGGTTTCTGGGTCAGCATTTAGAGGGGAAGGAGTTTTCGCAGTTCCTGGGGAAAGAAGTCTATTTACTGATGACCAGAACTGTTTAGGGTTGTTAATATGTGTTTCCTGGAGGTTACAGTAGAAGTTTTTCTTGTCAGAGATTATTGATTTTTTTGCTAAATTACGAAGCTGGCGGAATTTAACTAAGTCAGGGTTTAGTTTATTACATCTCCAAGATTTCCATGCTTTGTTTCTAGCAAGCATGAGTTTTTTTGTGTTGGTGGTCAGCCATGGGGCCGATTTGGTCTTTACTCTAATAGAGCGTTCTGGTGCGTGAGAATCAAGTATAGATAGGAATGTGGAATTAAAGAATAATACTGCTTCTTCTAGGGGGAGTGATTTTAAGCAATTCCAATTACATGCACTCAGTTCGGCTTTAAAAAGGTCTATGTTAAAGTGTTTGACTGATCGAATTAGCCTTGTATTTGGGAGGTTAACAAATTCTGATTTTTGTCTAGAAATGTAGGTTAGGCAGTGGTCGCTGATGTCATCAGGCATAATACCTACCTTATAATGTGTCTTAACTTTATTAGTTAGTATCCAGTCTAATATACTCTCTTTCTTACTGGGTTTATTGACTCTTGTAGTTGAGGTAATACTTTGTGAAAACCCATGTAGGTTAATATGGGAGGTGGGATTGACTGTATTTATAGTGTTCCAGTCTATGTTAACGTCACCAAGAATTATGGTTTCTTGGGGGTAGTTGGTAGAAACCCAGCTTAAAAAGTCTTCTAGTATTGGAATGTTATTACCTGGGGGAAGATACAAACAAATAATGTAAATAGATTTTTGGGGTTAAGTTGGAGTTTAATAATGATGGTTTCTGTTTTGCTATTTAGGTTTGGGCATTCTGGTTGAATAGATATGTTAAGTTGATTTTTGAAGAGTATTGCTACTCCTCCACCCTTACGTTTTAAGCGGTCGTGTCTTATTATGTTATAACCCTGGGGTACAATCTCTGAGTCTTTTGTGCCTGGGGTAAGCCAGGTTTCAGAGAGGCAAAGGATGTCAAATCAGTGGATATCTAAGAGGGCATGGATGAAAGGTATTTTGTTATTTATGCTTTGGATGTTAAGGTGTCCTATAAGGAAGTTATTGTTGGGGTTAGGCAAGCAGTTTTGGGGAGGTGGTGAGGTAGGGCCAGGGTTGGGGTGGATGTCTCCATCTAGTAGAGTAGGATTAATAAGTTTTGTTAAGTAGTTCTTATTTAGAATTGTTAGAGATTTTGTTTTTTTGCAAGCTAGTAGGGGGTAGGTAAGGTGATGTTGCCTATGGAATTTAGATAGGTGATAACTAGGGGTGGAATTAACATTAGGGTAGGTTGTGAATGTGAGTCTAGTAGAGGTGTGTTTATGTGTGGAGATAAGAGAGTTATCTAGTGAAATTTCAAGAAAGGTGAGAAGGTATGTAGAAAGAAGGGTGGTTGTGATTGCGATAGAGAGTACAGGCATAGTTCGTATGTAGGGAGGCATCATTTAGTAATTAGAGAGGTGAGGAAGTAGAGGGGAAAGTGTAAAGGGGAGAGAATAGAATGTGGTAAGCAATAGAGGGGAATGTCTGTTGTTTAAAGCAGTAGGTAGATAAGAAAGGATATTAATTGGAAAAGAGAAAGAAAGGCTGGAGTGGAAGGAAAGTGTAAGGAGAGAAGTCTAGGTAATAGTGAAAGGTAATAGAAGATGTATGGTCTTGGGGTATTGAAACCATCTTTTATGGCACAACTGTTTTTTTGAAGTTTTACAAGTTACCCTTCTATGTTCCAGTTTCCACTATCAAAATATGTACATTTACACAGTTACAATAGTGTATATACATTTCTGTTCTATTCCAGTAAGGTACACTGTGAATACATCTTTAAGCTCAGTACTTTACAAACCTTTTCAACACACACTTCAGTACCAGCAGTTTGATATACAGACAACATACAGTTCTAATACATTTGTAACACAAGCATATGAATCATGTTGATATTCATGAATGACATGATTATTTACAAAATTCCAGCTAGCTGTGCTGGCAGTACCTCCTTTTGTCACAATGACTATATCCAGGACCATGATGCTGTGGCTTACCATATCTGGATGTGGACACTACAATCACTAATGGAGCAATGAATGTAGTGTCTCAGTGGGTAGTGTCTCAGTGGGAGTGGGACCTTGCACAGCTAAATCTGTTACCACCAAAAGATATGGTGGCTCTCTGGCCACATGGATGTCTCCCCCTCAACAGATGTTCCATCATAGACACTGCACATTCTAGTGTGTTGTTCATCCTGTCCAAGGAGTTGCCCACACACTTCAGGGAGTCACTCATCTCAGAATGCACAACATGTACTAGTCACACTATCATGTTTTATTATTTATTTTACATTGGTTTACCAGGAAAGTCCGACTGGATGCAAGTCCTTTTTCAGCAGAGGCTCAGGGAGAAAAGCTCCATTAAAAAAAAAAAATTGAACATAATAAAAGTTAACAACTTACATGGTCATAACATGAGCACACAGATAGCATTTACACAATTCTGTTATATAAAAACCTCAAGTGAATACGATATCATGGCAATGATATTATAGAAGAACTTTTTTTCTCAAAAAAATGTATTTATCAAATACATTTGAATAAATGTCATAGTATTTGTATATAACATCTTAAATAATTAAACTTTCCTGATAAAGAAACATATATGAAAGCATCAATATCTAATGCAATCTCAGATTGGATAAATCCAAATTATTCTGCAAATTGGAAAGAATTACTAACTATAATATCAATAAATGAATTTGATTTACAAAAAAAATTCAAATAACGAATAAAAACAATTTGCTATGGCATATATTATCTATTAGTATGCAATATAACATAACTAAGCCCACTAAAACTAGTATGATTAATTATTACATTGACTCATTTAGGAAAATTATTAATGCAAATATTGATTTAAAAATCTGGTTTGATCTTTTAACACCATTCATAGTTACAAAGAGCTATCCACATAAAACATATAGATAAATAATTAATTCCTGGGAACAGAAAGGGTTTGTTTGTTGGTTTCAATGTATCAAAGAAGTAAAAGTTCTGGATATGCAAACAATAGAAACAACATATAAAATTTGATGTCTGTGCAGTGACAGAGACATGGTTCAAGGCACCGGAGAGCACCCCTGCATTACCAGGCTATAATTCATACCACACCTTTCGGCCAATGAACCTGGACCGAAACACTTAAGGTGGAGGCGTGTACATATTCATTAAGGATATCCACACCTCCAGGCTAGTTGCTCAGCATAATGCATTTGAGATTATCCAAGTGCAACTAACTCTGGGCAAGACTGCAATTCAAATTATAACTTGCTACAGATCCCTCACCATGCCCCAGGATTCCCAGTCCTCATTTCTTGATACTCTGGAAAATATTAGAGCACAACCCAACACCCTAGCAATGGGCGATTTCAACTAACCCACCATTAACTGGGAAAAGAGGTCATTGTTCCCCTTTACTCATCACTCATTAGACCCATTATAGAGTACAACACCCCTTTTGGTATGTACCTCACAAGACATTTACAACAACTGGAAAGGCCACAGAAATATCTCTCAAAGAGGATTACTGGCCTCAATCAGATGCCCTACACAGACCGTTTCAAAAAACTCCAGCTTTACTCCATCTCATATCGCCTACTAAGAGGCGATCTCTGCCTTACATGCAAAGCTATGTCAACCCAGTGCTGTTGGACATGCTCCACTTAAAGAAATCCCATTCCCTCCGAGCTACACACTCTAGGGACCTAAACCTTGTCACCACAATAAACAGAACATGCTGGAGGGATAGATTCCTGTCCTAGAGACTTCCCATACTCTGGAACAAACTACCTATCTATATCAAACAAAGCTCCTCATTAGCACTCTTCAAGAAAAATCTTGATGATTGGATGGGAAATAGGAAATTCACCCCAGGGATCACCTTTGTGGCTCTGCTCGACAGGGGCACAGGAAAATAATTTTCTTGGATGGCGAAAGCCAGGGTACCTTTTTGGCTAGGCTTCTATAGGCCCAAAGGCCGATAGCCTAGTACCTACCTATGAACCTATGGAAAATGGAAGTCAGGTCAGTATTAACTAAATTTGACAGACAGAAAAGTCATTTGAAATTATGTCAATATTAATTGTGTGTACTGTGCAATCAACCAAAATATTTCTGCAGTTCCTTGTGTCTTTCTCCATTTCCACAGCATTAGCTAAAGTTCTGATATTGTGACATGTACATGATAATACAGATGTTGCAATGTGATGGGAGAAGATTGAATGTATCAATATAATGTAGTACTAGTGTGCTCCTTGATATACAATATGATTCATTTTATGCATCTTCAAATTGTTATTCACAAAAAACGTGTTTGAATGTTTCTGATAAATATTGGCTTCTGCATTTGTGCACTGCTTGACAACAGGAACTTAACTTTCATGGCTTAAGGAAACAAGCAAAACTTTAGTTTAGGCTGCCTCATGTAGCAGCTCAATTGCATTGTGTGTCCATCAGCACTAAGGATATTACTCAGTGAAGAAAATACACCTGTCAGGTAACTTCCTCTGTGGCACAATGTCTAAGTGCAATGGGCTTAGAAAAAAAGGACAGTTGATGCATAGTTCAATTCCACTTAACTGATGAGGGTGGTCTAAATATATAATCACATGCTGTAATACCATTGTGTCTCTATTTGAAAAGCAACTCTTCTGACTGTTGCTAACAATATGTGAGCTTTTGTCTGTCCACTTTTACATTATTTGTCATTAACTGCAAGTCTGTTAATGTGTCCCAAAGTACATTTCTGATGTTGCAATGACAGGTGAGAAGGAAGAATGTGTCACTTGAATGCACATCTTGTCCTGGCCATTGCTACATATACTCATTGATTGCATTTAATTCACTGTAAGCTTTTTTCTCTATCTCTATGATAATTATTTTTCCAATACTTTTTCCATTTCTCTTCACTCAAAAGCACAAAAAAAACTGACTAGCTAGAAAAAAAAGTGAGACATTTAGTTTAGGTTGCCTTATGTAGACCAACTATGCCTAGTGTCAGTGCATGGCCCCGTCACTAAGGGTAGTACACTTACTTCAGGGAATGCATCTAGCAGATGCCCAATTCTGTGGCACAAGGTGTAACTGAAATGAACTGACAGAAAGAAGGCACATGAAGCATTATTCAAATCCTGTTTATAGGTCATATTGCAATTATTTAAAATATGTAATATATATTTTTTATTTTTTGTCATTTTAATTTGCATTTGGTCTCTGTTTGGCAGAGTGCAAACACCATTCACTAACTAAGGAAAAAAGAGAAAACTTTGGTTTAAGCTGCCTTATGTAGCACAATCAGGCCTGCCAACAGTGGACTTTCATCAGCACTCTGGACAGCACTGAGTTGAAACATTCCAGTTGTCTCTTAGCTATCTCAGTGGCACAATTTGTAAGTGTATTGAATTTAGATAAAGAACACAGCTGATTAAGGGTTCAAATCTAGCTAAATATATGTTTAAAGTAGATGCAAGAATGCCATTTTCATAAGATTTTGATTAAGACTGTACCAGTAAAGAAAAGTTATACTATTAAACATGTTTCTTACAAGCAATGTATAAGTAATGCTTGCATAAATAAACTTTTCTGTTTAACATAAATCATCGTTTCACATATAACCTCAAGTTAATGTGTGTACAATGCATTAAACCTGACAAGTATGACATTTAATATAGAATTCACTCATATACGTATGATGAGCACATTCATTTTGTTATAATGAGCATGACTCATCACATATCTAAACTATGATTTTAGGGCAGTTGTGTCTTGTGGAGAATGTATGCAACATACCCCAACCTGTAACACACAGTTCATTCAAATACATCCATTTGAAATATATTTAAAAACAGAAATAATGACTTTTGTATAGGAATGCATTCCCAGGACTAGTTAAAATCACATGCAGGACTTTCTCAAGTGTATCTGTATTCATTACCAAATTAGCATTGTTCTACTGTCCATGAGAAAAATAGTTTCTCTGTTTAAATGTCAATTGATAAGTTAAGTTTCAATGTTTTCATGTGATTCCCAGCTGGTACAACAATATTTTAACATTGAGTAAGCCTCAAGATCACAAAAATACTTCACAATTAACCCTCTTTTTCCTTATAAACTGCAAGGGGGAAAGCCATGATATTAAACATTCCATTCTTGAAAATTGGAATCTGTGTCAATAGGTTGAGTATCACACATGGCAAACTCAATGCCATGTTTCACACTTTTACAGATATGTAATGTAAGTAGTGCTGATGTGTTAATCAAGGAGTCCATCTGCTTTCAATTGTGAAAATCCAGTTGGCAAGATTGTGCATTCTTGCTCACAACTAGTTACCTGCAAAATCTGAACTGGGTACCAGTTCAGACATATTTTGTCATTTTGATGTTTGTATTCATTCTGATGAAGTTTGTGGTGTTTTATTAAATGAACAAAAGCTTATAAGTTGTGTAGTCCGGTTCCTTCCTGGTATTTGGCTTGCTGTTTTTTTCACTTTTACCTTGTTCTTTGGAGTTGTTTAGTCATTTTTGGTGTTTTGGGAGGTGTTTGGGCAGCATTATGGCAGAAAGTGAGCTTACACAGGACTGTTTATTGAACTTAACCACCCATTCAGTGTTAGACAAATCTTTCGTGTCTAATGAATCTTTTATGGATGACATCATTGCTGCTATCCGTGAAGGCTTTTCTCGTTGTCAAGACAACCAAGGAGGAGGAGTTCAGCTACAGAGCAGTATTGCTAGTAGCGTGCTGATGTCAGTACAACAATCCCACAGCCAGTTGGCTGTGGGAAACAAAGATGGAGGTGTTTCTTCATTCAATGGATCCAGTGGCAGTGTTTCTGGTCCTAATGGTGTTGCTGGGATTTCAACTAGTATAATTTCACATAAAGATGTGGTTTCTCACATTTTTAGTGAGTTTGAAAACCCTTTCAAATTGGACAGTCATAAGTGCCACTACTGAAAGTAGCTGCTCAGATGAGTTTGACATTTGCAAAAATGATATATTTTCTTTAGAAAAACTTTCTTTAAAAATAATTTCTTTGCAGTTAGAAGTGGCTTATTTAGAAGAATGTGTGAGACTCTGCTATGTACCTCGTGGTTTAAGATTATTTAAATTTCCTAACTGTGTTCAACAAGGGGACACTTTGTACCAGCAATTGACTGAACTTTTTAATGGTATTGGTGTCACCCTGATGAAAATGCTGGTTGCCCATTACACATATAATACCACTAACTTAAAAGCTGACATGGAAACTTTGGACATGAAAGTTAGGGGGTCCAAATGTTTCCAACACTTTTCTACTTTATATGAAGGTATTTCCATCAAAGTAGACGGACAGAGGGTGACCATTATTTATAGGAAACAAAGACAATTGAAAAGAGATTTAGCTGTCTACAAAGAAAAGACAGGCTATCCTTTACCTAAACATTTAACATCAGTACAAACTGCGAAAACAACTGGTGCATTTGATATTACTAATGGTCTTACAGAGGCAGTTGCTTCTACTTCTGTTTCTAATCAGTGTGATGCTGGCACTACAAATGTTGTTAATAATTCTTGCAATATTGGTCCTTCTGTGTCCACAATGAATGGACCTTTTTTAGTGGACAAATCAGGGGTGCAGAGAACCCCGAAATGGTCGAAAGAAGTTCAGGCCACACACAAGAAGGAACAAGGGAAGAAAGGGAATGGCAGGAACAGAAACAAAAAGAGAACTTAAATTTTTGTATAGACATTTTAAATCTGTCTGGTGTGAATTTAACAGATGACACCTATAAGGTGTTAACAATGCAGCTTTACATTTATTCCTTCCAACAAAGCAAATGTAGTACATTTGTGGATTTTAAGCTGTATTTAAGAAAGTTGAATTTGAAATTTATTTTTGATGGTTTGTCTACTTCTGTTTTACCCATAGAACAATGTAAATGTAGAAGTACTTATAACCCTGCCTTATGCTCTCCCTTACATGTTTTTGGTACACTATGTGAACAACATTTTAAGTAGATGGTCCCATAGTACTGATAACCTTACTCAGGGAGAGAGGAAAGCATTAATTGACTTAGCTTCTAACAAGGATCTGAGTGTAATGATGGCAGATAAGGGTGGGGCCCTAGTCATTATGCATACTGTGGACTATGAAAATGCTATGCTACAACTTTTGAGCAAATGTGGAAACTGCAAACAGGTAAATATAAATTACGCTTTATTGTGTTTTAAGCATATTGATACTTTATTATTTCATTTGTTTTGTTAAGGTAATATTGGACACTCAGTATACATGTTCTTACAAGTTGAACATCCAATGTTAACAGTCCTCTTTGTTATTCCTAAAGTCCAGAAATGCAGAAGCACCCCCCCCCCCCTTTTAGACCCATAGTGTCAGCAGCATACTCTAAGACTGAACCAATTTCTATTTGGTTAGATAGAATTTTGAACCCCATTGTTCAAAGTTCAAGGTTTTATTTAAAAGATTCTTGGCATCTTTTAGAGTTGTTACATGAATTTAATTTGGAAAACTTTGATGCGTCTACTATTTATTTATTTATTTACATTTGTTGACCAGGAGTGTCCGACTGGACATAGGTCCATTTTCAGTGGAGGCCCGGGGAGAAAAGCTCCACAGTTAAAATATACAGACAGTTACATTGGATTTGCATAGCGATTAACAATTTGATTGACATAGCAATTAATTACAAACATATTTACAGATGAAGAACATAGTACATCTGTAGACAACTAGAATCTTTATCTCTGAAGTACATAACCGACATTAACGATTGTTACAATAAGAAGTTCCTGCTGTATAATAAGTAGTAGGCTTATGAGCATCCGAGCTTGCTATAATCAAGGTAGTTAGTGGGGTGGAAAGAAAGGTAGTGGTTGGATGGAGTGGGTGATATTAGAGTGGGATTTGCAAGGGCATATTCAGCATGTTTCTAGGTGTGCTTTTAGTAAAGTTTTTAAGTGGTTTCATGATGGCATGGAGGTAATTGTGGGTGGGAGGGAGTTCCATAATTTGGCTATGGCGCAAAAAAATAGTGCTTCACCAGCAGAATTATTGGCTTTAGTGATCTGCAAGGGATTTTTGTTGCTGGATCTTAGTGGTCTGGTGGTGTGATAGGGTTGGAGTCGATTCTGGAGGGATGGGAAATTTAGTGGATGGTTTACTAGTTTGTAGGCGAGTGAGAGTTGATACCATTGAATTATACCATTTTTTGTAACACTTGATGTCACTTCCCTCTATACAAGTATAGATCAAGAAGCTGAAATTGATTTATTTAGAGAGTACTTGACTGGTCATACTGATTTTGACAATGATAAGATCAACACCTTCTGTGTTTTGATGGAAATAATTTTGGAAAGTAATTTTTTCAAGTTTGGATTTTGTATTTTTCAGCAAACCTCCAGTGTGGCCATGAGTTCTAGAGTAGCTCCCTCTTTTGCTAATCTTGTTATAACTATGTGGGAGATGAAATGTCTTGTGACACATCCTTTGGCTAAGAATATTTTATTTTATAGGCCTTACAGCGATGATTTGTTTTTTTGTTTTTTTTTTGTGGGAAGGGGACCTTGATATGTTCCAGTTATTCCTGCAAGATCTAAATGGTTCAACCAGTTTTCTGAATTTCACCTTAGGAGGTTTTGGGAAAATAATCAGACTTCCTGGATATCCATTTGGAACTACTTGGTGACAGTTTTAATTTCAGTAGTAGCATCCATAGGAAGTCTACTTTTGTCAATCAGTACCTACAGAGGGACAATCTTCACCCCCAGCATATGAAGATGGTCAAGGGACAACTTATAAGGTTAAGCCGTTTGACCAGTGAAGATTCTGTTTTTGATGCTGAGGTTAACAAATTGATTGGATTTTTTATAGCCAGGGGATATGATTTGTTCTGGTTATGTAACATTGTTGCTGAAGTAACATCTCCCAGACACAGTTTAGCAAGCCTCATTTTGAGACATAACTTCAGTGTGGCAAGTAGGGTCAATTAAAACAATAAGGTGTTTGAGCTGGGCTTCCCATTGCCTATTTCAGATGGAGTGGATATTATTAGGCATGTAATTAAAGAAAATTGGAAGGTGTTGCTTGGGCATTCTGAACTGCTGAAAGTCTTGAGGAGTGAACCTTTGTTCACTTATAAGAAGGTAGTATAAGGAGTATACTTAAAGGTATCACCAAGACACTACACAATGAGGTTAAAGACCCTGTTGGGACCTTTGCTTGCGGTCATTGCAAGGCAATGTAGGTACATAGCTAATCCAGGTACTGTTGAATTGAAACATTTCAAGAAAGTTATTTGGGCAAAAGACAGGTTTACATGTGATTCTGTGGGTATTGTTTATCTCGCAATATGTAATTCTTGTACCAGTTTTTATGTTGGCAAGACCATCAGGTCATTAAGCAGAAAGGTTTATGAACATGTTTTGGCAATGAGAAACAAAGACAGGAATAATGCACTGGCATTATATGTTTTATTATGTAACAATTTTAAGAAATTTACATTCTTTGTCTTAGAAAAAGTAGTTTGTGGTCCTTTGGTGGGCAATTTTAAAGCCTTATTAGAATGTAAGGAAACCAAATGGCAGATAGCTCTAAGAACATATTACCTTCCAGGACTAAATTAAACTATAACATCAAGTGTTTTCTTCAGTTACAAATGCTTTGATGTAGTTGTCTATAAAATAGGCTTTACATGATGGAATACTGTTTAGTAGTATGTTATTACTGATTCTTATACATATATTTATATTTTTTATTTGTATATAAGTAATGTTCCAAAATTCTGTGGTGTATTTTTTAATGTTCATGATATCATAATGACTATTTAAATAATTAATTTGAAGCATTTTGTTACTGGATGATTTTTTTGCACATGACTAGTATTTTAAGGGTGGTTTCAAGTTTTTGTATTAATTCTGATGAAGTGCGTGGTGTTTTATTAAACGAACAAAAGCTTATAAGTTGTGTGGTCTGGTTCCTTCCTGGTCTTTGGTTTGCTGCTTTTTTCACTTTTACCTTGATTTTTGAGGCTTACTCAATTAGACCAATAATTGAGCATAATGCCCCATTTGGTATATACCTCTCCAAACATCTGCACCAACTGGAAAGGCCACATAAATACCTCAAAAAGAGAATCCATGGCCTCCAACACCTGTTGTACGAGACAGGCTCAAATCACTATCACTTTACTCGGTATCATACAGATTGCTCAGAGGTGATCTGTGTCTCGCCTGCAAGGTAATTTCGAACCTTGCTCTACTAATGATGCTCCATATCCGTAAGTCTAACTCCTCATGCATTACCCACTCAAAAGGCCTGAATCTAATATGTGACATCAACAAAACCTGCTGGAAAGACAAGTTTGTCTCCCAGAGGCTGCCCTGTCTCTGGAATAGACTTCCCATACACGTCAAACAGAGTACCTTGCTGACCCTCTTCAAGCACAACCTTGCTAAGTGGATGGGAAATCACAAATTCATCCCACGGGTTCCACCTGTGTCCCTCATTTACAGGGGCAAAAGATACCGACTGATAGTTCTTTTTTGGGGATAAACTCTTGGCTAGGCCTTTAAGAGCCCCAGGGTCATTAGCCTAGTAATCTTCTATGATCATATGCAGACATGGCTGGCAAGGGAGAGCATGGTGTTAAATTTAGAGCAAAAAAGTGGGATGCTTAGGAGTCCAATATATTTTTGGCATTCCTTGTAAAGTGCTACACCCATAGGTTGCTGTAGGTTGCTGCAGGAGAATTATATCAAGTCTCATTATAAGGCTGAGGCTTGTAATATCTTAAACAAGGCTGTCTCCAATACAGCAGGCATTCCACGCCCCAGGGAACAATGTCACCATCACTATAGTGACCTTAACAAGCACAAGCAGGACCTCTTAAACCAATGGTAGGCTACAATTAGGACTGCAAATGTTTCCCAGTTGTGTAAGCATACTGACTCATAACCTATCTATGACACTGCATTAATGATCAGCTAGCCAGTACTCAAAATGCTTTCATATATATTTTTTTTCTTTTTGTACTGTACAGTAGCAATGGATATGCTGCAGTCTCTGAGCCGTACCAGGAGAGAATAATTTGCCTCAGAGAGCAAGGGGTATGTATGACACAGATCCAATTTCAAACCAGTAATTTCTTTTCATTCCCTCAAGCACTAGCATCTTGAGCAGGTATACCTCAACCTTCATCTCAAGCATGCATGCCTTCCCCAATAACTTTTGCTGCTTGCATTTGGCAATGAGAGCAACACTTTATCTCTGTGTGGGTTCAATACCCAGAAGCAGCAATTCATTTCTATTACTGCATAAATATTTATAAAATATTAACAACAAAATGTCAGGAAGAATTAAATTATGGTAACTGAAGTTATTAAATTTGAATGCATAATTACTATCCATCATAGGGAAATAAAAGCTGCTCTTTGTTATATTATAGCAGTGAGATTTGTTTATTTTATGATGCACACATACCGTTCCATCATACATGAATGAGGAAAAGGTTTATAATAGTAAATTATCATAATTGTTTATGAATTACCAAACAAAGCTTATTGAAAAATGCAGTACTGTGGCATGCCATGTATCTAATTACTGTAACTCTTTGGTTTGTCTCCCCCTACTCTTTCTCTTCCTTTTTTCTTTTTTTTTGGGGGGGGGGAGATGAGTGGGTTATAGTTTATTCACAATCTGCCTTTTGCATAACTTGCTGATGAATATTAATCATCACCAGCATGGAGAGATAAACAGATCACTACAGATTGGCCCCACACACCTCCACAGATGGGAGCACAGACACCCAATACTTCAGGGTTACAGCAACCTGTCAGTGTTACCTCCACAACCTCTGCCCTACCTGCTCCAACTGCTTTAGGTAGCTCTGCCCCAACTGCTAGTGCTTCAACAGTAGTATCAGTGGAAGTGGCGATTTTGTCACTCAGCAGGTGCTGACAGTGCTGGTGGAGGATATAACGGAGAGGGTCTTCAGTGCACATATTGGCACTCTAGAAATGTTCCTGCACCACACTGCAAAGATGATGCCACATCCAGCACTGACCCAGGGAGGTTCTGCAGGAGAACGTGATGAGAGCTGTGAAGGTGAGGACTAGATTCTCACTATTCTCAAGCTAGACTTCAGTGGGTGCCTCCAATGTCCCTACCTATCCCCATTCTTTTGTCTCCATCACCATCCCTGTCTGTCTTGTAGGTCCTATATGTCATGTGCATGCATCATAACCGATCTTACCTACATGACTCTATCATTCCTAAGTACTTTTCTCAACATTCCCGTCTCTTCAAAAAATAAAAAAAACGGCCACCTTTCCCACAAAAAAATTGCACCCCATACATAGCTCTCCACTTCACCTTTGTGTCATCCCAACACACTTGGTTTGGGCCAATTGGCCATTTAACATTATTCTGTTGTTGTCTCCCATCACTGGTGTAGTGACCCTGCAAAGTCATGAAACTGTTTGCAGTATTGTGCATTTATGCTGTGAAGAAGGGGATAGCTATGGTGCTCTCTCACAACCCACCTGCAAATTCCTGTATTGTTTTCCCTGTTTCCTACCCTCTGCTTGCCAACCCCATTTTCACCACTCACTAATCCACCCCCTTTTCACATGTTTAATATGCTTAAAAATAGATTCACACATAACACACATGGCCATGAGTGGCCCATGGAAAAGCTTTCATTTTATATCCTCATCATTTGTGTGGAGTTTGGCATAGCACAGCTATACTGAGGGGCAGTGACTGCTATTTAGCTTCTTATTGTAAAAGTTGATAATTTCAATGTAATCCACCGTAGTAGGGATACTTTTGAGAAAATGTACTTAAATCCACTGCACTATGGAAATACAGAGTAAAGGCAGACTAAAGACAGTACAGTGGAACAGTTAATGTAACAGTTTAGGTTGGAGGATGTAATAAAGTAGAGTTTCTTTTGTGGAGTATTGAGATAACTACCCTGTTTGTAGCCTGAGCTTCCTGCATAGTGTCATGTGTACGTTGGTGTATTAATTTGTGACATTTCATATTCTTATCATATATTTAACTGCAAACTTTTGTATTTCTCTCAATATAAAACATTCCCTTAACATACCATTTGAATAGTACAGCAAAACATAATTTGCAAAAACATTACAGTCCCAGCAGGGAGACTTATAAAACTACTGTCATCCTTCTTATGTCTTCATGTTTGTTGCACTTTTCTACATCTTATTTGTTATTATAGCAAGCACTTTACTATACAG
Organism: Protopterus annectens; assembly: GCF_019279795.1. Taxonomy (NCBI): domain Eukaryota; kingdom Metazoa; phylum Chordata; order Ceratodontiformes; family Protopteridae; genus Protopterus; species Protopterus annectens. Next base: position 818,554,090 of record NC_056749.1, on the reverse strand, counting down.
CACCCACAAAACATATTATTGCCATTCCTCTCTGCATCTGTCTCTGTATCTCTCTGTTCACCCCTTCTGTTTCTATAAGTTGTTACAGGGCTTCAACAGGGCTCCAACAGTGTTATTTTGATGTTACAAAGTTGTAATTGTTTTGTACTGTGATGAGCTAATGCTCACATGTACATGTAGAATTTTGACTAATTTCAAGGGTTCTGATCCAGACATTTGCTAAGTGTTAATGACTGGTTTTGGTAAAGTATTTTATGTGCACCCATTGGCTATATATTGTTTTGAATCACCATTGTTCTTCTTTTGCCATAACCTACTTTGTACCTGTCTCCATCTCACATTGCCAATGTATCATCTCCCTTCTGTATCATTTGTTTTCCTCCTCTACATTCATGCAGTATCTGGCAACTGGCAACACATGCAAATAAGACTAAATGGAAGAACACAGCTTATTGCAATAGCTTATGATTTTAATGCTTTCATCGACATTTGTCTTTTGCACTTCACACCGTTGTGCTAAGCTATGTTTATTCCTTTTAATGTACATTTCAACAAGCTGAAGAGTTGGATGTACAGATTACACTGTTCAACAGGATAATGAAAATGAGTGCATACATTCATGCTTTCTGAAATCTGCTGTCACATTTCAACTATCAGAAGTATGACTTCCTAAGCGGTCTGCTTAGATAATACTCCGGTATAAATGCTTTGCTTGGAATACTCTAAAGATTCAAATACAGATAACTGAAAAAGGTTTCAGGATATTTTGCCTGATTTCCATGAATGTAAATGCTGGCTAAACCTTTACTTAACACATCATTATCCTGCTGCTATATTATTGTGCCTCCTACTTATTGTGAAGCTTGTCTTGTACAGATCTTTGCACAACCCTAAAGCAATGTGGACTACTGCTAATTCCCATTCGAAGGTGAACACTTCAAAATATTAGTGCGTGTGTGCTAAAACTTTGCCATCACAATTCAGCGTTGTAGTCCTGTGCTCAAAGAGAAAAAAAGGAAAATCAAATACTCACTGTTTTAGGTTTCACAACATTTATATGCCTGCATTACATTTGTCAGCAGGTGATCTTGATTTTAGAATGATGTTAACTCACTTAATTCAGTCATTTAATGTAGTCTGCTCTACAGTGTTTACAATTGCACCACTGTTATTCTGTTATTCTGCAGTGTACTGTCCTATGTATGACTTGCATGTTTGTTTTGGCAATACACATATTGCAAGTACGAGACAATACAAGCGAGAAATAATCCTGTCGTGAAGTTGCAGGAAATGATTGATAATCCAGTGGTGTATAACAGCGAATGTGACATCCCATAATGTGACATATATCAATGTCCCTCATAGTAACATGATGTACACGAAGGACAGTAACGTTTAGTAGAGAAGTATGCAATTACATGTGACAATCACAGAGATGTTACATTGTCATGTGCACACATATCCATTTGTTGCACTACCTTTGATGCACAATTCCATCTCTTCCAAACAGTAGATTTTTTAAAAAAAGTTAAAATGTCCTATTTTACATCATTATTAATGTCATTCTTCTCCAGTGCTACCTGTAATGCAGTCCTGTTTAGATTATGTTACAAGATAAGTGGGAGATTCAATGACCACCATGGAGATCTTGTGTTGAATACTTGTTCCCGTATCACCTTTCCCCTGAGAAGAATGCATTTAACTCTTCACACAGCTCCCTTATCCCACTTTTTACTGAAACATCCTCCATGAAACTCACTGATGAGGTCATCCTGACAAAAGTGTACTCTCTACCCATATAAATCACACTTATCCAGTGGTGCTTATGACTAATGCAGTTTTCCTAGATTGTGTGACTAGAGAGGTAGGAGGTTCAATACCAACTCAGAAAACTTGTGTGCAACACTTTGCTCTCTGTCCACCTCAAGTAGAATACATTTAAGTCTTCACACACCTCCCTTATCCCACTTTTTATCAAAACATTCTGTATGAAACACACTGGCAAAGTCATTCTGACAAAAATGCACTATCAAACTTCGTGTCAGATTTCCCCTGTGGCACTTGCAGTTAATATAGTGCTCTCTAGATCTGTACAGCTGGATAAGTAGGATGTTCAATGCCTCACAAGGGAGACTGTGTGTAACATTTGGTGATTTATTCACTTATCCTGAGAATAACATATTTAAGTATTCACAAAGCTCAATTATATTCAATTTTTACTGAAACATCCTCTAGGAAATACATTTATAAGGTCATCCTGACAAAAATGCACTCTCTACCCTAAAGAGTCACACTTTGCCTGTGTTACTTACAACTAATACAGTGTTGTCTACATTGTATAACTAGATAGGCAGGGGGTTTGATGCCAAACATGGGAAATGTGTGTATGTAGTGCTTCTTCTGAAAAGAATACATTTCAGCTCCCTTATCTCACTTTTACTGAAACATCATCTCTCTAACACAGCGACGAGACCATCCTGACAAAAGTGCACTCTCTCTCTTTCTCACACCTTAAGATTCAGACTTATCCTGCAGCACTTGTGATTAATGCAGTGCTTTCTAATTTCTCTAACTAGACAGGTTTCAGGGGGCTTGATGTCCAACATGGCAATTTTGTGTGTGTATGTAATACCTGGTGTTGTATCCACTTTCCCTGAAGAGATTGCATTTAAATATGCACACACCTGCCTTATTCCACTTCTTATCACACTGATGCGGTCATTCTGACAAGAGTGCACTCTCTCGCCTTAACCGTGTGACTTATTCTGTGGCACTTGTGATTAAAACAGTGTGGTTTACATTGTGTAATTAGATAGAAGGTTTGGTGCTCAATATGGACAACCTGTTTATGTTTGGGGGGTGTTTACAGTTAGGAGAGTAGGTGTTCAAACAGCTTGTACTCTGGATAAACATTTTAAAGTGCTAAATAACTACACCATCACATTGTCCCTTCTTTCACAACCACAACTTCTTTGCAACACAAAGGTGTAGCTTGGCATATTGCTTGCTGTACTTTTCTGAGTAGAATTTTCTATACATTACTTAAAGAAATCATGGCTTTGTTAGGCCATAGTCTGTCCACATCTGTCTAAATTAATGCTTCCAAATAGTCTTACAGATTGAAAAAATATCAATTTCATGTTGTTAGATAGAAAGTGATGTAAACATTTAAGTTGGGGTGGGAAACATCTCCATTTTTCAAATTACAGGTAATTTGTAGGGCAGCAATAGGAGCACACAATTACAAATGTATGTTCTCTGACTACAACCCTGGTACAACACACTAATGAGGTCATTCTTTTGCAAGTGTATTGTGCATGCTAGTCTTCAAATCCATGTATGATGTGGGAGCTGTACTGTGTTATTGTACACTTCAACCACTTTTTAGTACAAACATCCAGCTAATAAACAGTGTTGATATCACCCATTTAAATGTGCACTGTAACACCTACAGCTCATGTCATGCGCTGATTGTGATTTATGCACTAATCTTTAGCTTGTGATCTTGGGTAGTTAGTTCAAATCCAGCCATTTCTGATCAGAATATGTTGTGACCATCCATGTTGCTAACACTGTCAAACTCATTTGCTGTGTACACACATAAACCTTGCTTCCTCTTACAAAATGCTACAATAATTTGTCACATAGCAATGCTTTTATTCAGAGTAATGAGGCTGTGTGATTACAATTTCCTTACATAACTTATGTAGGGTACAAAGGAATGAGATGACATGTTGTATGTTGTTGCCTTAGTACAGCATTTACAGGTACATGTATCCGTTACAGCAATAACATGATGTAATGCCTTCACATACTGATGTATCTCACAGTCATTATGACACTTCTACCATGGTGCATTCATCCTGTATAATATGCATTTTCTGTTGTGAAAAAATCATGTGTTTGACATCCATATTCAGTGGCCATTAAATTGTTCAGGCTTATACTGTAATACATGAGAAGCATCCACCACAGTTATAATGTCTCCATTTACAGGGTGAGAGACCTCCACCATTCCTTTATCTCAGGGATTGTTTACAGCACATACAACTGATGTAATAAGTTAGTACAGATGGAGAGTTACAGTTATGTTAAGACTTCCACTGTGGCACTTGTGCTTCATCCACATCATTAGTCACTAGAGTCATATAGCTTATAGGTTCATAGGTAGGTACTAGGCTATCTGCCCAAAGGCATTTATAAGCCTAGCTGGAATGTGTTGGCTTTCGCAGCCCCCTTAGATTAGTTCCCTGTGCCTCTGTCCAGCAGAGCCACTGAAGTGATCCCTGAGATAAACTTTCTGTTTCCCATCCACTTGTCAAGGTTTCGCTTGAAGAGGGTTAGCGAGGAGCTCTGCCTAATGTAGATTGGAATCTTGTTCCAGAGCATGGGAAATCTCTGGAACAGAAATCTATCTCTCCAGCACATCCTATTTATTGTTGTGATGAGGTTTAGATCCCTGGAGCATGTGGCTCGAGGGGATATGGTTTTCTTTAGGTGGAGCATGTCCATCAGTTCTGGGTTGAACATGACCTTGTATGTCAGGCAGAGATCACCTCTGAGTAGGCTGTATGCAACCGAGTACAGCTAGAGTTTCTTCAGTTGAGCTGCATAGGGCATCTGCTTGAGGCCAGTGATCCTCTTGGTGAAGTACTTCTGTGGTCTTTCCATTTGTTGCAGGTGTCTTGTAAGGTACATCCCAAATGGGGCATTGTACTCTATGATGTGTCTGATGAGTGATGCATAGAGAGGCCCAATGCCCTCTTTCGATCTGGATGCAAACCTTTTTGTGATTAGGTGGGCCACATAGAAGGATTTTCTAACCACCTTGGCAATGTGATTATTAAAGGAGAGGTTACTATCTATTTGGGTCCCCATATCCCTTATTTCGTTTTCTGTATTTAGGGGGCTACCACCTATGTGATAGTTTGTGGGTACTTTGTTTTTTTCAAAGGGGATGACTATGCACTTTCTGGCATTTAGCTTGAGGCCATGGTTTTGACACCAGGTATCTGTCTCAGTGAGACCCTTTTGGAGGATGCCTGTGTCAGCCGGAGAGTCAGTTATAGCCCCTAGTTTGTAGTCGTCTGCGAACTTGGTCAGCCATAGTCCTCCTGTGCTTGCCTGTACCTCTGAAAAGTATATGCCAAACAGGAAGGGTCCTAGGACTGAGCCCTGGGGAATGCCACTTGTAACCAGTTTAGAGTCAGACCTAGCTCCTGCAACTCTTACCATGTGGGTTATGTCCGTGAGCCAGTTGACATCCCAGCTCGTGACATAGGAGTTTATGTTCAGCCTGATAAGCTTGTCTATAATTCCTGAGTAGGGAATGGTGTTGAAGGCCTTTTTGCGAGGTCTAGGTAGGCTGTATGGGCCACCTTTCCCTCATCTATAGCCTTGGTAACTGTCTCAAAGAAGTCCACCAGGTTTAGGAGGCATCATTTGACCTTAACAAAGCCGAAGTGGGTAGGGTCCAGTGTTTGGAGGTTCCCAATGTCTCTGTTAATGAGATCCATGATGATGCACTCCATAGCTTTGCAGACCAAGCTAGTCAGGCTTATAGGTGTGATAGTTCCTGGGGTCCATTGTGGCTCCACCTTTGTGAAGCAGAATAACCGTTGCTGTGTGCCACTCTGTGGGCACATTTCCTGTGGAGAGGCTGAGTTTAAACAGTGTGTTTAGGTGAGGGGTTAGTTCAACTTTCAGCTCATGTGGGACGCAGCCTGAGACAACGTCCGTTCCCATTGATGCTGTGTTTTAGGCTTTGGAGAGGGCTGTTTTAACCTGAGTGTCTGTGATTTCAGGGGCACTACATTCTTCTGGTATAGTTATGGGCCCTTTTGGGGGTGAGAGTGGGGTAAAGTTTGCACTGAACCTGTCTGCCAGGATGTTGGCTATATCTGTCGGTTCAGTGCATTTTGTGCCATTCTGCACTAACTCCGAGCAGATCTGAGAATTGCCACTTAGATTCTTGACATAGCTAAATAATGTCTTGTGGTTATCTTTGGAGTCCATGGCAATTTTTTCATTCGAAGCTAGCCTTTGATGATTTTATGAGAGAACGTAGTTTCTTGCTGATACTGATCAAGGATGTCTTCCCTTCTTGAGATTTTATTCTTTTCTGTACTAGTTTCCTCCTTCTGTTGTATAACTTGTTTATGGCAGGGGTCCACCAGACTGTTTTCCTTTTCTTGGAGGAGTGAGTCTTGGTTTTGTTTGGGATAGCACAATCCATGCATTCTTGTAGGTGCCCATATAGTGCATTAGTAAAGGATTTTGCAGCTTGGACAGCATTATCCTTTAGCATGGGCGCTTTGAAATTTCCCACCTCGGTCTTAAGTAACGTGAAGTTTGCTTTCGAAAAGTTTTTCACGGTGGTTTCTTTGACAGGGGGGGGGGTGGAATGTGGATATCCAGAGTGATTAGTTTATGGTCAGATCTAACCATCGAAGGGTTGAGGTCCAGTGTGGAACATCGATCGCCCATGTTGCTGATGACCAGGTCCAATATGTTGTCACGTCTGGTGGGGGTGTTGACCAGTTGATCCAGGGTGTTTGAGTTTATAAATTCTAGGAAATGTTGGGCAAGGGAGTTTGTACTTGAGTAGTTCTCCCAGTTAAAGTTTGGGTAATTGAAATCACCTAATATCAGGGTGTTTGGTAGGACCTTTATGTTTCCCAGTGTTTCCAGGAAAGCGGAGTGGGGGTCCTGGGACATTGTGGGTGATCTGTAGTAAGCTATAATTTGAATAGCAGTTTTGCCCGTTGTTAGTTGCACTTGGATGATCTCTGAAGCATTGTGCTGTGACACTAACCTGGAGGTGTGGGTATCCTTAATGAATATGGATACTCCCCCGCCTTTTGTATTTTGGTCCGGGTTTTGGTGCCGAAATGTATGGTATGAGTTGTAGCCTGGTAGCACTGGGGTGCTCTCTGGAGCCTTAAACCAGGTTTTTGTTACTGCACATATATCAATTTTCTCCATACTGAGGAGTGCCTCGAGTGCGTGCATTTTGAGGTTTAGACTTCTGGCACTGAGTAGCATTACCCTCAGTTTTTTGTTACTTGTGCTATTTACGGCGGTGCGTAATTGGAAGTAATTTGAAGCTTGCTCTTCAAATTACTGAAAGTGTAACTTTATATGCATGTACTGATGTTACATAGCACTATTACATCTAATTATCCTTACCCATTTTTATGTTACACAATGATCACAGGTTATGACTGCAGGGTAGTGAAATAGTTGTTAGTGGCATACCATGCTGTGAGTGCTCGTGTGGCACGTACATTGAGTACTGGCTTGTGTAGCATACATACACAGATAGACTGCATTGTAAGTAATACACAATGGAAAGAGGTTACTTGTCAAAACACCATTGAGATTGTACTGCTCACTGCTGTGTGAAATGTGACATGTGCAGTGCCTTTCTAGCATTCTGACCAAATCTGATTGTTCATATTATATTTGCAACTCCTTTCTTAATGCACACATTCAATTCTGTTATTTGTGACAGCTTCCATTGCTAACTGATATGGCACATGAAGTCAACAGAGAGGTCAGGAGGGGAACCTTGTGTATAGGCAGGGGGTTGAATCTGGTAACATCTGTCTGTCAGATAACAGTGGCTTACAAAGAGGCAAGTAGTTATGGCACATTCAGAGGACCACCTTCTTCAGGCCTTCTCCTACAAGGTCGGACATCCTACACGTTATGATAGGAACGTGCTGTAAGCCCTTCAAGGGTGTTCTTCATGATATGACCAATATGGGTATTTCTGTAGTACCCATGATTGTTCTGGATTTCTGTGACATCTATCCTGTCAAGTGCTCAAAAATGACAAGATGCAAATGTTCATTATGTTATTCATGCTGACATGCATTACCTAATTATGCTCTGTGTGGCATGTCTCCATCCGGACATTTCCTTATTACTGGAATTGTTTTTGTCACACTATACAGTTTAATGGCAGACGAGGGATTCCATAAACATGTCTTTCTGTTTGGCATGCTGCCAAATTAACAGAAATTGGGATTGGTCCTCTGTTACAACATATTATTTTGTGTTGCTACTGTTGAATTGCTGTTATGTTACTGTTCCCTGTAACTCCATGTGAGTATGCCTACTATGACAATATCTGAGATGTTTACAAAGCAGCAAAGGAAAACCTGAAATCATGACATGTTGCATGTTATCCGATCTGTGTTGTCATTTGTAACTTATGTATGTTGTGTGTTATTAGATTATCATTTAGCATTTGCATGACTGTACAACACTTGCTTGTCTATTACATGTTCATAGGTGATAAGCCCCTTTCCTATGGGTGCCACTGTCATTTTTTGCAAGAACATGTCCATTTCTGATGTACCTGCCATTACACTAAATGAAAAAGTTCACTGTGATGAAAGATAAGTCCACACAAATGAAATGTGATAATCCAAAATGAAGGCCAATCACCAAGGCTGACAGGCAAAATAAATATAGTTTTATTTGGTAAGCGCTTTCATGTTTTATGCATTTCATTAGACCATAAAAATCCATTAAAAAGCACACTTTAAATACACAAGACAATCAAACAATTAAAATCAATTAATGAAGCAATTTACAAGCTTTGAGTGCAGATAGTAAAGGTACAGATTCATTAAGTCCAAAGTCTCTATCTGCCTGGAGTGTAATAATCCATTTTAGCTCATTGTACTCTGTTCTATTGTTAATATCTCCACCGCTGATATTTATATGTGTTAATTGTAAAGCCATGAACTAAAAACTATGCCCATGATTGTTATTACAATATTTAGATAACATATTAGTAATTATATTCTTATGTATGTCCCATAAGTAATATTATCTCTTTGAAGTGTTGATCCATTTTTCCCATGTAAAAACAAGGGCACATGCTGCAGGCTGATAAATATACCACATGTTCACTTGTGCAATCTGCATAAATCATAGGACAAACTCTCTTATTCATTTTTGGATGGATAAAAAAAGTTTCTCAAGGAGATGGAACTGCAGGGCTTGCAAGCTCTACATGGATAGGTACCTAGCCTATCAGAATGTGGATGTACAGAGCTTTGGTTATCATAGGACAGTCGTCGCTTGAGTGATATCCCATTTAAAAAAAAAAAAATCTGGGAGAACTCCCAACTATACTGCTGATGCCTTGATCAGCTCATGAAATCTGCCAATTCCTTCTAATAATGTCACAAACAGTGCTAATATTATTAGAAAAAGTAAGTCGAACCCTAAAATTCCTGTTACTACGCATATTATTAAAACTTTGTGCAGTAGTATGCGATTCACCTTTCTTAATAAAATACAGCATTGCTGTCCCTTTCCTTAATGTTGTAACCATATTCATGGTATCTGTAATCTCATGATGTCGACCTGACATTACAGCTGTAAGGCTTATTTGTTCTTATTTGTTTGTGTACATGCTGAGGTACAGAATACAGCAGTGGTGTCAGTTTGCATACATAAATTTCCTGCATATATGTTTCATATGCAATAACTGCATTCCATGCCTTCATCTTATAATGTTTTTTCTGCCCTTACTGTTATCTCAAGTCAGCATTTTATTAACATGCATATCACATTGTCAATCCCCTTTGCTACACTGCAGGTTTATATCCCTATGACATGCTTTGTGTGCACGCCCATTTTTATTTATGTAAATAACTCCAGCATTGTCATTGACATTAATTATTACCAGTATTGTAAGGTGTATGTCAATGCTTCTTAAATGCTTCAGTCCATTTGCCTGCGGTATACGAGTACACTTCACCCATTATCCCTCCCCCATAAATTAATTATGCAGAATAAAACATCTGTGTACAATTCCTTCATTTCACTTTGGCTACTTTCTTATTCTTTCCCTGTACTTGCCTTTAATATTTCTGTGCTATAGCTCATGCTCATATATGAGCATTGCCTATATGTGAGCCATTTTGTTTATATTCTGTGCTGGTGATTACAAGCACCTTTCCATGGCAGCGAACACTACTGCTAGCCAAGAAAAGGTGCTTGTAAACACATAGGTGCAAAGACCAGCATGCGTGTTTCATTGTCGTAGCCGTTCATCGTATTAACACACTTATATCATGTAGGCATAACATAGTCCCTACAGGATTGTAAATGAATCCCAGGGTATATATGGGAGAGACTGGCGATAACTTCCTTATTATAATTACTGTTTAAATGTCAACTCATTAAGGAATTCCCAAGGTAGAAGATATGCGATGCACATCGACAGGTGGTAAGGGAATCGAGGATGTGTGTTCATTCTGAATCCAGAATGATCTGAAGTACATATTAGGATATCATGCACAGTGCTGGAAGTAACAGCTCAGAGGTTTCCTCTCTAATGACTTCCAGAACCCAAAAGAAAAATAGAACCCACCCAAAAATGCATAAATAAATATGATGTCACAGAAATGTAGCTGCTGTTGGTAGATGCAGCAAAACTGCAATGTAGGCCTAAATCCACACCAGCACATTTATTCCTCCCTGCAATATACATTTACATAAATATGATGTCATATAAATGGGCTTACTGTTGGTAGATGCAACACAACTACACTGACTTCCTATACCCACACCAGTGTGCTTATTGCCCCTTACAATATACACTTACATCATATTTTTATTTTCTTGTCACTGTGAACACTGTCTATTCACTTGGTTTCTCCTTGGGCACTAAAAGCAGTGATGACCTAGTGAAACTTGTTTCCTCTGATTTGCAGCAGTGCATTTCTAAGCCAATACAGAATGTTTCCTATAGTTTGTAGCCACTCTTTAATCAGGAGTGGCCATTCCTCCTTGACCATTTGAGGATGTAGATGCAGGGGCCATGTTCGAGGAATTAGAACAGGAAACTGTCTTCTCCTTATTCTGCAAACTCTTAAGTTGGTGCAGAGGTGCTAACACCATATTAACAATTTCAGCACTAGCCTCACAGTCTATCAGTTTCACAGAACTAAAAAAATGAATGTAGGTCTGCTACATACTGTGGCTTTAACCTTTCCTGCAATTTATTTCTCCAGCATGAGGTTATTACTTTTTATGATGCATTTGCCACTACATTTCTTACATCCATTAAAGTATCAGGTCCAGTAGAAATATTTTTAATGGCATAGAGAATATTAGCAATTGCATTGTCTTTGACTGTATCATTGTTTGGATGTGACTAATTTTCCCTTCCACCACCCTGACGCCTGCATGAAATCTATAGCTACTTTTCCTGAGCTCAGTAATTTTGTGTACTTATAGTATTTTCTTCAAGGTTGCACATGTAACTGTTCAGCTAAGGATTTATTTCTAATATCTTATGAAAATAATTCATTAGATGACACTAGGACTAATTGTGTTGATGTTCTTAAGGCAAGTTTAATCAAAAAAGTCTAGCGTAGGGCAAGTTTGTTAAAAAAGAATGGAAGCAGCTGAATACGTGGCTACTGTTTTTCATCATTTGACATTTTATTAGTTTTTGTGAGATATTTTACTATTAAGACTTCACAATGATGCAACATTTAGAGATGCACATCCCTCAGTACCAAAATGAGTTTTCACTTGGAGCTCTGGTTTCTTCTCCAATCCCAAACATGTTACAGGTGTATTAATATTCCTCCAAACTTGTAGAAGTATAGACTATGCAGAAGTGAGTGAGTGAATGACTGTGTGTGTGTGTGTGTGTGTGTGTGTGTGTGTGTGTGTGTGTGTGTGTGTGTGTGTGTGTGTGTGTGTGTGTGTGTGTGTGTGTGTGTGTCTAAGCATCCGACAATAGCTTGGCACCCTACTCAGAATTAGTTCATCTGCCTTGTCATTGGTGCTGGTATAGGCTTCATCCCCTGCAGTCCTGTTCAGGATTAATAGAGTAAATGAAGAATGAGCAAGTGAATGACTACCTTCATTTTATTTGTATTTGTTTTCCAGAGTAGAACATTGTTTTTTATGGAACTTTAATGACTGAATGCTCCGTACTGTACGCAGCCATTGTGCCATTGCTTTAAGTGTGTGGTAGCATTGTTTGATACAGTTCTTGTATTTTCACAGATGACCACACACTCACACTTCCTTTCTCTTTCTTGCAAAGGTCTCTGTGAATTACAATGTGCTTTAGACAAGATGTCTAAATCACCTCTTAGTTTGTTTTCTGTTTCACAACATCATCTTTTTATGGTCACTGCCTCCTGTTTGTTTATGTAATGTCTTCCTTTTCCAAATGATGTTATTAACTGACTGGCTGTTGGTAGCATATCAGGATGCTGTGATGCAAAACTAATAAAAGCAGACAAAGGGGGATAGAAGCATGCTGACCGACCAAGATACCCTGGCTGTAGATTTGATAGGGTGTAGTCAAACCATGAACAGCCCACACTCACCCACCACTAGAAAGCCATAGTTATATTGTATCTTGCATCCTTCCTGTTACCCCTGAGTATCTTGTGACATGTAACTCTTGTGAATATGGGCCCCCTTTTTTCCTGCTTACTTGTGTGTTTCTCTGTCAAATATTCACATCTCATGATAGCATTGTGAGGATGACTATGAAGCATGTTGCATTTGGAAGGTGTATGGAATCCATCAATGTACTTCTTTGATTTCAAAATACTGAGACAAAAATCCTGAAAATATAAATATATAGCCAACTCTGTGTGATGCCTAGTTGGGACTATGTTTCCTTGCATCCACCAACTTATTATCACTCTGTGAATCCACACCATTAGATATCAGTGTAATAATCAGGTTTAGCTGAAGTGAGGTATTTCATCAATTTCAGGCATATGCCAATCTGAAGTGATACTTTGTAATGGTTGGTGGGGAGGTGTCACAGCTTTCCACAGGCGCATTCAGGAAGATAGTCTTGTCTCCTGCACAAACATGTCAAAGAAGTTTGCAGTGATGGTGATATCAATGTTGTCACAGCTTTTCTGTCTGTAATAGTGTTCAGTTAAAGATATTGCATTTCAGGAATATTCAGTTTCAGGATTTGCTTCTCATCATTTTGTTATTTTGTGAAGTGCGCTGAAGTATTACATACTATTAGTATTGCACAAACCCTTCTGTACTCATGTCTTTTACACACTGGGTGCACTCTTTCTTTAAACATATTCATTGTAGTTCAAACCACCCAGCTCATTACAAAGTTCTCCAAAATGCAAATACTGGTTATGTGGCATTTCCCTTTTGATTTTACCTTCTTTCAAATGACCAGCCTATCCAAAAGAGCTGTACAGATCATATACTTCAGGGATACTGAGATTACTTCCAGTTCCAAATGCACCAACTCCAGAAACTTCAAAGGATTCATAGGTTCATAGATTCATAAGTGTTTACTAGGCTAACGACCACAAGGGCCTTTTTAAACCTAGCCATGCATCCCAAATCTCTGACAAGTTCTGATACCCTTGATAAGTGTAAGCAGGGGCTTGGGAGATGAAACATTTACAAACAGGAGCCTGGGAGATGAAACATTTACAAACATGGGCCTGGGAGATGAAACATTTACAAACATGGGCCTGGGAGATGAAACATTTACAAACATGGGCCTGGGAGATGAAACATTTACAAACAGGGGCCTGGGAGCTGAAACATTTACAAACATGGGCCTGGGAGATGAAACATTTACAAACATGGGCCTGGGAGATGAAACATTTACAAACAGGGGCCTGGGAGCTGAAACATTTACAAACATGGGCCTGGGAGATGAAACATTTACAAACAGGGGCCTGAGAGATGAACCATTTACAAACAGGGGCCTGGGAGATGAACCATTTACAAACAGGGGCCTGGGAGATGAACCATTTACAAACATGGGCCTGGGAGATGAAACATTTACAAACATGGGCCTGGGAGATGAAACATTTACAAACAGGGGCGTGGGAGATGAAACATTTACAAACAGGGGCCTGGGAGATGAAACATTTACAAACAGGGGCCTGGGAGATGAAACATTTACAAACAGGGGCCTGGGAGATGAACCATTTACAAACAGGGGCCTCGGAGCTGAAACACGTACAGGTTGCTTGTGTCCATTAGAGAGACAGGTGCCAAATCAGGGATGAATTTCCTGTTCCCCATCCAATTGTCCAAGTTGCACTTGAATTGAGTTATGGCGGAACTCTGCTTTGCATGGATGGGGAGCCTGTTTCAGAGATGGGGCAGTCTCT